>NW_009259239.1:807009-860052 GCF_000687185.1 Egretta garzetta | reverse complement strand
TGATGGCAAGTGGCTTGCTGAGCACTTCTGCCAGCTCCCTCAGTACCCTTGGGTGGATCCCACCTGGCCCCATAGACTTGTGTGTGTCTAAGTGGTGCAGCAGGTCGCTAACCATTTTCCCTTGGATTATGGGGGCTTTATTCTGCTCCCCATCCCTGTCTTCCAGCTGAGGAGATGGCTACTCAGAGGACAAGTGGTCTTACTCTGAGACATAGAAGGCATTAAGTGCATCAGGCTTTCCCTCATCCTTGCTGGAAATGTTCCCCCTCACATCCAATAAAGGATGGAGATTCTCCTTAGCCCTCCTTTTGTTGCTAACATATTTATAGAACCATTTTTAATTGTCTTTTACAGCAGTATCCAGATTAAGTTCTGGGTGGGCTTTGGCCCTTCTCATTTCCTCCCTGCATAACCTCATAACATAGTTGTAGCCCTCCTGAGTTGCCTGCCCTTTCTTCCAAAGGTCATAAACTCTTCTTTTTTTCCTGAGCTCCAGCCCAAGCTCTCTGTTCAGCCAAGCTGGTCATCTTCCCTGCCAGCTCATCTTTTGGAACAGGAATTCACCCATGAGACTATCATACTCTATTGCCCTTGCCCATGCAGAATTGTAAACCAACTCTCTCCCTGTCGACTGGACCAGTTGATTGAAATCCAAAGGAACCTCACCTGAGATTTGCCATGTATTTGTAAAATACAAAAGTGGTTTTCAGTGTTTTTCTGCTCAGACTTGTGGTCCCCCCAAGCCACCTTTGTGCCCAGAGCACAGAAAAGCTGAGGAAATTGCTGAGATGTGCTCCTGACAGTGGCATAGTGTGTATGCCACATTCAAAATGCCAGATCACAATGGTTAGTTAAATCTGAGTTCGGTTTACTAGAGTGGGTTTTGTACATAGCCACATGGATAGCTTAGAGTACTGGATTTTCTATGAACAGCTCGTACTAGCGCTCTTACTGCCAGAAAAATGGTCCGGAAATCTTCTTGCAACATCACCGTGATGATGTAGTGTGCGTCCATAACATTTAAAAACTTCATGGCATGCTGCCTGCTGGAAACTGCCAATAGGCTGTAGCCTGCAGTAGTACTGCAGCCTTTAATCTGTTTTATTAAACAAAAAGCCTTTAGATATTCAAGCTCGTTTCAAATTTGTGTGCAGATGTGAATGACAAATGCCGGACAAATCATCAGAGCTGTTTAGGAGGGCTTTGATTTCTGCTTCCAGTTGGGCCCACTCCTTATCGGGAATATCAAGCACTGGGGTACAATTTAGAAAATGACAAACCACAACTTCAAGAAGCTTCTACTTCCTCAGAGTACCTTTTGCTACTGGAAAAACACAGGAGACTCAGAATTCTTACTCTAGACTTAAGTATCTCTGAATTTATGTGAAAACTCCTCTAATCAGTTTCAGACTCTTTTACAGAAGAGCTACAACTTAGTATTTTCATACAATTTAAAGAATTGTAAGAAATACTCGCTTCCTTGTGTTTTGATTTGTTTTTCTCTTCTAATTGTTTTTCTTAGCAGATTTGATTAATAATCTGACTCTTAGTTACTGTTAGAGATGAAGAGAAAACAATGGAATCAATTAGCAACATTGACCATAGTAGTAATAATGCAGAATATTTGGTAAATATAGTATGAAAGACTTCTGCATCCGGATAAGGTCTTACACAATTATTTTTGAATAAAAGTGATGCTTTGGCACCCCCATTGCTCAAGGAAATCTTGGAGAACAGAATCAAGGTCTACACAAGAAGAGGCTGAAGGATCTATCAGCCCTCTGGGATTTTTTGACTGCGTTGGCACTGCAGAAAAGTGTCTGCTCTTCACAGAGCCCCAGCATTGCAAGGATCCAGGCTGTGGATCTCAAATCCCCATTCCAAAGCAAAGGTGGGCACCATCAATGCCATTTTAACAAGATATTAGATCTTAAATCCCCATGTCAAAAAAGGGATGGACACCATCACTTTCATTTTAACAAGACATTAGGTATCATAACATTTATGAACTGACCATATGGCTTATGTATGTGACCAAATGCATCACATCATTGCCATCAGCTTACATACACTTACATTTACAAGTTTTCCAGCAGCTGGAAAACACCGTAGTGCCTCTCCCGCTTTCAAACGCAGTACCTAATGGATTTTGCCATCCATGCTTCATGACAATGAAGACTGTGGTCCATTTTAGCAGCTAGGGAATTACAAGTCTGTAGTGCAAGCCTTCAGGGGAATGAAGACGTTTCTGGGCCACAGGATTGTGTCTAATCTGAACACCACTTGGTCTCACTGAATAAATTGAACTATTGCCTTTTTTATCAGGGCTTTAACAATGACAAAATTAATGTGGAGACTGAATTCAAACAAAACAAACAGTTCAGGCTGTATATTGTGCCTGAGTACCCTGGAAACAAAGAACCAAAAAATATTTAATATTATAATGACTTAAAATATTACATCTGTGTATGTATCCAAAAAGAGACATGCATATAAAAAATGTGGGAATAGGTTGTTTATATAAGCTTGGATAAGTATAAAACAAAGATCTAGCCACAGTCTTGTAGTAGTGTTTTCTTTAAAAATGAAAGAGATACACATTCAGGAATCATTGCAACATTAATAAAGTTGTTTTTTTTTTTTTCTTTAGCCCATCACACTTTCTTCTCTTCTTTCCAACTACATACTAAGGTGTCTGTTGAGAGGTCCCATATTTATGGTTTGGATCCTGCAACAGGCCATTTTTTTCCCTCTTATTCATGATCTTTCCCAACCATCTGGCTAGTAATGGGTTTACAAGTAATTTCATATTTTCTGGGGCTGCCTCCAGCCAAATCAATGTAGAAATAATAGCAACCATTTGGAATAAAACATATAATGTCAAATTCACCCAATACAGCTGATCAAAGACACAATATGGTAAACTGCTTCCTATAATTTTATGGCATATTTGTTTCAGTTTTCAGATGATCTACAGTTTCCCGGGTCCACTTTCCTAATTTACTTAGAACAAATTCATATTATTTCCTCATACACCGGACAAAATGATTTATTATCTAAGTTGTTATAGATATGCAAGACAGATATAGAATATACAATGGAACTCTATTTTTCTCAAGTTATTTTCAGGACATTCCTGTGGACTGAGTACATCATTAGTTTCATTTAAATATGACTGCATGTTCCCAGGTTGTGGCCACACCAAAAATCGTGGAGAGAGTGTTTCTGTCTCTTGTTTCATTCTTGGCATCTTTAACTAAGGGATATACTACATCACCTTGAGTCTGCTGAATGCCTCTTAAAGTGGTGCTGGAAGGACCGGAGTCTGGTACCAAATGGGGTTTTGCTGTGGCAATCACAGGTTCTAATAGCATTGCTGATTTTGCAATCATTCTGTAACAGGGAGCTTTCAGGTTCAGGGTTGTCACTGTTTGTGATGTGTGAGGCAGACCTCCATGGAGGCACCAGTGGCTAACCACGCCTCACAGAAATTCCTCAGATACTGACATTTCTGTAGTTACATGCTCACAGCAGCCACATTCAGATAGTATCAAACAGCAGAAGGTTAGATGATAGTTATGTACCTGATCCATGAGGTTGCATCAGTGTTGAAGGAATGCAGTAGCACTTCTTTGCTTAAAAGAAAGGGCAAAATCCTCTTCTGGGCTTGAAAGAACAAGTATCTCTGAGAAAGAAATATCTAATGGCTAGAAAGGGAGGCATTTTTCTCTTCACCTCATGAATGAAAGACTGTAAATCCTGTCCTCTCTCCTCACTGGTTCCTAATGAGAAGCTTAGGTTGTTCACTTTGGGGCAACCTTCTTTAAACCTGCTTTTGATCAACCAACTCTCTTCATGAACTGGGTAGCCACAAACTCTTCCAGTCACAAATGGTCACATGTGGCATTGCAACAGGAGCACTGTGACATTTGCACCCTTCTTGTCAGTCTTTCCCCCCTTCTGGGTTTTAGAGAGTTTCAGCATCCATTTAAAGAACCTTTGGGCCCTACATATAGCTGAAAACCCCTTGGCCCTTTGTGTTCAGATGTCTAGCCACCACTTGGGAAGCGTGAAACTATTCTGTTCTATTATCTTGATTTTCTGCAGACTTACGCATTTTTTATGTGTGCCATCAGAAAGAGAAGAGTCACTTGTACTGCTGAGTTGAGGAAGGATTGTGTCCACCAGATAGTGTTTGTAGAAATGAGCACAAGAGCATAAGCAGAGGAAGGGAAGGAGAAGAAGGAGGCTCTGTTATAGAAGTGGTGGTTGTTCAGCACAGCAGCATACAAAGCCAAATGGAGACACTCCCATGCAGTCCAAATTCTTGGACCTGGCAAAGATTGCATTGAGTATTTTTAAGAAAAATTTTGTGCATGTCAAAAGGGAACTAGCAAGTTTTGATACTGGTAATTCTGTGGCACTACAAGGCTACACAAATGCTGTCACCTCCAACAGGAAGGTAATTCAGAACTTTCTGAGCAAGCTAATTTAAAGCTAGCAGTGCTATCTTTACCCAGCTCTGCAGCCACTTCTCTTAGTGCTATGAAAACTTACGGTTCATATCTGGTTTATATTTTCTGTTGTAAGCGTTCCCTGCTGCCTTGCATGACAAGAAGGTGCTCCCCACGTGCAGAGACATTGTCAAAGAGTGTGCACAATTTCTATCTATTTCCATGGCAGGCACATTACCTTTTGTGGTATGTCTCAAAGGAAACAGCTCCAAATACTACCATGCAAGAAAGCAGCACAGCAATATAGGCCACATTGGGTTTCTGCTCATATTCAAGGTGTGCCTGAGAGACCCTGGACTACTACTGTCAGGCCTGTGAAATGTAACTTGGTATAAACCTGCTTGTTACTAGGCATAAATTCATTACACTTGACTAATCATCTTCATTGGAAAATACTTAGGGAAGACTGAAAATCTCAGATACAGGATAACACCCTGGTCACTCTTCTCGACATGATCATTGCAATCGACTTCTGTGAGGCTGCAGTCTTAGGTAGGATTTGGGTTATTGCTTTAAACTGAATACTTTAAGAGCTGAAACATGTTTCCTCTGCCCTGCATCTGTCTGTTCTGGAAGACAAACAGGACCACTGAGTGCTACTACAGAGAAGTTTTCCACTCTACACAAGACCTGCAGCTCAGCCGAGCAGCTCCATGCACCTGGAGGTCTATATCTCCTCTCCTTCTCACCCCCTACTAAGCCTACTAAGCCCCTGTTCCAGCCTAGTCATCTGCACCTGCATATTCTGTTCATGGCCGGACAGCAAGTGGTTCCTGACAGACAGAAGGAAGTTTAGAAAAAGACATTTAAGAACAATTGTGGCTTTAAAGTGAATTGGTTTTTTGAAGAACAATGAAGAGTTAAGTATTTGCAGATTGTCTAAAAGACAAAAAGCTAGAGTATGACAATGGTCTACAAATATTTGAAGAATGCAAACAGACAAAGGGAAAATTGTTACCTGAATACAGAAATTGTGGATCTCAATGTGAAATAAAAATATAGAGCTTAGAGCCAGGAAAATCCCCATCTGAATGGAGCAGACTCCCAAGGGAAAGTAGTAAAAACACCATTTGTGGAGGGGAAATGTTTAAAACAAAGTAGGGCTGCTTCCTATTTCTGTACACAAGGGAACAATTTTCACTGACAAGGACATCGACAACATGACCTGATAGACCTTTTCTACCACTAGCCTCCAGGATTGAAATCCAAGAGATATATCCTGAACTACTAAAAACATGACTTAGGACAACAGTGTTGTGCCGATTTCTATCACTTGAAGATCTGGCATTACCTCAATTTTTTAAAGAATAAAATTGGGAAACTCATTTCCTGCATCAATAAACCTGTGTGTGATAAATGTTGCGTGCAAGGAAGTATCAGATGTACTGAACCTGTTCTGCAAAAATATTTTTCTGTTTGGAGGTACCACAACAGTGCCAAAAAAAATCAAGCCTAATCAAACTTGTTGGTGTTTAAAGATTTATAGTTCATTCTTAGCCAAAAGCCGTGGTAATTAGTACCACACCAGGGCCTGGACACAATCCAGCTCTTTAAGGCATAACTAGTAAAGTACCACACAGAGCAGTTTTGCTGAGGTCAGATCTGGAACTTTGTTTTCTACTTGGAAAAAGCAAGTCTCTGTCATTCCTTCTTCCCTCTATGGAGACTATTTTCTCTGTCACCAAAGAAGAAACGGAGAGTGAAATAGCCAACAGCATAGAGACTGCTGTCAGGGCAGTAGGTAACACCGCCCTACCAGCCAAACCTCCCTGCTACAGGAACCACCAAAGCTGATGGAAGCTGCATAAATGCAATTCGTAAGTGCAAGCAAATTAATCCCAAAGCAGGCAAGAGAATGAGTGACATGATTCATGCCACTTTGTAACGAAATAAATTTTTCCTCAGCCTTCAACAAGTTGACTTGGCTGTAAACCAGGTTGGCCTGGCCTTGATGCAACCCCCAAATGATACTGCTGCAAAAGGTGAGGAGCACATGATTTTCCCTGCAAGGGGCTGAAAGTTACAAATAAGAAGTTAAAAAGCATTAAACAGAAGCTTAATATAGCTATACAACAAAATCCATTAAGCCAAAAGTTAGCTGAAAGGGTGCATTCTGGGTTACTGCCAAAAGCCATGGTCCCTCCTTTTTCCTCTAAAGATATCCCCTCTCACAGGTGGCTTGAATATATTTTTCAGCCAGTGGTGGGGCTATAGATTCCACATAAGGTTTACTGACTGGGCCAGTCTTTGTGTAACTAATACATCTACAGGGCAGGTAGAAAGTGAGATACATCATTGTGATGCCTGCAGCCAGCACAAAATATGAGTCAATGCAGTTATTTATAGCTGAAGGCCCATGCTTTGTGCTGGGGTGTAATATAAGACTGAAACACAGTAATAACAGTGGCAATGTCACTGCAATTTCTGAGGATGCTCCCTCACTCCTGTAGTTCCTGTACAAAATGTGTGATGGGAAGCTTTGCTGTCATGTGGTGATGGGAAATACCTGATGGGCACTCACACCTGGCTGATCTAGGAGAGAAAATATCATGGGTTAGGCAATCAGAGCACAAATCCACCAAGGGTCTTGGCGTAAGACAGCACATCACTTTATCAGCTAACAGGCTAGCCTAGGTGGAAAACATGAACTCCAGAAATTTACCTCTAAGGCTAGCCTGTAAATCTTTCATTGCCTGGCATTTTTCATGTGTAGATGATGTGCATAAAAATCATGAAGATGGTCCAGGCTTCTGAAAAATATGAAGAAATCTACATTCTGCCTATGTTATGAACTTCCTTCTGTTTTGCGTAGCACTTTGGAAGTTGTTTTACCTTTACAGTACTTGTACTTTTCTTACAAAAACAAGATTTACCATATTAATTTTCCTTTATCATGCAACACAGGTATAGGAGAACTTATTTTATACAAAGGGGTGTAAGGTTATTTGCTAGGAAGAGAGATTCGAAATTATTTGAAAAAATACCATTTATTGCAATAAAGGAAAAATATTTTAAAAAACAGGTGGAGGAAAGATTGATTTCTGGCCTCTTTTTCAGTTTCAGTTTTAAAAAAAAAAGTGAAAGTGACAAGAAAATAACATTATCCCTGAAAACTTCTCTGTGTAAGACAAATTCTGAGAAGTTTGTGCCACGTACATAGGGCGCATCTACACTGGGTATGTATGGATTCTCTGAGGGTAGCTGCTGTGAGCCTTCCGATGAGCAATACAAAAGCAGTTCCGGTGGTTTGGAATGATTTCTACTTCTCTGGGCCATTAAGGGATAGACACTATGATTGCATAAAAACAAAGTTTTGCATGACTCTGCTGCCTTTCTGTGGTTTCCTGGCAGCACTGAGCGGCTGTGATCTGTAAGTGGAGAACGCGGCTCCCACAGAATCCAGAGCTGTCTTCTAGAGAGGGAAGGGAAAACCTCCTCCTTGATTCATCACTTTCTTACGCCTGCCCTTTTTGCGACAGCAGCAAGCGGTGACTCCTGCGTGAGCCAGAAGAATTTAATGTCAAAGAAGTTCATTTCATAGTTATGTGCTTTTAGCCAATGACTACCTAGGGTAATGTGCAGGATACAGACCTAAATCCTACGTGGTAGAGCTAATATTAAATTATTCTCCTAACAGTTTTAAATCAGTAAACCCAAATTCTGTAAAATTTAGCCAAGAATTTTTCATACATTAGTGAACTAACAGTAGTTTGTTCATATTACTTTTGGCTAGCGCTGGAGACCTGTGCAGAATTCCTTTAGCTCTTGAAACTTCTCTTTAATAGCACAGGCCAAGGATAAACTGTGCTAAGGCTCTGTTCTCCCCCCTAAATCTGTGAAAGCGGCATCACTTATCTACTCTCTAAAAGCAGTTTGAAGATTATGCAATATCTGCAAAATGTATTGAAAAAATAAAGCACTGAATTTGTGCATTTTTTTCCTAGAAGGGCAAGGATTCACCTCACCAGCTTCAGCAAAATAGAGACTGTTTAAACAAATAGAAGTAACTTCAAAAGTCGTCTATTACTTTCTAATAAGATTTGACAGGGTCATCCTGAAGTTGACGAGTTTCCTGCTTCAGAGCTTGCAAACCTCATCCTGAAACCGTTCCAGCTTGGAAGGAAAGATTGGGTCCATTTCAGAAGGACTGAATCACTGTGCACCACCTTCTTCCTTCACTGGCCCACGTGGTTTGACACTGCATTATGCTGTGTACAATGCAACTAACAGCTGTGGATTTTGTATCATGGAGGAATCACCAAACTTCTGCAGCTGTGGAGGGATACTTCACTGTCAGCTGCTTGCAGCATTGTCTGGGTGCTGGAGACGGGAAATCAGCTGCTGCTTGAGTGCCCTCTTTTCCCAGAGGTTGCCAACTGCTGCTGTAAAGTGAAGGTCTGTCATGCCTGCACAGACCAGGAAAACTCTGTGTGTTTGCTGCCACCACCACCCCGATGATCACCCAGCCCCTCCCTCCTGTGGCAGAAGATAAATGAAACATGGAATATTTTTAATCCTAAATAAAAGATGATCTCTTCAGCAGGTTGAAAACTTCAGGGTGTAGTTCGTGTTTCACAGGAGGTCACAGCAGTGGAAGTCTACTTGGGCTCGGTGGTCTATCTGGTGATTCCAGACCGTGAGGCTAAAACTTCAATATCCCTTTTTTTACAGAGCAGAGGAGTCACTTGAGCTTCATCCCGACTCTGAAATGAGCTCATGAAGAGGTCGTGCTGTCCGCTCTCGTGTGGGAAACTGTGTCTCTGCCTCAGGAAAGTCACATTTTCCTTTGCATTTCTCAGTCCCTCCCTTAACTAGGAAGCCTACTTACTCTCACTTGTACTTTTATGCCTCAGTGTCAGGTTCAAAGGTAATGGGTATCTTCAACCCTTAGTATCAAGTCTCTTCTTGAAGATAACTCCTGACACCAAAGAACGTTGCTCAGATTAAAACTGGCAGAAATTTAACAACTAATGTTCTTCAGCTGCACCATATGTCTGCCCACCTCTCCTGCTGGCAAAGTAAATGTGTTAGCTTAAACCAGCACGTTTTAGCTTACAATATAGGTGTGCTAAGAACACCCGTGTAGCCAGTTATGGTGGCTCAGCTGCCTTGCCAAACTAGCACATTAAATTGCAGCTGATCGCATCCCCGTCCTATAAATTGAAAACTAATCTCTTAAAAAAGAATTGGTCCAGCAAGATTTCCTCTTCCTTTCTAATCACATAGGAATAACAGTTTAGTACCAGCATTTTACCTACAGAAACAGGTGCAGACTGAGTGGAAGTCTGTATTTGTGACTCATACATGTACGCCCAGTAACAATTTTAAATTTATATAAAATCTTTGTTCATTCATAAGAATGCGGTCAATGTTTATTTGCTCTCTAAAATTCTGTGACAGTCTTTTGGCAGAACTATGGTACTTTGTGTGGTCGAGCACGGGATGAAATAGGTTACCCCAAACTATCCAAAAGTCATTCCTATAGTCTTTTATTTTTACTAAGATAATTTCATTGAGCCCTATTGGATACACTGTATGGTGGAAATTTTATCTGGATTTACAAAAGAGATATAAAAGAGACTTCATTCAATCTTGAGCAGTAGGTCTGGGTATATGTGAGTCTGCAAATATTGATATGACACAAAATTTCTCCCCAACACAGCCAGAAGGATATTTCACACAAGTAAATATTTAAAGCAAACAGCATGCAGAGTGTGGAGACACCTGAGCCAGCTCTAAAGGAACTCATTCAGGTTCTGGGAGCTTTTACCCATGGCTTCATGCTAACTTGTCCAGCTCTGTATTTAGTGCTAGATCAGGTAATAGAGAACTGTGCAGCCTGAACCTGGCCTTTAAGAACATCACAGACTACTTATATAACTTCATACAAACTAAGATTCCATTGTAATCCAACCTCAAAAGACTCTTCTCATAAATCTTTCAGGAATTCCAGGACAGAAATTAAAATTACTGGAAAAGGTAAATTCTCTTAATTTCACATTAGATACCACCCTTTGGGAATATGTGTTCCCCCCCTTACCCTTATAGTAGTGGGTAGTCTGAGATGTCATAGATCACTGCCATTAAAATAGGTTGGGATAAAGTCTTGTAATTAAAACCCTACATCTTCAGTTTTCTCACCAATCACATGAAAACCTTTCTAGCAATCTCAGAATGAGTCTGTCACAAGCTTAATTTGCAATGCAGTGTTTGGATGTCCTCTCTACAACTGCCAGAAAGGAGGTTGTAGTGAGGTGAGGATTGGTCTCTTCTCCCAGGTAACGGGTGATAGGGCAAGAGGAAATGGCCTCAAGTTGCACCGGGGGAGGTTTAGATGGGATATTAGGAAAAATGTCTTCACTGAAAGGATTATCAGGCACTGGAATGGGCTACCCAGGGATGTGGTCGAGTACCCATCCCTGGAGTTATATAAAAGATGGGTGGACAAGGTGCTCAGAGACATTGTTTAGTAGTGGACAGGTAGGGTTGGGCTCAAGGTCTTTTCCAACCAAATGATTCTATGATTCTATGATTAACAGTGGCTTCAGACCTATAAAATATCTACAGAAGGATGTCAAAACTCCATAAGTAATAGAGCTGGTAAATGATACATAAACAAACTGTAAATGACAGTTACAATGTATGGGAAAGTGAAAAATACTGGCTGGTAGAATAATAGAAGAATAGAAGTTTTCAGTTTGTGAATATAAATTTTTGAGTCTCCTTGCTTACTTGAGTTTGAACATTCAACTTATAGCTTAGTTTAACATCTAAACCAGAGTCATCAAATATTTAAAAGGAATTAAATTCCTCTTTCTTTACTGAATTAGTAGAGTTTCAAAGAATGTTTTCTGCCATTTCCCATGAAAGCTCCAGTGCTTCCACTTCATTAAAAAAGTATTTCAAAATGTTGAGATCCTACTCAATTCTAGTAGAATCAACTCCATTTATTACTTTTGGCTGTCTCTCCTGCTTGCCTATTCACATGACTGAAAAGTGATAAACCAATTTCAGATTAAGCAGCTCAAAATGAAACTGAGATTGAAGTTAAGCATATCTGAGGAGCTTTCAGAGCTACTGGTGAGTGACTAAGATTAGATTTGTTTAAATGATGGGAAGTCATTTTTGCATGATTTTTCACAGACACCATTTTATGGTTTAGCTGAAAATTCAAATTAATAATTATAACTAGGTTTATATGTTTGCGCCACCACTTTTCTGGGCATTTCAGTTATTCCAGCTGACATGAGAAATGGATCCGATAAATGGGGTATTCTGAAAACAATGGGAAGTGGTACAGGACATAAATTTTAGCTCTACTGTTTGAAACACTAGGCATTCTGTTATAACATTTTTTTTAATTACATCAATTTTCTGAAAAGAAAATTGCACTTTTTCCAGGCAAATGTCAATAGTGCTTGATATATTATAATTTCTACAAAGTTATATGCAAGATCAAAATTTAGAACAGATGAAAGGGACAAGTTCTTTTTGACTGTTACATTAAATGTAATGCATCTCGGATTTGACCTCATTCTGTCATTCCAAAGAACATAAATATTACTGAAGAAAACAGACTAGTGATATTCTTCAAAATTGTATAAATATATTCCATATTACCTTATGTATATGCGACTCTTGATCTTCCTTTACTGCAGCACTGCTATTATTGTTACCATATGGTTGGCTATGTGCCTTCATTTACCCTGGTTCAGTGGTCCAACAAACAAGGGAGAAAAAGATTGGAATCACATTCAGTGCGTATAACTGATGAAATAAGGATATGTAACAGAAAAGGCACTATGCCAAAGAAGAAAAACCTTCTCCAATGAACATAAGAACATGCCAAAAATGAAGGAATTTCACTTTTAAAGACAATTCTAATTTGTGAACAAAACCCAGTGGCTGTGAGGACAATATGTACTTAATGCCTTCCCCTTAGCCCCTGTGTTGAAGGTTTTTGGCTTTGCTTTGCAAGACTTGCTTGATGAAGGAACCACTTACAGTGATGAAATATACAATATCCCAGTGCCCATCCAAGTGATATATAACAAGGCTTGCCTGCATTATATTATTCTTTGGTCTATGGATTAATCCTGGCAGTTGTTTTCTAGGAAATATCAACCCTTGGTGGATCATGTTGAATCATTTACCTTGAAGTATGGGTTTCATTGTCATTCAACTAAACAATAATGCTTTGTTTACTTAACTGGATTCAGGCAGTGTAGGCTACCCAGGGTATCTACAGAGTGAATTTTAGAGTATTATCTCTGCGAAACTATTCTGCCAACCCAAAAATGAGCGTCTGTATTCCTTTAAGACTTTGGGGTGAAATAGGCTCAGTTTACCACATCTAAACATTATGTTGCAACTGTATCCACTTCCTCTCATCATCTCCCTCCAGTTAGCCCTCAAGCCAACCAAATGTCCTCATCTGAAGCTAACAGAAGATTCTAATAAAAAACACGAATGTGCCTACGTTATACCAGTGCAAGACTGAGCCAGAGGACATTCATTGTAACAACCTTTATTGTCTGGGTTTAAGAGTTTGAATCTCTGTTACATGATTATTCCCAATACATCAGTTTGGCACTAGGACTTATTGCTATGTATCCCAGAAGCCCCTCCCATGCAGAACAGAGCCTCTCTAAACACTGACTTACGATATCTATAGGGCAAGCATTTCTGTTGCAGAACAAATGTTTGAGGAAATGCTTTTTTTGGGGTGAAGGCTGAACTTGGGTGATGTGTGATGATACACATAGAAGACTTCATAGACACAATTGATGATGTGATTGCTATACAAAAATAAATGGATATGAGTCATTCAGAAACAAAGCAGCTAGGACAGGAAAATGGGCTTGGAAAATTCTAAAAAGGTCCATGGTCACCTTGGGGTCCAGATATTCTGCACGAGAGAGTCCAGAAGAAGTAAAGAAATATCCTGATGCCAAATCATGATGGCAGTCTAATGTTTAAACATTTGGACAGCCTAGTACCTTATTCTCTTCTAACATTGTTGTCAGTGAAAAGGTATCCATTACATTTGTCTGACCCTCAGCTATTATCTATGGCTTCATGAGGAAGGGAAGAGGAGAGGGAGGTGCTGAGCTCTTCTCCCTGGGATCCAGTGACCGGACACATGGGAATGGTTCAAAGCTGCAACAGGGCAGGTTTAGACTGAACATTAGGATGCATTTATTTACTGAGAGTGTGGTCAAACACTGGAACAGGCTTCCTGAAGAGGTGGTCGATGCCCAAGGCCTGTCAGTGTTTAAGAGGCATTTGGACAATGCCCTTAATAACATGCTTTAACTTGGTCAGCCCTGAATCAGTCAGGCAGTTGGACTAGATGATCGTTGTAGGTCCCTTTCAACTGAAATAGTCTCGTCTCGTCTCGTCTCGTCTCTTCTCTTCTCTTCTCTTCTCTTCTCTTCTCTTCTCTTCTCTTCTCTTCTCTTCTCTTCTCCCTATCCCTGCATAGCTCTGAGTCATGCCAAGACCACTCTGGCCTTGGAAAAAAACCAACTCAGTTACACGCGTTAGTACTTACAAAATTTTATTACAGTAATCATTTGGTAGGATGAGGACAAAGGGATATCATGGTGGAAATTCTCTGCAGTGCTTCCCACTGTTTTCTGAACAATGTCTGAAGAACTAGAGGTGAATACTATTGCACAGGGCTGTGCCAGGATAGCAGGGAATTGCTGAATGAGGCTGTACGAGCTAGAAATGAACACATTGGCACTGAAGCAAGTTCAAAGAATGTAAGAGATTTAATGACTACTGTAGGCCTCGACTTCCTCGCTGAACATGCTAACGTTTACAGTTAATTGACTGAAAAGTACTGTGTTATTTTCTGAATGTCTTTTGTCCAGGAGACCTGTGTATCTTCTATGTATTCCACATGGGGTGGGGATAATAAAAGAAGAGGCAGCTGTAATTTTTATGTAGCTGACCACTGCTGGTGAATCTGAGTTGGCCAACATTTTTCCCCCCTTGATTTCTGTATGTCTTCTGTTGCTGCTTACCAATTTTTGTTCGCCTTTCAGTCTCCAAGAGATTTATATCATCTAATACTTTCATGCAATGCAATGTATATTTAGTTATCTGGTTTTACTTTGCAAATAGACACCACTGTGGAGAACAATACATCATTTAAAAATAATGATAAATGAGAACTGAAGCAGGATTAAAGGTGGAGCAGTTGGTTATGACAGTTTGAGGGTGTTAAGCAGGTAACAGCTAGGGCCGTAAAAGAGAGAGATCCTCGAATTTTAGGCCGTGCTGATAAAGAACCTGGAGGGCCGCTGGTGTTTGGCTAATGAAGAGTTCAGTTTTGTTTTCTGAACCTGGGCCAAACATGCTGTAGCCTGGTATGTTGCAGTGTAAATACTAAGAAGCAGCAAAACACAAACTGATTAAACTGAGGCACCACAAAGAAAGGAAAACAAAGAAAGAAGGGAGCCAGCCAGGAGTCCCATAGTCCTGATGTTGTGCTTTATTTGGCAGTGAAAAGTAGCAAGTTCAGTTTCTGGGGGTTCCTACTGAAAATGTAAGTTACTGTAGCTTGTGGTCCCACCTGGCAACATAGAAAGCTAAGTTATACTATCAGGACGCACAAGGACAAGCAGTATTTCCCTGAAGGCAGATGCTGTGTCCCAAAGCTGAAAACAAGCACAGTCTGACTGGGGAAAAGCAGAAATTCCAAACAACTTGGGAGGACCTGAATAATCAACGACAGAGGATGCTACTAAGTCTTGCCCCAGCCTTTATCACCACACCAGTTTTCTCCCAGTCTTCCAATTGCACTGTGTGCTGCTTCATTTCCTCTTTTGCACCTAGATGCCTTCAGAAGGGAGTGAAAGAAATCACCAAATAAAAAGTATAAACCACATACAGAAATAGGGTCCTAAATCCCCTCTCCCCTCCTCCCTGAATGCCCTCTTCCACCCACATCCTCACCTCAGCAGTGTGCTGGATGTACTCTTACTTCTCTTCCTAGACCTGAATCTGATATTCCTGGCTGCACATGTCCTGCCTGCACTAGTAGGGGAATTACCTCCCAGTATTAATTACCGTGTGGGAAATGAAGGCACTTTATTGAAAAATGAGAGCTCTGGGTTTGAGTCCTCTTACTCTGAGAGATCAAGAAGCTCATTTTGCTTCCTGCATGTAACTCTGGGGCAGAAGGTGGCTGCTCCCCCCTCAGCTTGGCTGGGTCAGAAGTTGTTTTAGGAACACCTCTGGTAAGCTGTCGTCCTGTGAACTTTAAGCACAGGCATTTTTCATGAAAAATGTCAAGTGACTTTGTTCACCTCTTACGTGGGATTGGTACTTGCAATCTGTTCCCTAATGCTTCCACTGGGTCATTGGTGAAAACCTCAAACGCTTTCTTTGCTTCCCTTAGAAAGAAATTGCATAATAAAATAGCATAAAATGGCATAATAAATGCCCATTAAAGGGCAGTCATTAATTTTATATTAATATTCAGTGCGGAGTTACTCCAGTTTCACATTTGAATGATGTTTCCGATAACATCTACAGCAAGCTTCTATTATTAAACATATATTTTATTCCTGTCATTATTATTTCAGCTTCAGAGATGAGTGAAGCACTGGTCGTTCAGATCTCCATTTGCCAAATTTATTTCCTACAAAAAACCTACAAGGGCTTCACTGGGAACTGAGGTGGAAATTCAATTCCTTTAACTGGCTGTGCTGTTGGGTGGATCGTGCCTTCAAATCCCTGCTTCCTAGATGTACTTCACACCCACATTAGAACAGCCTCACTCACACAACGGTGCAGTGCGTATTTCCCCTGCCGAGAACTCTGCGTGACCACAGAGGAATGGGAGGAATGAGTCCTCTTTCACACTTGATTTGGTAATCTGCTACCGAGAGGCAGGATTAGCCACTGGAAAAAAATGCCTTAGAGTAAGAAATCACTCAGATTCCTGGGAAACTAGTGGGAAAACCTGACATCAAACAAGACAGTATGTCATAAACTCTCATACGATTACTCGCCCTTTCGTTTTGCAATATTGCATAAACACAGCAAACAGGTAGCCACTGTGTAATACATTCAGATATAACGTCATGTATTGATACCCACTCAAGATACTTTCTATTCGCTGCATTTCATCCTACAGTTTTACTGTATTATTACTAGAAAACATGCTGAATCTTATATGGAAAAAAATAATGTTCTGTTCTTATTCTCTGCCAAAATCTTCATACATCTCCAGATTGTACAAGGAGGTGCATGTTGAATTCCTTATTAAATATTTTTTATTCTTTGGGGAAAATAATTCAACAGAATACACTATTCATCAGTCTTCCAACAAAAAACTGAAACTCAGCAGAGCCTGAGACATCCTGTACCACAGAAAGATTGACTATCATGTCTAGTGAAAGGTGAAGCCAGACAGACATTGTCTCCCATGCGCGTGAATAATTCATATAAAGTTTTTCAGACATGAAAAATAGTGGGATGTGGAATCAACCCTCACTACAAGCCAGCAACCATATTTGAACGTGTATCCTCCCCAGCAGAATACCAGTATGTTCAGTGACAGAAGCAACTTTACCAGTTTCCATTCTGACACTGAGGGGGTTATTGATGCCTTATCAAGTCATGATACATGAAGCTGCTTAGTGCCTTGGAGGGCTACAGGGTCTAATATGATAATGCACAGAAGTGAAAAAAACATACTGTTTATCTTAAATGCTTGAGTTAAATTAGCTTCACCAATTGCTGAATCAGGACCTGCTTCTTCACTGGTTTTTGAGATGGACTCACCAAATGGCAGTGAGACAAATGGAGCAGACAAAACATGTCAAGAATATCTATACTCAGCTGATAATTACTTTGGCAGTTAACATCTGGCCAGACATAGAAGAGGACAGGTTAGTAAGTTGGATTGTGCCAAAAGAGGTTATGAGTACAAACGATGCTTTATGAGTATTAGGAAAAGACTGAGTTCATGTTTTATTCAACTGTAGGAGGTAATTATGTGTAGAGTGTACATTATAACATGTTAACCAGGCAGGTTGCTGCCTTCTTTTTCCCAGAGGAACACGAGGATATCAGTAATTCTGAAAACTGGAAGAAACAAGGGAAACAGCAGTAAACACATAGCCCTATCCTGCTTTTAATGTAGACTGTAAGATACTTGCAAGGGTGTTGGCCAACAAAGAAGAGCTTCCCTCATCAGATTTCATGCACAAAAATCAAAGCAAGCTGATTAAACCATAACATTCGAACACCTACATCCATCTCTGCCTCTCAATTACAATTGTAAGCCAGGCTAACAGGTTTCAGCAAAGGGCTATTCTACTGCAGAAAAATTAAATGCATTGGTACATATTATTAGAAAAAATATTTTCTCTTTTTCTTTTTTTTTAATAAGAAAACTTATAAATAGATTATTAAATCCACCTCTGAGGATAACAGTGATGAGTGAATTAATCTTGCTGGATGTGTAGATTTTGGATAACGAGGGTTTCTTTGTTTAGAAGAATATTCACAGTGGTTGGGGTTCTTATTAAATTTGGCTCTGTTATTTGTTGTAGCTTATTTATGTTAATTCTTTATTCCTATGGGGCAAATCGAAGGCAGAGATTTCAACAGTCCCTGCTGGTTAATATATCTTGTATTTCATTCCAATTACTTTAGCAGATTTATTGTGTCAGAGAGAGAGATGCTGCAAAACTTGTGTATAAAGACCTTTCTGCCAGTCAAACAGCATGATTTCTATTTCGAGGCATCAAAATAAAAGAAATTAGCTGTGCCTTAGCAATCAAAGGTGAACAGTAGTAGTTCAGGAGGGCTGTTGGAAAGATCAAGGCCTCCATTTTCTTTTGACTGGGCTTCTTAGTAGCAAATTGAACTAACAACCTCAGTTGGTATCCATTTAATGTGACTAGCAAAATTTGATTGGGTTTTACGATATTTATGGGGTTTTTGTTTTTTATTACTTTTTTATTTATCTGTGTTTTTATTTTAAAATATTTACCTTGTTGCATGCAGAAATGCTGCACTGAGCTGACTCTTGGAAATGAGTTGATAAGTCCATCGTAATGAAGAAGAGCTACAAAACCCATTGGCTGAAGATAACTGAGAGCTGTTATTCCAGGGATAAACAAGTAAGGAAAACCTATTGATTTGGAGAAGTGGGAGTATATAACATTTATAGATGGACTGGACAGCCCGCTGACCATATTCTTCCCTCATCGCTTTATATCTCTCATACGACCATAAGTACTGGGTTTTACCTCTTCACATGACATCTAGTCACACAATGAGAGAGTACACCATGTGTACCAGGGACTGCAGGGCCCTTCAAGAAAGAAGGCAGCAGAAAGTGAGGTACTAGCACAGTTTGACAGTCTTGCAACTTATTCTCTGAACATGTCTGAGAGGTTCCTGAAGAACAGCAACAACAACTGAGCCACAGGTTCATTTCATAATGATGATGAGTTCCTAGGCTGCGAGTTTCCCACTGTGTGGAGATAAGTGCTCCAAAAATATATGATCAGAATCCTGTATTCAAAATGGAAGATGCCAGTTTTGTCTACCTGAATACACAGATAGACAAAAGGTAAAGAAGAAACAGAAGTACAGCAGATAAGCGGCTTGTCCAACATCACTTGGAAGCTGCAAGTAAATCCCGAGTTTCACTGCAATGTCTTCGTCCATCAGACCATACTGTGGTGGGTTGACCTTGGCTGGCTGCCAGGAGCCCACCAAGCTACTCTTGCACTATTCCTCCTCCTCCTCAGCAGGACAGGGGGAGAAAATAAGATGAAAAATGCATGGGTTGAGATAAACACAGTTTAAGGAAGAAAGATGAAGGCCACACACAGAAGCAGGGCAAAAAAAATTTATTTTCTACTTCTTGTCAGCAGGCGATGTCCATCCAGTTCCTGGGAAGTAGGGCCCCAGTACACTAGCGGTTGCCTTGGAAGGCAAAGGCCTTAATAATGAATGCTCTTCCCTCCTCCTTTTTCTTAGCTTTTTTTCCTAAGCATGACATCATATGGTATGGATATTCCTTTGGTCAGTTTGGGTCAGCTGTCCTGGCTATGCCCCCTCCCAGCCTCTTGCCTCTCCCCTGTCTACTGGCCTTTGGGAGTGGGGTGCTGGTGGAGAAAGCCTTGGTGTTGTGGGAGCACTGAACAGCAGTAGCCAAAACACTGGTGTGTTCTCAACACCATTCTAGCTATAGCTACAAAGCACAGCACTATAAGGGCTGCTGTGGGGAAAGTTAACTCCATGCCAGCCAGACCACATACACATAGTAAAAAAAAAACGTACACCTTGAGTCATATTGGAGCTAACAAAATGTATTAACAGGGAATCAGAGAAAATGGCAGATAACTGGAGTGAGGGAAAGATGGGGAAATTGAGTTGGGTTACTTTGATACTGTCCAGAAAATAATTTCAACAAGAAAACACAGGCTACAGGTTGCACATGGTTTGGGGCAATGATTTTCCACTTGACTTATGAATTTTTACTTTGTTTTTTACTCTGTTGCTTAAGTACATTTGTATTCATTTGTAGGACACATTTCAAAATCTGTCTGTTGACTGGGCAAAACAGAATGACACCACTCTAAGATTAGAGCAGGAGTAAATCTAAAAATGATGCCAGATCATGAAAGAAGACAAATACTCAGATACACAAAAGATGCTCACTGCAAAGATGGAGCCTGTGTAAATAAGTTCCTATGTTTGTTTTGCAGCTGACTGTAACTGGGTCCCTTGCTATCTTAGTTGTACCTTCTTACCTTGCACAGTTTAATGGAACAGAGTATAGTTTCTTTTGTACTCTTGATGTTTTGCCCAGCTCTGAGTCTACCTACTTTGTGTTGCTCTGACTATACAAGGCTATCTGGATTCCAACCTTTCCAGGGTCCATGACTCAAGGTCAGCCCACAAACTACTTACCCTGGGGCAATTCATATCTAGAAACAAAGACTTCAAGGTTGCCAGGCTCTCTTCTTGGGGGCTAAGTTCATTTCTTAAGCAGGCATTTTCAAAATACCTTTGGCGCTATCATTTTAACCAGTACTCCTAAAACTGCTTTCATGTAAGCGTAGCTGGCACCATGCAGCAATTATTCTAACAGTTCTGTAGCTTTGTCCTCTCTCAAGAAACTGGGTAAAAAAGCTTCCCAGACATAAAAGGAGTGTGTCTGATTTGTCATTACAACCATTACATTACAACCATTACATTACAACCTGGTTAATCCCAGACGCGGGAGCTGCCTGCTGGGGCCAGGGTTATGCATTCATGGCTCTTTGGCCCATAGTCCTCTGTTCTTCTGCAGCCCAGGGCAGCCTGCCCAAAGCCAGCACAGCCCTGCAGAGCACAGCCTTGCCCTGGGGCTCCCAGTGCTTCCATCCCCCTAGCCCTCTCTGGTATAATGATTGAGCTCATTGTGTTTGTATGGGCAACATATAAGCTCATTGTTCTTGTATGTTTGCATAGTCCTTTCCCAAACTCATGAGCTTCCTGTAATCAATTAATTAAATTTTTGTTTCACTTAATTTGTGTTCTTGTACTGTGACTCTAAGAGGTACAATACGGAGCTTGGAGCCTCACAGGAGTTGAAGCTAAAAACAACAGTGAGTTACATTTCTTCCTTCCCAATCCTAGATTGCTACAGCCTGTGTGGAGCCACCTGATATGGTGGCTTAGCCCCAGTGTCTGCAGCTTCTGAGGATTGTGCCAAATGGATCCAACAGGCAGGGAGGAGTTTCCTTCAAACACAGCTTCGGTGGAGCTGAATTGGTAAGATCCTGACAGAGGCAACCATTAGTAGTCCTCTACCATGCATAAAAGAGCAAATTTTTCAGCTTTTCACTTTTCAGAGCAGAGCTTATATAAAATAACCAAGTGGCAAAGTAAGAAATACATTTCAGGTATTTATTTATTTAGCCAAAAGTATAATGAAGATTGCGATGAGGAAGAAAGCAATGTCCTAAGATCCTCCCAAACACCATGCACCATTCTCACATGGAAAGGGGCTTTGTCCAATGATTAAATAAAGACTAAAACTTGAGCATCTAGGGTCAGACAAATACATGCTGACCCTGTTGGTGTTCAGTACAGCTTCTTGCTGGTTGTATAGCAAGAGTCTTGGAGTCTCTGAGGAGGTCAAATGTCTTGTCCCTCTGCAAGAGAGGTAAGAGCCCAGAAATCTTTATTTTTGGTGTACCTATGATGCCCCAAATGAATAGCTTCTCAAGCAGAAACAGAGCCAGGATCATGAAATCCCTAAGGCCCGTTCCTGAGTACTCACAGGACAACGGCTCCTGTTGTTGGCCTGTTACCTTTCCAGTTGTTCCAGACTGCGAGGGCAGAACTGGGCACCTAAATCTGGGGTCTGAACTGTTCAGGATTCTTCAAAAATATCACCCCATTGCCTCTTCTCATCATTGTGTAGTTAATCTTATTTTTCTGGAGGTGATGAACACCTGCAGAAGCTGTTGATTCCAATGAAAACTCAGACTGAGACAACATTTGGTGTCTCAAGTTTGGCATTCAAAATAGTTCATATTGAAGTTAAGAACCCTGAATTAGTAGGCAGTTCAAACATTTGGCCTAAGGATCAGTCTTTCTTGGTTTTCAAAATACTAACCCATTTCTGCAAGTATTTTACAGCCCTTCATTGAAAGGAACTTTATAAACAAAAAGTATATGTTATTAAGTAGACAAGGGAGAATCAGATATGAGAAATTATCTAAGAGAGCATAAAGATAAGGAGAAGCTTTAAGGAGGTATTTGCATATGTTTACCAGGAGGGCACAGTAATTCAAGTATATATGCTAGTAAACTCAAAAAGTGTGATAAAACAGAGGAACATACACTTTTCAATGAGCTCATGTGACGCAGAGCTGGGGGAAATTTGTTAGCGTTATTCAGACAGGCCACAGAAAAGAAATAAATATACATCCTACAAGGATTGTAAGAGCATCCCAAGGCAACAGTTCACCTCTTTGTATGGGTGTCACTCAGAAATATGTACAAGACATGCAATAGTTGCAGGATACACAAATTACCTTGGCACAAATAACACTGGGGAGGCATTGCTGTGATTTTATACCAGAATAAAGAAACTCTTCATGCTCACTGCTTCAGAACAGATGGAAGTTATTGACTCACCTAAATTGCTTCTCTGTTTGCACCGTGTGTTACACAGAAGACTGTACTGCTGTTTTTCTAGGAAAAGAACATGTTGCAATATGCAATAGCAGTCTAAGTGGATCGATCAGGTCATTTGCAACTCAGGTGTTAGCAGTTAACTGTTATGCTCTTTATGAAAGTTTCTAAGCAAATGAAAAAGAAAAAGGATAATTATTTTTCATAAGCTTTTCTTCAGAGTGAGGACGCTTCAAGTCAAATTGAATTTTAAAGAAGATTGTTGCCATAAAGGTTTACAGAGGGTCAGTTCAGAATAAGCCCAATTATAACAAATTTATATAGGATATGGCAGATGTTGTGGGCCCTGTTTGCAGCGGTGCTGTAGAAGAAGAAACAGCAGTGCTGTTTCAGTGAGTCAAGAGCACAGAAGTGGATTTTTACATAATGGACCATAGCAAAGGGTGAGAGAGTGAGATCTGGAGAATGTCTGTGTTTACAGTCTAGAAATTGTGGTGACTGGTATGTAGTTGCTGCTGGTTGTGCATAATCACGCAAAGAGCAGTGAAGAGTATCTAATCTTAATGTCTCTCCTTGCTGGAACACTTGAAAAGGGAAGCAAGGTAACAGAAGATGAAAGGAGCCCCTTCTCTTACCCATCTGCAATTACTGGGTTTGGAGAGAGCAGAAATTGCTTATGCAGGAGGAAAAGACTGAAGCAAGGAAAGGGATAGTTAGAATGTACCAAGAGTGACAAGGGCCAGAAAAGCAATGCTGGAGGACCAGACTCCAACCAAAGAAGGTTTCAGACTGCTGAGGAAACCAACTCAGGGAAATGCATACCGCTCAGATCTGTGTATTTTTCTTAAATAACACACATCTATGTGTGTTTTATGCTCTAGATATGTACTGTAATCAGGAAGGCTGACACATTATTGGTGAGCTTTGAAGGTGGTAACTTAAGTTACAGACAACTCTAGGGAATAGGATAGGTTTCAGGCCAAAGATGGCAGGACCATACAGTCTTATATTCAAGAAGGCAAAACCTACCTTGGAAGGTAAACTGAACTTTACTCTTCTGAGATCCAGGAGCAACTTGTACATACATATATGTGGGCTTAGACCCAACACAAACAGATTGGTGAGAGCACAGTTAGCAAGATGTTAATAGTAAGGATGGACAGGAGACACCATCAGTTCTGTCTGTATCCATTTAACCATCTGCAGGCTTCTACTCCTCCACCTATGGACTTGTGAATAACTCTGTTAAACACTTCTGGGAAATCTGGCGGTAGTCCCAGCACTGCAGATTGGCTGCTGGCCACCATCACATCACAGGGGAAGTCAACCACGAGTGCTGCTACGTTCTTCTCCGTGTCATGTTAAGGGTCTGAACTTTGCTTATGTGTTCTACACTCTGCCTTAGTTTTACTGCACTTTCTTAAAAGGAAACTTTACTCTTGGTGCATGTCCCATGATTATAGAAATCACCATGCTCATTATTCAAGTTTTCAGATTCCTTGTATTTTTCAGTTTCTCTTTGTCCTGATTCGTTTACCTTCTCCTCCTCCCTTATTCAGTGCTGCCAAGTACCTTTGCTTCTTGTTGGAGAAGTAAGCAGAACCAGATGCCAAACAAGACTCATGGGGACCTGGGAAGCTCAGCTGCCTCCCTCTAACCCCGAACAAGTCACTTGACGCACACATCCCCTTTCAGAAGAGAATTGAGGTTTTGTTACATTTTGGAAACTAATAGCAAAGTCTGTTCAGCTGCAGCTTTACCCCAGGCCACCTCCAAACGTTACATGGGTATTTGAGTGATCAAAACAAAAGCAAAATAAATTAAGAACAAAAATCATCTCTGCCCAATTGAGAATTTCTATTAAAAATTGGAAGTCCTTTCCTTTACTGATGCTTCAAGCATGCCTACAACAATAGAGTTGGAATCACTTTCTGATCTAAACCCAAAGGCATAGTTGTCCTGTCAAAATCAAACAGTAGGGTGCTTTCTGTTTGTTTTTAGTTTAAAAAAACATTGTCTATATGTATTACAGTTAGCAATATGATATACTTTTTCCTAAATGTGTTATTCCATACTTAAATGGCAAGGAGGCATTTTAGAGAACCCTCACGTAGCTGAAAGAGAAAAGCAGGCTCATTTCCTTTTCTTCTAAAGGGGACTGATGAGTGCTTATGTTGAAAACACCAATAAATCTTCAATTTTTTCTTTCCAGTTCCCTGTGTTCTGTTTCCCCAAGGTTCTGGTTTTACAGTGCAAGAGGAGTGCATGGGGTCCTTACTTTCAAACACAGTGAAAAGGTTGCATGCCGTTCCTTCCTTTAGCAAGACTGTTTACAGGGCCTGCTGTTAATTCATAGTGGCAAAGTATTTCCCTTTTGTTCTTCCACAACTCTAAACTCAAGAGACCATTGAACATGCTGCAGAAAAGAGTGGTTTAAACCACTCCAGTTTACGACACAGCTAAGTTATCACAGCTCGAGGAACCCCCTTGTGTTTCTGCACCAAAGTCTCCTGAATGTGCTCTTACCAAATCTTTTCAAAAGTAAGGTGAAGCATTTAAGCCTTTTCCACGGGGATAACTGGTTTCTGCAGTGATGTGAAACAGGGAGATGCCGTAATCAAATAGCCAATGCTCAGTGATCTACCAGCCCTTGTTTGGGAGGTTTGAACAAAACCATTCCCTTGGGTAGAATGGGACTCTCTGCAACCTCCTGTTTACTTTTGTCTTTCTAAGACAAAACCAGGCACTGTCTTGGACCAGACCTTCTGCAAATGGTTGGTTGGTGCATGCGGGGATTGTTTGTATGTCTTGGTGGCTGCTGAACACCTCAACCTGACTTCATGCTCCTTCTCCTAGGAAATGTACAGAATTATATAGGATTTATAATATGTAGGAGTTACATAGGATTTTAGGAAGCTGAGGAGTGATTACACCTAGCCTTGCCTCATTTGCATGCCCACTCGGGATGAAAGCATGCAATGCCAACCATGCAGCAGACAGATAGAAACAGAGGGAATTTCACTCCTGACATGAGTTTGGTTACCTTCATGTCTTCTCCTTGAGAAAACCCAGCGGCAGGGGCAGTGAATCCCAGATGCAAGGTACATCCCATCTCATGACCTGGGCTCAGACACCTGAACCACTACATCCTTTCCTTGGTGATACCCATGCCAAGCATCACCTGGTCTCTCAAACCCCCTTTTACTTCAAGAGTATGCTTCAAAGTGGGCAGGGTGGCACTGGGTATGCTTTGATGGATCGCTCTTCATGGCTGCTTTTGTACAACAACATTTAGTCACGCAACATGTTTTTGTTTATAGTCGCAAAGTTTACAATTGCACCATATGGAGCAGATTTTGTTTTACTTTAGTTTATCATCAGAAATCAGCTTCTCGGCACTGAGCCCAGATGATTTCATATTCTGTTGGTATAAGGGAAGTAATGTAGGATTCACTGTCTGTATATTCAAGCTCTTTAATTGACATAAACAGACAGAGAAACATTGTCTAGCATGAGTGGATGTTTACTCAGCCCTGCAGAATGGCAAAGCATATCGCTATAAAAACCACACTATAAAAATAATCTGAGTTGTGATTGTTCTGAGGAATCCTGCAGCACTTACACAATACCAGATAGAGTTATCTTTATTTAACCAGCACTCAAAACATGAATGCAAGATTGACTGAAAAATATCAGATAAATTGTTATGGTAGCTGCGTAAATGCAAAACCCAGCAGAGTCAACAGTGGGTTCAGGGCCTGTAAAGGGAATTTTTCATTCCAGCAGTAAAATTAATTTGCCTTTCATCTTTGAGGGCTCAATATTACCAATATTGAGGACCAATATTGCCTGCAAATGACCTTAATACTCCAGAAGCATTAACTAGCAACAACAGCCTGTGGCCAGCCTCACTTGATATTCCAGCTTCCATCATGGTCAACACCAGGATGGATGAAGATGCCAAACATCAGAAGATTTTTGTTTCATTCTCCAAGATTCCATCATATGAGAAGACTTTTTTCCTTTGATCAGTGATGAGCTTTGGACAGCCCATAACAAGGGAACTTTTAGCAGCTTTAAAACAGTTGCATGTGTCAAATATTTTTTATTATTTTATCTGATAACATTTAACATTAGTCACTTAGGAATTAAGACTTGTTCCCTCAGAAGAGTGGCGGGATCATTAACCCAACTGAAGTGCATCTATACCAATGCTCGCAGCATGGGCAAAACCCAGGAGGAATTAGAAGCCATCATGCAACAGGAAAACTATCATACAGTTGCCATCACAGAAACATGGTGGGACAAGTCTTCAGGTGGGGTAGGCAAGGAAGGCAAGGGAGTGGGATATCCCTGTATGTTAGAGAGTGTTTTCATTGCCTTGAGCTCAATGATGGTGATGATACAGTGGAGTGTTTATGGGTAAAAATGAAGGGAAAGGCCAATGAGACAGATATCATGGTTGGGAGTTATAGACTGCCCAACCAGGAAGAAGAGACAAATGAAATATTCTACAGTCATCTGGGAGAAGTCTCACAATCATTAGCCCTTGTTCTGTGGGGGACTTCACTACAATACAGCAGAAAGGAAACAGTCGAGGAGGTTCTTGGAGTGTGTGGAAGATAACTTCCTTCCAAAAAACCCAAATTGCCAGTGCATATTTAAAGGCCGCTGGCAACTCTAAATGTGCTGTTGGTGTGACTGACCACTACAAGGGCTTTAGAAGCTTTCTGTAAAATATGAGCTGTCTTTTGTAAAGTTTATTTTAAATATATATCTTCTCTTCCTAGGCAAGCTAATGATAAGTTTTTCAAAGGTGCAAAGTTTTTAGCCTAACTCTCTGATTATCTCATCAGTGTTAAAATACTTTTAATGAATAATAATGCATAGTGATTTATTCCTCTTTATTCTTCCTGAGTATGAGGGAAATACAAACCAGCCAAATCCCTAGGGAATTCTGATGAACTACATTTACTGGGCTGGAAAAAGTACTTTGCTCTTTAAATCTCAGAGGGCCTTCGGAGGAGCTCTTTTCTAAAGAATAACTCCTCTTAAAGCCATAGGAAGGACTGTGAGGTGCTAGAAGTTACTGTGTTCTTGTGGTCTGTTACCATTTCACTGGTTGTCCTTCCTGAAAGGAGACATCTAGTCCTTCTAGCAAGGACCAGAAGTAGATGTACAGGTAGCAAGTGTCTTACAACATATCCCAGCACATTATGGAATTTCATTCAATATTCTGGGATGAACACTTCCTTACCTTTTCTGCTAACCAAACTCAATTAAAAATCAGCATTTTTAATAAAGAACCCACATGCAACTCATGCAGTCAACAGTATTTGATTGTGTCAATCTATAAAGCTAACAGATACCATTAAGCTGTCATGAGGAAGAACTGGCATTTCAAATTTATTGCAGCTCTTCTAAAGGACAGGGCCAAAGGAGTACAACAGTGTTGAATAAAGCTTCCAAGCAATATTAAATGTTATACCACATCACTTTCCTTTAACTTCTATGCCTAATATGAATTGGCCTATGATTTTGGTTTTCCCACCTATTATGGTTTTTTCCCTCTGTGATTTTTAGAGGGGATGAATGGTTTCAGTGAAGCAGAAGCCACGAGAAGCCAAGAGTATCGCTGTTGTAGAGATGCAGCATTTTAATGGTCAGCTCTTCTTCACAGACCTGCCATTTCAAGAGAAAGCACTCTGAGAAATCTTCATTTAACAAGAAATATAGAGACCTTCTCCACCCTTTTTTTCCAGTGTAAGCAGCTAAATGTCAAGTTTTCCTAAACACAATGTGAACAACCCCCAAAAAAAAAATTAACGCAGTCTGCTTTTCCTGGGACAAAGAGCATTTTATTTTCTGAATAAACAGCTGTTTCAGGAGAGGAGGTGATCTTCATTCGGTATGGCAGGACCTGGCAAGCTTACATTTCTATCGAACAATGTAAGGATGCCAGTGTCTCCTCAGTCCACTTTCAGTTCCCACCAGTGATTCCTGGAAAACACCCAGTGATCCAACATCCAAATTCCACATCAAGTCAGGAAAATGAGTTATGTATATGAGCTTCCCATCAGTTTCATTAGAGTACATTTCCCACATGTACAAGGCTTTATTTATGAAACAATACATCCGTGGTCAAGACTTTTGGTACTATGCACAGAATCATATTTCACGCTAACTAAACACCAGTGCAGTGAAAATACACAGTTATTGTGGGCTAAATGCAGTTTTGTTTTCTCACTAATTTCTACTCTGTCCAATCCCTTTCTGCTTTTTTCTTAAAAACAGTTTTGATCACAGTGATATGACATCACACTTGCTACTTCACAGTACATCAGGTGAAATCCCTCTATTAAAGGTAGAGTCTATCTCATATTAGGGATATGAAATACAGCAATCATGTTAGCAATGGGCCCTTCTAAGACTGGGGCAGCCACCCATATCATAAAGGGCACCTTCAGAGCTCCCTCTGAAATATAAGTGAAAGACTGGCCATTAAGAAGAGAGTTGGTTTTATGTGAAGTATTTTTGAAGTCTGACTAAAGATAGGAAAAAGTCTGTTTTGGTCAAACCAAATTTAATATTTCTGTTTAAAAAAGAGCTCTGTTTTGGATGTAATCCTACATTATTTGACCTACAATGGAACTAATATTTCCATTACATTTTGGATATCCCTTTTTACTTTTAGGAGCTTTAAAAAGTAAAAATCATCTTCAAAATAAAAAATCAAATTGTTCGTCTGGAAAATTTCATTGAATGCTTTTCTCAGAATTTGTGTTCTTTGACCATTTCCTCTTTGACAAAGTTATCTGTTGGGCTCAAGAGGAACTTACAAATTGTCTCAAGCAATCCAAATATACACTATTTAGCCATTACAATATTCAAATTATTTCATTTTATAGGGCTTATAGTTCTACTTGGACCAAGTAGAGGCCAGCAAGAAAACCCCTGGTAAATCCCTAAGTGGCTTCAGAAGCGGTCTTAGGAGTCTGCTGAGTCATGGAGTGTCAGGAAGGACAGCACCCATACCTACCAACTCACTGTGTAAGCCACCTTAGCTTCTCAAACAAATTAAATCTCTGTATATTTTAGCAATTAAAACAGCATTTTTATAAAGTGTACCCTGGGTGAGTTTAAACCAATAAACAGTAATTCATCATATACAATAAACAAATCAAACAATTAAATACCCAAACCAAACCACTAAGGCTCAGAGGCAATTTTATATATACAAGGACAGTGAATACAACAGTAATCAGGGTGTGCTTTCTATAAACTAACATGTAATGTTTCCCAAAAAATAAACTGTATAAGGGGACTGCGCAGCACCAAGAGGGTGATAAAAAGCAATTTCAAATCTATACAGCACTAAGAGGATTTTAAAGTGCCCTTGAAAATATTACAGAGGTGAAGACCAAGCTTTCTTTTCTCTACCACCGTCTTGTCTAGAAAAATGTCTATGTCTCAACCAGCTATTTTTCTCTACATGAAAAAAAACTCCGTATTTTTGCTATTCATACAAGTAAAAGCTTATTTTGAAGCCTACAATTTCCCTGCCAGTTGTGGTTTTCCACCCTCTCACAACTTAAGCCAATTTCTACGTATTCCCAATTCATCACTAGAAAGGGAAGAAGCCGAATATTATTACACAAAATATTTTTAAGACACAAACACCCCTAAAACTTGTGCACAGGTTACTTAAGGGTGCCAAAAACAAGAGCATGGACACTTTCAGGCACATTTTCTTCTCACAAGCTAAACAAGCTTGTGCTACTGCTCATTTGTCACAGCAACGCAGGGGCTGCTGTAGACATCTGCTCTCTGCTTATCATGAAAATATTCAGCAGTGTAATAAAGTCCTCAGAAAAACAGAGGCCAGATTTTTTTATCCCTAACAAATTTTAAAGTTAGAAATTTCAATGATGAGATTTTAGTATTACATTGAACTGCACCCAATAATGAAGAAAAGCCCCGTGTTCTTTTCAGGCTGCAGGACAGCGTGTCAGCATTGCTTTGTTTGTCCAATGAAAGAGGGAGTGAAAATTGTGAGAAACAATTTTCAGGCATTACTAGCTTTGGTCTCAGCGTGTAACCTTAACAAAGCAGGAGAGCAGCTAGCTATTTAGCATACTTAAGTTATCGTGGGTTGCACTAAAATACTTGGACTCTTACGGAGCAGGCAGAGCTGCACCTGGTTGACAGCCATATATTGGTCTATATGAAATTGATGGCACGTGGTAAATTATAGGCTTCTACAGGGCACACGTGTTAAATGTTAGCCCTGAGAGGCTTGTTAAGAGTGTTACAACCCTAAAGAGCCTCTTAAAATAATAGGCTTTTATATTCATTGACTTTTGCAAGTACCGCAGATTGCATCTTGACCTGTCCTGTCCTGGGGATATAAATATTAGAAGCAAGGAACGAAGATGAGAAAACTTTCATTTAAGCCAGCTACACTTAAATACATATATTGCTGTATCTTTTACTTTTGCTTAGGGTAAAATGGACTAATTATTAATTTAACAATGTCATAAACAGAGATGTTCACAAAGCTAAGGGATATAGCTGCATTCAGTAATAGAGAATTCCTTTTGCCTCTGAAAATCCAGCCATATTTCATTTTATTTTATTATAACAGACAGGAAATGTGTAGCTAATGGAGTTGCTCTGACTGGAGAACGGCAAGACCCATCTTTTTACTGCTATGTTTGTATATCTATAGAGTGAAAACTGGTGCCGATTTACAAACAAACAGAAAAAATCCAAGAGCTTCTTAGCAGGGCTCCACAGACTGCTCTGTGTAGATGGACTTGAACTCTTTGGAGGCATATGAAATCTTCCCCAACATCCTAGGTGTAGCAAGATCTCTGTTAAACTCAGACAACTCCACTACTAGTTGCCTCCTTCGGGTTACTTCCATTTATCAAGAGAACCTTCTTCAGCCTCTGCGCAGTGAGAAATGCAGCCCAATGCGCTCCAAGGGCTGAACTGTTAAACATGACACAACATAGCCCTTAGATATTTTGGTGACAGAGTTTTCACAGATTCAGGGAAGCTGCTTCGTGGAGACTACAGAAATTGAGGTATGGTGACTGGAGGAAGGATAGAGGTAAAAAAAGGAAGACTGATAGGGTAGTCAGAGCCCCTGAACTTTGGGCTGAGTTTCTTCTGGGGACAGAGGTAAAATTACTTTTTATCACTTTTTTTAATGGCATATTCTCCAGCAAATTATATGGGAGGAGATCAAAAAGAGCATGCCTATGTGAAGTTTATGTCTGAAGGTTCTCAATAATTCAGTGTAGTAGAGCTATGGCATGAGGTGTCTCAGAGTTAAGAAGGTGCATACTCAGTGGGAATGCAGCACTGCTTTTACCAGCCCCCTTCCCAAACCAGGTGGGTGACTCCATCATAGACTGTCCACAAAGCTTCCCAACAAAGCTACAGCAGAGAGCGTCACAGGAATTTGAAAAACTTCAAACAGCAGCTACCATCACTAATGTCCAGGCTGAATATTTGTTATGAAATGGTTGTTTAATCAACACCCTTTGTATCAAGTGCAGAGAGAAAAATGCCAAATGTAGCGCATGGTATAACATGCACAGCAGATGTTATATTTCAACCTACCATAGTCAATGGCAAAGCATGGTTCAATTTCTCCAAGAGTAAGTCTTTTTTTGATATCTGCATTTCCCTCCCATTCAACCTAGCTGCACCCTAGAAAAATTAACTATAGTCAGAAGAAATCAGGTATAACACATTGTATCAATTTTGTCCTAGACTGATGCTTGACTTAAGGTGGACTAAATGGATCTTCTTTCCAGATCCTCCCATGGTGAATGGATAGAGAAAGGCAGCTCTAGAGGTAAGCTCAGCCCTGTCCCAGAAACCAGTCTTAGGGTGGGTTGACTTACACTAAAAATTTGGCCTTCTACTGCCTGGGGAGGGAACTTGGTTTACTGGTTTAAACAGTTGAGCCTTTAAGACAGTTCACATTAAGTGAGACAAAGCCAATCCGTAATTAAGCCACTCGGAACTGTAATGTAGATCCACTTACACTGTAGTTTAATGCTGTATATGAGTTCTGCATATTTTGCTTTCCTTGTGGGGAAAAGTTATACTTCTGTAACCTTTTTGGTTATAGAAGACATGACTATCTTCAGGTCACCTATCAGAGGAACCTAAGTTAAAGACTCAGCTATTAGTCTGGACAGTTCACTCCCTGGAAAAGGAACAGTCCAACTCTCAGTCACTACCCCAAGGAAACTCCATGGGAAAAGTCATTATAGGTATGACAACACAGATTTTATGGGATCTACATGCTCCTCACAAGCATGTCCTCACTAAAGAGACCTGCCATTTTTTGATGTATATAAAGTAACAGTTTATTCAGATATAAACAAGTCTTGGGTAAACAGAGAAGAAGGGGACCCAGAGATCCTTTACTGTTTTCCAGAATTCTGTTCCTTGCAGAGAACATTTGACCATGTAACACAGCAGTCGGCATGTTTTATATGGTTAGCATTTTTTACATAGCTGCAATCAAGAAGGAAGCTATAACACTGAAGTGACTGCCCACAAGAAGTGGGTAACATCTCTTCAAGGAATTGAAATAGAACATTTTCTTCCCCTGCAAACGAGGTGTGGATTCCTCAGCACGACATAATAGTTGAACAAAGTTTTTCCTTATAATGAACCATTCATTTGGATTTCGCAATATCTCATCACTTCAGCCGCAGCTGGTGACCGTGCCAGGAGCACTTCTCACATATCATTTGCAATGTTTGCTTTCCTATTACTCCAGGGGGAGGAGGGGAGAGAAGCGTGGGGTCCGAGCGGTAGCTCCTGGTGAAGATTTTACAGTGACTTTCTTTGCACGATAGCACTACTCAGAGCTGCCCTGCTGGAGTGCTAGTGAGAATCACACACTGAGCAACACTTTTGCCCTGTTATTAGTGGTCCTGCCAGTGTTTGGAGGCTGTGATGGTGTGTTATAACAGTGCTTCTTGCAATACCAAACATTAATGCTAGCACTTTATGCGTATGTGTGAGAATAGTCCAACTGTGCCATACTAAATGTCCTCTGAGATTGCTATCTTGTCCCCTGCAGTGGCCAAAACAAAAGGGACATGACAAGTTTAATATGATCATTCTTTTGAAAGACTCTTTTAGCTCCCAGCAATTAGGGGCTTTCTGACACCCTCAGCCAAACATTTCAGCCAGACTATTAATGTTAACAGCCTCAGGGACTGTTTTTAAACTCATTTCTCCTTTTGGCACCAATGGTATCCTAACCCACACTTCCAGATTTTATTTATACACTGAGTAGAAAATAAAGAAAAAAAGAATGATGGCCTTGCACATTTTTTTAAGGAAGTATCAAATGCAATTTTACTCCATGATGAAAAAGTTTACCAATCAGGCTGTTTAAATTCCTATTCTGGTTCGGTGGCTGCTATATGACTTCTAAGAGCTTTTGACTGGCTACATAACACTTTCTGGGATGAAATACTCAGCAGAAGGAAAATAATATTTCATATCTGTTTGAAACACTATCCATTAATTTGTCTCTGGCTAAACAAAATCCTCATCAGCCAACTTTTAGTGTGATGTTTTGCTTTTTCCAAGCACAGCCTCAAAAATGCTGATTTGTGCAACATGTTGACAAAGGGATGACCATAAGTGCAAAGATTATTTCTGTGATGAAAAACTACCAGCCAGTATCCTTATCACATGACAAGGTATTTTACTTATTATAGGTTTGTTCCTTTTCATAGCAAAGGCTGGGGGCAGGCTGGGCTACAGCGACCATGTGATGGTGGAGTTAAGGATACCAAAAGGAAAAGCAAAGCAAGAAAAAAGGATCACAACTCTGGAAAGAAGATTTTGACCTCTTTGGGGACCTGCTTGGAAGAATATCATGGGAGATGATCCATGATAGTGGTTGATTTTTAAGGATCACCTTCTCCAAGCTCAAGAAAGGTCCATGTGGTGGTGCAGAAAGTCAGGCAAAGGTGGCAGGAGGCCTGCACGTATGAACAAGGAGCTCATGACAAAACTCAGACATAAAAAATGAAGCAGACAGGAGGCAGAAGCAGGATCAGGTCACTCAGGAGGAATACAGAGACACCATCTGAGCATGCAGGCACGGGATCTGAAAAGCCAAACACCACCTGGAGTTCAATCTGGTGAGGGACATGTAAGGCAATGAGAAGGATTTCTACAGGTACATCAGCAGCAAAAGAAAGACTAGGGAAAATGTGGGTATACTGATGAACAGGGCAGGGGACCTGGTGACAAAGGACATCACAGAAAAGGCCAAGCTGCTCAACAGTCTCTCTGCCTTGGTCTTTACTGGTAAGACTGTTCTTCAGGAATCCCAGGCCCCTGAAACCAGTGGAAAAGTCCAGGGCAAGAAAGACTTACCCTTGATAAATGAGGATCAGGTTAGGGAACATTTAAACAGAATGGATACACATAAGTCTATGGGGCCTAATGAGATGCACTCCTAAGTGCTGAGGGAGCCGGTCAATGTCATTGCAAAGCCATGTATTCCCTGGGTGGATGCTGGGGCCAGTAGTCTTTAACATCTTCATTAATGACCTGGATGATGGGGCAAATCTCCAAAGGTCCCTTCCAACCCCAGCCATTGTGTGATTCTCAAATGGCTTCACTAGAACTCTTTGTTTCAACAAATGAATCTACCTTTGCTGACTAATTTTAGGATCTCAAAAAGAAAGACTGTCACCTCAGATCACAGCTTCCTTCATGTTTTTATCTGTAGTGTTTTACTGCTGCACTGCTTCACAGTTGTTATTACATGTTAACAAAACCATGACAGATTTTACCTCTTTTCTGAGCATTCGTCAATGAGGTCTCAGGTCCAAGAATAATCAATAAACTTCTACAGACTTAAATAAACCAGGATTTTCCTTCAAGTGTACAGGGCTTTGTATCTTGTTTTACAAAAAAAAAAAAAAAAAGAAATAAAATAGAATAAACCCCACGTAAAGTAAGATCAGAATATAATTGTATATCTCTAAAGGTACCAAAAGCAAGTCTTCACTGGAAGAAGGAATTTCTAAACATCTCTAACAGCAGCAATTTCATTTGGAACATTAAACATGTAATCAGATTTAAACTCACATTCAGCAGCTCTTTGTCACTTTTGCCCTCCCTCTTTTTTCCTTGTATCCTCTTTTATTTCTGCTACCTAAAGATGACAATGTAAAAAAAAAAAAAAAAGAAAGCCTTGGTGATCTCATATCACAGTCTGACAGTGCTACCCATTTAGGGGCCAAGTTTTGTGTGCATCTCTAGTACTGAGGTAAAAATGAGTTAAGTCATCTGCATATCAAGACTATTGTCCTTAAATATCTCAGTGAGAAACCATTTCACAATTTATTGGAGATCTCAAGAAATCTGACCTTGGTTCTGTTGTCTAAACGTGAGATGCTCAGGACAGCCTGCCTGACTTTCAGCGGCCAGTCCAGAAGGCCATGGATCTCCTTTAGGTCCTGTGTCACACTTACCATCCCCTCTGGATATCTCAGATATCACAGGAAGTCTGTAATAGCATTACTGCTTCATAGCACCTGGGCTTCTAGAAGTTGTCATGAATGAGGATGACACTGTACTTGTCTTGCAGACCTCCTTTGTTGGCTGCATGACTTTCAGAAAGGGATCCATGAACTCCTGTCACTTGCTAGGGATAGTCTCTTTGGACTTTAACAGTCTATGGAATCATAGAAACATAGACTCACAGTCAAGAGAAGGTTGAGTTTAGACACAGCAACAGCCTTCAAAATTGTAACAGGTGGTCTGTAGAAAGGGGGAAGTGACCACATTCAAACTGTAGATACACTTATATTTATTGCATATATTAACACTGGTTACCACTGGTATATGCCTTGTCTTCAACTACAGTGAGATAATTGTGTCTAAAAATGTGGAGATTTTTAATGTAAATGGATTTTAAGAACCTCAGTGTTTAATCTGAAATATCTAAAATAACACTATATCATCAGGAGTTACAAACTGAAGAATAACTCAGTTCTTGAAGCATCATCCACAGTAAGAAGCTACAAACTGATCTCTCTTCACCTTTTATCCACCAAGTACCATAAAACCCAAAGATTCATTGTTGTTTTTTGTTTTCTTCATACGCACCATCCATAAACATTAGCATTCAGTTGTCACCATAGTAAATAACAGCTGATGACACACTAGTGCCGAATTCATTAGGAGTCTTTGGGTTTAAGTATCGGCACCAAGTCTGTTTAATGTATCATGTGGCAGCCTTCATTATTGATAATAATAAGCAACATGTTTCCCTAAGATTTGTTATCTCTTCCTCACACAAGCAAAGCCAATGTGTCCACCGGGTGTTTGTTTGGCTTTCCTTTCGTGTCATCACAGGAGATCAGGATAGGCACTCAGCAGTCATTATGTGATGTTAGCACAAGCAACCTCTCAGCTCAGCTTTCTGTGACTTACTTTGAACATAATTACATGTAAAAAACAAAATCCAACCCTAAATAAACACAGAGAATCTGATACCAACTGATTAGAGCACATAGGGGACCCAGAGCAAAAGTCCAATTGCTCCATTCTTAGCGCCTCCATTTCTTTATTATTAGTAACAGTCTCTACTCCACTGAGAAGGTGAAGTGTTCAAACCATTGAATGCTAATAGGGTTTTTCATCTAGACATTTACTTCAGGCAGCTTATTAACTGAATACACAACACAAGCTATATGTACTGTCATGGATTCATCTCAGATAAACTGTGGCTGAGGCTCCCAGCTGAAGTTGGCTCCTTGGTTTTCTCCAGGTTGTATTGAGAGAGAAAGGCAGCTCCAAAGGACTCGTTAACCTTTTTCTCCTATACACCATGTTTCTCAGCACGGGAAGGATAAACCTCCCCCTCCCCAGTTAGGGAAGGACTCCATATTACCAGCTCAGCATGGAGACCTACCTTCTAGAGAGCAGAGATTTATATGAGATGATGCCCATTCTTGGGGACCAGTCGACTGTGATGGGGTGAGCAGGATTTTGCTTTAAACCAGATTCTGCTCTTCTTAAACATGCTGAGTTGTTCTGCTTTCTATTCCCAGCTGGGCTACCTATTTTTCCTTCTCCAATAAATGGCATTAAAAACTTATTCATAAGAAAAAAATTACAAAAAAATTATAGTTATTGGTAGCTATTGTACCCAACTTCCTCTCCCAGAATAGCTTTGTGATATACAGAATCAATTTACTCATCAGGAGCATTTGATCTGCAACTCTGCCAGCTGATGCTGGCCTCTCAGAGACACCCTGCTGTTAATTCACCTGTGTTGTGATGATAATTAATGGCCCATCTCCAGTTATAACCCATCTCTGCTGGAAGCTGTCTGTGTAATAGGTACCACTTCATACCCTAGTGCCTGGACTTGAAAAGCTCCACCCATGAAGAGGTCTGAGATTGCATACCATGACACTAATGTGCTGTAGCCCTCCCCTCCGTGCCTGAGTGTCCCATGTACCCCAGCTGCACTCTTGATCACGTGAGGTAGATTTGGCTGTGTGCACCCTATTACATTCAAAATGTTGTTTGTTGTTGAAGAGGGGGCACACCTTTCTTATTTATATGCACATATATAAAAATAGTAATAATGCAATTAAAATCATAATGTACAAGCTTCTTAGTTTCTACCCCTTTTCCTGGTGCTATGCTCACCCTTCTACTCCTCTGCATGTTAAGGTGCAGGGGTTTACGCTGATGTTAGCAGTAGTGGGATGTTGCAGGGAATAGACAGGATCTGGAGTCCTTTGTCAGGAGGAATTAGATGTTCATGTAGAGGGTTTCCTCTTCCCATCTGCTGCTTCCTTCCTTTTTAACTTTTTTTCCCCTCAATTTAGCATCATTTATATATGTTCGCTAACACATATTTCTAGCTTTCTCTTTCCTCATAGGTCAGATGCTCCAGGTTACATCTACATTTACTACACATAGTACCATTTGCACTTTTTATATACCATTTGCTGTCTTTGTTACCCATGTAACCAATTTTGTCCAGGTCTGCAGCATCTCCACTTCTCAAGGTCTCTCCTATTGTACCAGGCCTGTACTTCTCTACGCTGCATCATTGTGTTAGGGTCATAAACATCTTCTTTTACCTAGAGGAAATGCTTGTTACTGCTAGCTATATAAAACTATAGTTGTAGGACACAAAGAGAAACAAAATTTTTAAAACAGTTAAATACAGACACCTGGTCAGTTAGACAAATTGCTGTCACAGCTGAACCAAGTCAAACAAAGCTATAGGCAAGTCAAGAAAGGTTTGGCCAGAGTACACCTGACAAGCCTCTGTCCTGAGGCCTCACAAACTCAGCAAAAAGTTCGTGGCCTATTGGTAATACCATATTGCAGGGCTACGTGGTTGCACTCCTTCTGGCCCTTTAATCCCATTTTCTTTTTTGTCTACTGTTTTTAACATTCATAAAATAAAGTTGACAATGAACTGACTTTTAATTTATTAACTGAAAAATCTTCCTTGCTGAGAACTCCAAAGCTGGTTATTGCAAAAACCAGAGACATGTCAACAAAAATTAGAAATGGTTTGGGGGTTTTGGTCAGTTTATTTCAGGGAAAAAAGCAGTTTTCTCAGCCAGCACTCAGTGTCAGGATGAGCAGAATCCCAAGTCAATCCATGGCAGCAAGCACAACCTGCTGATAGCAAAAGATTCAGCATAGTTATGTGCGATAAAGAACTGCATAGAGTTGCAAGGCTCCTCAGAGCAATGGCAGAATCATAGAAAGTTTTGGGCTGGAAGGGACCTTTAGAGGTCATCTAGCCCAACCCCCCTGCAGTGGGCAGGGACATCTTCAACTCAGTCAGGTTGCTCAGTCAGAGATGACACCCTGCCCATTACATCCATAGGCGAATGAAAGCTCTCAGGGACAAAGTGCCTATCAGCTGCAGGACAGACCCTCTCCAGGATTAGGACTTCTCTGACATCCAGCATCAAAATCTCTTGAAACTGAAAAGAAAGCTGAAAACTGATAATATAAAAACATGCTGGAAAACCAAGTAATAGCTATCAAATAAATTGGGAGCTGGCACGGAATAATATATTGCAAACCCAGCTGTTTACTGGCAGTTGTTACAAACAATATTATTATTATTCTTCCCCTTATTCTCCTCCCCCCTCCACCCCTTCCCCCCACCTATTTTTCTGAGACTCAGAGAAACGAAGAATTTTCATGCTTAGCTGGCTTTGTTTATTTACTGCCCCGGAGACATCTTAAGTTGCTCACAGCCAGTTGGTGGGAAGTGAATCGCAATATTACAGGGTAAATAATGATGTTGACAGGACAACCATGCACTTGAGGGAACAGTTACGTTCATGGGTAGGTTTGTTTCAGTCTCTAGGGAGGGCCAAATGCATGACAGCAGCAGAATGAGAAAATAAGAATGCTAAATAATGGCAGGCAACAGACTAAGTCCCTTCTGATATGGAGGATACGAGCACTACAATCCATTGTTTTCCCTCCTGTATCCCCTAAGTTGTTTGGCCCTGTCAACCATCTTCAGGATCAACCTGGAACTCATTGTCACGGGAATTCATCAAAGCAAAAACTTCAGCAAAGCCCACCAAAGTTCACCAAAGACATTTATGATGTGGATTATGAGGTTAACCAGAATTACAGTATTAAAGAGTTTATTAACATATTAAAAAATGAGGGGCTTTGGAAAAGCCATCCATATTGCTCAAGTGCAGAAGATAATCTCCCTGGGGGACTATCTGGGATAACTTTATACAAGTAATGATGATCCATGATCCACTGTAGATATTTGTCTTTTAACACTTCAAATTTTCTGTGTCACTTACTACTGATGAAAAAGACCTCTTCAGTCAGGCTACACCCATGCACTTAAAGCAAATGTTTTCCAATGAGTTGTCTAGAATTGAGGCCACATACACAAAAGTCCTTAGTTATATTATTAAACTGTTGTCCTTCAAAATAGGCAAATTGCACCCACATTATCTATTGGGAAAGGTCCCTGGTTCTTGCTAATTCCTGACCATGAGAACTGGGTAAGTGCTAACTGGTCCAGGCCAAACCTGAGCAAGCCAAACCTGCCCTAGTGCCTGGGGTCCTTCTAACAGTTAATCAGCTTGGAGTGGTTCCAGTGTCAGTGCTCATGCTTTGGCACTGTTCAGTTTATTATTAGAAGCGTTTAGTATAACCACTATGATAGTATTCTCTAGTAGAAGGACCCAACATGCCCGTCAGGCAATGGTCTCATGGTACAGCTCATCAGTCTCATGCACTAAGATAATGTATGCAAGCTCAGCAGCCACTCCCAAGCCTTTTCCTTGAAGACCCTTTTGAACACTTATCCCAGTGCAGGATACAGCTTGCCCCTGTGTGTAAGTTCAGAGGAAGCATGACCCTCTTATAACAACCCCCAGTGGATGACAACTGTGCTCGACACTTTACAGCTTAGACCTAATTCCAATGACAGCTTTTAAAATGACAAATGCAGTCACTAATTGGTAGAATCTCTCATAGGCAAAATGTATTATTTCAGAGCTTGAAGATGGATTTAAATATATTAGTAGGTGACTTGATATGATTAACATGTACCCTCAGTTCGGTAAAAGTTATTTTCTTCCCTTCACCTTCATGTATGTTCAGTACACTCTTTGCAGAAGCTGTAAGTACACCTTCATTACTTCAGTGACAACAGCCCCTACCCAGTTTTATTTTTTCCTTCAAAAGCAATGTATTATTCTCAGTTGCATATGCCTCATGCAGTAAAACACAAAACCAACTACAGATTGTTAAATGCATAACTAAGCTATTTACCTTGTAACAGATTAATTAAAATACTTTACATCTGTAGTCAGCCATGCAATGTGGCCACTGGCACTAACTTACTGCTAACCACTACATTCTGAGGGGCACAAGGGATTTAAAAATATGTACACAAATACTTCATCTTTTCCCTTTACTGTGGCGAGTTTTTCCCTGAAGAGAGTCATTTGATAGGATATGTGACAAATTCATCGTGCTCTGTCTTGTTCATGTATGTTGTCCTTTATTTCCTAAAAAATGTCTGTATAGATTTCCTGAATTGGCTTCCACCTTGAGTAAGTATCTGCCATCAGAATAGTAGAGCTGTGGGCATAGTGAAATTTTTAACTCAGTTTCTGTGGAAAAATACAGATATAGAAAAACTTAAAAATTATTCTAAACCAAAATGTTTAGCTGAAAATTAAATGTTCTGCTTTGCTTTCTGGATATTTAAAATTACCATTTTTCTTAACTGAGGTCACTTCATAAAAGAAAACACCTTTTCAATACGAGAAGTTGAAATGTTCCATTTTGAAAATTGCAAAATATATCTTGATGTTTTCTCCCCTTTCCCTTTTATTTCTTCCTGAAGCTACTCATAAATTGCCTCTGCATTTATGAATGTTTTTATCTCAAAATGGCATTTTCTGGTAAATCTCTTATTAGCCAAAACAGGTTCAGGGAGAAGGGGCAGATATTTAAAGAGGTCTCTGTTTCTTATACTGTGGGCAGCCTACCAAAATAACATGTCATCTTCTGAGTCAAATGCAAAAGCACAAAATTAGGATGTGGGTCAAAGGGAGAAACATCTGACTCCAAATTGGTATTAGAACTGACTTTTGTCTATATTGCCTTGACAGTTCAGCGCTGATGCTGCCAAGTACACTGCACAGCTAATGTAATGTGATGCTATGTTGGTCTAAGTTTATGCTCAGACAACTGATTAGCAGTTGAGCACTGTAGGTTAAAAGGCAGCTTTTGTAGTGTATCAGCCAGTTGGTGAGGCGTCGCAGCCAACAGTAACACACAGGCAGTGTGACCTATGCTAAAGGAAAACAGGAAACTATCAACTGCAAGGATGTAGGAAAGGAAACCCTGTGACCTTTCCTACTGCTTCAATGCCTGCAACTATGCTACTAAAGGGCATCTTAGAATCTGGCTTTTGGTACCTTAAACTTGTCTTTCTTAGAAGCAAATTGAGCTCTTATTTGAGTGTTTTTCTCCCCTAGCCAGGCATTTTTTTCTTATAAGATACAGGTGGTCAAGGTCTTTGAGAATTTTACCTATCTTTCAACCTCGGTTGAAGTGGCCCAACAGGTCCAGGTATCCTTTGAGGTGAGAAGTGACTAACAGGCACACAAATAGACCTCATGAAAGCATTGACTTCCTTTCCTCAGAAAACCAGGCTTAAAAAGCTCTAAATTCAAATCCTGCAGTATGATGACAGGCAAGGAAGAAGGATAACATTGTCATTTTACAGGAAGGGATCTTATGATGGTGAGAACTATCTAGTCATCCAGATAAACAGATCAACATTTTCACATGTGTTTTTCACTCATGAGTGAGACCTCAGACATTCATGTGGCAGGCAGGATTATCTCAAGGTACAAGAAATCTTGGAACAGTCACAAAGTATTTTGATCCCTAATAAGACGGGTTTAAAGTCCTATCAGCCACCATCATTAACAGACAAGAAGACTTGGCATGGAGCATGGAGCAGAAGTCCCCATGTGTTACGCACCCTATGTGCAAAAGACTAGCTGGATATATCAAAGCACTACATGTTCAACGAACAAGGATTCTCTTGTGTAAAATCATTACCGTCCCATCCCAATGTAGCTTTAATGGATGAAGAACACATTAGCACATTAATAGTACCCTTAGACTGTGTGTAAACTTGTTTCAGGCACATCTTCTTTACAGGAAAATATTACCAATCAATATTCTTTAAAATAGGTATATTTGGCACACTTTTGCTCCTGCTCTGAGACAATGTCTCTTTCAAAGGAACAGAGACATTTTCTAATATTCTAGCAAAGTATAGAGTTGGCACCTCCTGGAAGTGCTCGTCTTCTCCATTGAGTGTGGTGAGATCCTGGGTGAACAGCTTGGACTGAATATCTAACTTAAACATGTACATATAGATCAGCAGACCCACCTGTTCCACCATATAACAAACGCTGCACGCACTTAACTATTTGTGCCTTTGTTTCCTCCTACATAGTGGAAATGCTAATAAATATTTCCTTAATTTGCTTAGGTGTTTATATATTATTATAAAGAGATGTAGAAGATATTTCAAGCAAGGAGTAATAACTCCTGAAAATAATTGTCACAGTTCATACTCATCAGTGTTGTGCCCATTGTGAAAAAAAAGATTGCCCTGGCAAGTTTCATTCATCGCTCAAAGAAAAACAGAATGTACAGCTACATATAGGGTCCTCCCCTAGAGATGTGTAACCTCTAAGCTTGCAGCCACAGTAATAATGGATGGTAAATAAGGAGTTCTTCAGGGGGACAGAGGTAGTCTGTAACCAGGAGATCATAAAGCATTAACTGGCCTCCTTTTGTAAGGAGGCCAGCACATGGCTAGTTACCCCATCGGTGGAGGGTATATTTGGACATTAGCACTAGCTAGAGGGCCATATGAATGAGGAGGAAGGAATCCACATGCCATGAACTGGCATCCAGAGCAGGCTCTTCAACTCAGTGAGTAAAGGGTGTCCCGTTCGTTCTCCGTAATGGAGATAGTACTCACACATTCAATCAGCAAAACTAAGACTTAAAAATCAGCTTGGCTTCACTTCAAGTGCTCAGACTGCTGATGAAAATGGAGTATCCTTGTGGAATTGCTAAAACAACTGTTGACTGTGAGGCTTGTTTAATAAACACAATTCCTTGTACAGTTTACAATAAGCTAACTGCAGAGGCCACATTGGTCTCAGTTCCTGAAGAAATAACAGAGCACCCTTTGTAAACACTCGTGCAACGCAATCTCAATAAAATCGCACCCATTGTACTAGATTATTTTGTTGCCCTGGATCTAGGCAACTGCATGGTTCATAACACAATGGAAAAGTCAGTTTTAACTAGGCCTCTTCAGAGTCTGAACATGCTGCCTTTTCTAGGAATATGCTGGCAGCTACTACGTTGTCTTCTCACTGTTCAGTTCCTGTGCTTCTCCTAAGCTCTGTTTACTTTGGATATATATGGGCTGTTAGTAGCTATTCAAGGTCACTGCCAAATGCCTGAGAACTATTGACTGAATAGACACAGCAAAATGCTCTGGCTACCTGCTAAAAATTTCTCAGTCTCTCTCAATTCTTCTGTCAAATCTGTAAAATACTTACACCTCTTTAAAAACCTCTTATTTCCAGTAAAACACTCAGAAAGTTTTACTGATATTCTAGAGAGGTATGGTTCCAGACTGGACAGTCCGTATGATATTTTAAGGCCAATGCTATCAAGGTCTGAAAGCATTTACTTGATGTTTCATTGCTGGCCTAGTGGGCTCAGAAATTGCACATACGTCCACAGTACCCACATTGCTGGTGTAACAGCGATGCACATGCAACCCACCTTCTGCCCATGCACCCCTTATGTCTGTGATACTACTGCAGCTCCCAGAGCCATTGATTAGATCCAGGGCAACAAAATAATAGTGGCAGATGTCTCTGACTGATTAGTCTTTGTCCTTATTTTGAAGATTTTCCCTGCCAAGCAGAAAACCTAGATACTTTCAGTAAAAATGAGCAGAGGAGAAAGTGGCAAACTGCTGAAGTCACACCAAGTTTCTTTCAAGGAAAGCTTGCAGGAACACAGGCATTACCTGATGGTAAAGAGGAAAATATATATCTAATCACAACCATGCCTAAAATCCTTGAATTCTAGATATAACAGTCATTGGCTGGCATCAAAAGGGAAATATATAGTATCCTCTCATGGGAGACTTGTTCCATGCCACTAACAGAAAAACCTCCATTAACTTATGTCAAATGTATATCAATGCCACAGCACTGAAATCTGAACATTTTCTGGAGTGTGAATGGTAATTCCACATTAAAGACCAATGTAATATAGAAAATGTCATAGATCTCTCCCTCAAATGAATTTGTGTTTCTTCATTACTTATGCGACTCCAATAGGGATATCTTATTCCTTTGTAGTATTACATATTTTCTGCTTGCTTTTACAGTGCTCTTCCCATTTCATGAGTCTTTATTTACTCTCAAATGGGGTGTTTAAATTATGGCTGGAGAAGATATTATGAAATGAGTAGGAGAGCATGTAAAGTCCATCTAGCATTACAGTGAGGATTTGTGTTGTTTCTTCTATCTAAAGTATGAAATAAAAAAAAATACACCTAAGTCCGTCATACCCTGTAGCTGAAAATACTGTGGGACTTGGCATCCCTGAATGCTACTCTAGAATGGAGGGTGATCGTCCATCTCTCCTGCAAGCCACCACATTCTTTCACAACAATAGCAGATGGCTATTCCTCAGGGCTAGGAAAAAAAGCATAAGGGTTAGAGGTTTCTGATAAAGTAAAAGCACATGTACACCCTAGGATATTTTTCAAGCACATTTTCATAATTTGCTATTAGGAAAAAAAAATCAGCCCTGTGTTTCTGTGCTGATATAGATACCCTCCTTCAGTGAATCACTGAAAGCAAAAACCAGCATGGATCTGAAGGTCCATGTATGATCTCTGGAACACCACTGAGCAGCAGGACTCTAGACTGCTCTTAAATATCTCCAGGACAGAAATACCTACAGATTTCCTGAGTAACATATTACCATGCGTTACTGTCTTTATGATTATCTCTTTTCAGTACCATGTTTCCAGAAATATCCTCTGCTGCACATCACAGCCACTGACTTCTTGTTGTTCCCCTTAGAGACATGGAAAGCAAACAATCACAGCCCATTTTACAGAAGTCTTACACATATTGCCAAATTGTTACACATCCTCCTTCAGTTTCCCCTATTCCAAACCAAACTAGCTCAAATCTGCCCATTTTTTCTTCTCACAGGCTTTATTTCTTAAATCTCTGCTTTATTCTTGCTTCTCCCTGCTGCGCTCACACCTTTCATGCCCAATGTTGGAAGAGTTCTCCAGCCCAGGCTCACTGTCACCAAGCACAGCAGAATCATCATTTTCTGTGTTTCGGTAAAAAAATAACACTGTGCAGAGACATAGTAATGGTTGGCCTATCTGCAGCCATGCAGAGGAGGAAGAAGGAAACCCCTTAGGGGTATTCTGAAGAAAGCAAGGTGGATTTGGGCAGCCATGAGTTCACTCTGCCTGTACTTCAAGCTGGCCGGGTGGGAGCCATGGCCAGCTAAGAGCCATTCTCCTCCATGGAAAAACTTACGAGATCAAATCTGGAGTGCTGTGCCCAGTTGTGTCCCTGCACAAGACAGGTATTGACATACTAGAGCAAGACCATTGCAGAGCTACCAGTGGAGCACAGAATGTATGAGAAGGGGCTGAGGGAACCAGGTTTATTCAGTCTTAAGACAAGCCTAGTCGTCTCCTTTGCAAACATGCCTTCGCCCAGGCGCTATCGTCCCTAGCCATTTTTGTTATTCCCCAGCCTAACCTGCAACCTATTACCTATCTTTCAGAAGGTAACTGAGAGATCGGCAACCTACATCTGCTGGCCTAATGTAGTATCTTGGCACTATCAGCACACTGAATGCAGGACTCGGAGCACTAAAGGATAGGAGGACTAAAGTCCTTGTGAATGAAGCAAAGAAAGCCAGGCTTTATTTTGAAAATATCAAAACTAAATGCTTTGGGACTTTTTGAATTATTTTTTATGTCAGAGGAAATCATAGTAAAACGGTCTTTTTCATGGAAAAAATTACTCAGTTGTAAAACATTATAAATCTCTTCTGAAGAGCATGAAAGAAACATTTCTATTGCCACCTGCACTCTAGTCTCTAGGCATGCAGGAAAGGAGCAGGCTGAGACACAGGCATGTGAGATGGTTAGGCTCATTCACTGCTCCTTACACCATAATCACCTGTAATTACTGCAAATGGTTAAGTAATTCCAGTTAGAGTAGCAGCTGCTGTACATCCCTAGAAACGACTGCAATGGTGAACTCTGATCCTTTTTATTAAGTGCAGTGAGCACAGGCAGATTGCTCAAGTCATTAGTTGCATTACTCTGAAGTTCCTTGATATATCAGACTGTAATGGTTCCTTTTTTTAAATGTAACAGCATGCACATCCACCAGATCTCCCAGATAAATGTAAGCTCATACACTAGAACTGAGAAGGCCCAGTTTCTGTAATAATTATAATTCTGTAGTAATATTATAATTGTGCTAGCAAACTATGTTCTGTTCATCAATAAAAATAATGTATATCTGTAATATCTTGTTTTACCAATCTACATTCCAGACAGACTGAATGGGAACATGCCATCAATATATATAAAGTAGACTATTCATTAAGTAGAAAACCATTCAAACATTATAAAAGATGACATTGATCTTTGTCAAAAGTAGACTCAAAGCCTTCTTCAACCATCCTTTATTTTTCAAAGAGAATAGTTAAGTCCAGGTATTTTAATCCTGATTTAGAATATGCACTCCCACCACTGCCATAAACACCTAAATAGACAGACAAGTGCTCACAAACTGATCAAGTCATATAAAACAAAATGTAAGTGACAAGCACCTGAATACAAGCATAGTTAGACACAGAATCTGTATTTTATATATGTATATATGTGCAGCTTGTTTGAAACGGGTAGAAGAAACACTTCTGAATACTATTACAGGCAAAGACAAGCACTCTTCTAAGGGCAAATTATTCTCTATACAGAAGTGCACATTGCTCGCTGAATCTTCCCTTCTGTAGGCTCCTTCAGGTGCCTGCCTTCATGCTACTTTTCTGCCTCCTCCCTTCTGCAAAAACAACAGCAAAGAAATCACGGGAGGCAAAACTGGTGGCTGCCTTGAGCAGTAACAAGTCTGTCCTTCTCCCTTCCTGTCCTCAGCCTGTCCAGGCAGGCCTGTGGTTCAGCTTCTTTATTATGGTCATTTTTTGTGCCCATGGTTCCACAAAATCCCAAAATGCTGACTTTGGTCTCTTAGGAGCCCTCTGAGGGAGGCTCTCCAAAGACAGCTGTGTAAAAAAGGTCCTTTTTTCCCCGCTGTTTCACTGATATGGCAGGCAGCAAACATGAGAATATTGACTAAAAATTAAAGTTGGTGCTTTAATGTCCCTGGCAGATTTATTTTCTCTCAGGGAGATGAAAGAACTAAATATCTTTCCAAACCCTTGCCAAGGCCTTTATAGCCATGGCTATGCCTTCCAAATTAGTTTGGGTTGCTTACAAATCACTGAAGAATGATTAAAGGGACAAGGTTCATAATTTAGCTTTTTATTGTTTGTTCTTAAGGAAGGCGACATGATCTGTTTCCTCCAGCACTTCCTCCCACCCCAGCTTTAGCAGTCAAGGAGGGCTTTCTGCTCAGAAGAAAAGTCTCTGCTTTAGAAACATGAGCAGTATTAATATGCACCAGTCATGTGGTCTCTCTGAGATGCATACAGATGTTATGCTCATCAGAGCTGGTGTATCAGCCTAAGTTGGGTCTTGTATGAGGTTCAACAAGGCCAAGTGCTGGGTCCTGCACTTCGGTCACAACAACCCCATGCAGCGCTACAGACTTGGGGAAGAGTGGCTGGAAAGCTGCCTGGTGGAAAAAGACCCCGGGGGTACTGGTTGACAGCCGACTGAACATGAGCCAGCAGTGTGCCCAGGTGGCCAAGAAGGCCAATGGCATCCTGGCTTGGATCAGAAATAATGTGACCAGCAGGAGCAGGGAAGTGATCGTGGCACTGTACTCGGTGCTGGTGAGGCCGCACCTCGAATCCTGTGTTCAGTTTTGGGCCCCTCACTACAAGAAAGATGTTGCATAGCTGGAACATGTCCAGAGGAGAGCCACAAAGCTGGTGAGGGGTCTGGAACACAAGTCTGATGGGGAGCCACTGAGGGACCTGGGGTTGTTCAGCCTGGAGAAGAGGAGGCTGAGGGGAGACCTGATCGCCCCCTACAGCTGCCTGACAGGAGGCTGTAGCGAAGTGGGGGTCGGCCTCTTCTCCCTGGTAACAGATGATAGGATGAGGGGGAATGGTTTGAAGCTGTGCCAGGGCAGGTTTAGGCTAGACATTAGGAAAACCTTCTTCACCGAAAGGGTTGTCAGGCTCTGGAATGGGCTGCCCAGGGAGGTGGTTGAGTCCCCATCCCTGGAGGTATTTAAAAGAAGGATAGATGAGGTGCTTAGGGACATGGCGTAGTGGTGGGATGTCAGGGTTAGGTTAAAGGTTGGACTCGATGATCTTAAAGATGTTTTCTAACCAAAGTGATTCTATGATTCTATTCTATGATTGTACAGATGGCCAGCAATTGCCAGCTTTGCAGTGTGCCAGCTGATTACTGTAAAGCATAAATCCTGCGTAATTCCCCATGTAAGGTAGAGTGGAATCTGCGGTTCTCGATCTCCTCCATGGCATCTCCTCTCAAGGCCATGTTTGCCCCTCCCTTACCTATCTACCAGTTTAATGACAATACTATATCATCAAGGTCATCAGCTAATTTAATGACATTTACAGCTTCCTTCCAATATCACTGCTCCCTCAGCATAAAAAGGCGCTCACTCTCAGTGTGAAAAAAAGGAAAGAAAAACATGCTCTTATGGAAGTGATTGTTTTTGTGACTAAAACTAGGCAAAGTATTAAACGAAGTCTCCAAGTGAATGACATTTAGTGAAGGGCATGTTTCTGTTCCTCTCAAGGGGAAAATATTGTTCTCATGACAGATGATTAGAAGCAAAGTTCTTTATAGATGCTCTGGGAGGGACAGAGTGTTTTCACACATGCTTTTCTACTTTGCACCCAGGACGTACTAAGTAGTTTTTATATTATTTACAGACTTACAGGCTCTGTTTCTCTTTAGAAGAATGATTTCATTAACTCAATTTGCAAGAGCTAGACCAGTCACTTCAGACAAAATAGGAGAGAAAAAATTAACCTGTGCATTCCTGAAGAATAAAGGAACAAAGATGACACATGCTGGGTGTTTTCATTTATGACAATACTACTGCCTATGTCAGAATTTGCCCATTATTAGGCGATTTCAGATGAATCAGATATTGCATTGGAAAAGCTTCATCATTCATTCAACATTCATTTGGCTGCAAGTGAGACCACTTGAAGACCAGCTGTCATTTCCAGGAAGGAAGCTTAAACTTCTCTGTTTTAAAGTAACACTGCCAGCAGCTTCCACCCATGACTAAAACAAGTAGTGAGAGTTACTGAAATGATTCTGAAGAAATCAAAAAAGCTGCAACAGCACAATCTTCCTCTATTTAACATAAATCTTCTGTGGAGGGTTTACTTGTGACGCACTCCAGAGGGTGCATGAGTCATAAAGGAAGTGCATTCAGTTGACATTTTCCATCTGTTGGCAGTAGGTTGCAGCCCCCAAATGCCAAAACTGAAGCACAAATTAAAGATATGGACATGGGGATTCCTATGCCTAGGATAAAATTGGACTCAGAGCATAATTCCTCATGAGCTGAATTAAACAATTATTTGTTATGGTCTTTGAATGGGTAGGAAGATAATATTTGATTTTGAGTGGTGACAGACATCTGCTCCCCTCCTTGCCTTCAGTGGGTACATGGATCCTCAGCACCTGCTTGGATGAAACCCTTCAGCCATTATACAATAGGAGTGAAGAATACGAAGATGATCAACAGTGACATCTCTAATCTTTGTGGGGAAAAATAGCTCATGATCACAGCTGGTTAAGATACAGAATGACCGAATGATTAATCAGCAGAAATGTGTTGTTAGTGCATCAAAGCATGCAAGGCTGAACAAGCTCTCAGCTGGAGTACAGATGCCAAAAGCAAGCTGACAGCCAAAAGCCATGGTTTTCTGGAACCTGTCCCTGGGGAATGGGAAGGAGGAGAGTTTTTCCATGCTGATTTGTCTCTTCTACTACTCTCATTCCCTCTCTGGAGTTGATCCACTACTGATGAAGTCCAAATCTGTAATTTGGACTTGGTGTAGAAATCTATGATTTTTCTGGCTTACAAAGGACAACACAAGGGGAAAAAAAAAAGAGAAAAAAAAAGAAGGAAAAAATCTCTCCACCTTTTGTAGTATGCAGAAGAAGCCAATAGGAGATTAAGGAAAGATTTTTCAAAGTGGCCACTGTTTTTTTGCAAGGTTTGGGATTTCAGGGAGCCCAGATTTTAACACCTGAAAGAATTCAAATTATTCAGTAGGCAGAAAATAAGGGCTGATCATTATTTTTCCATAAAAGTAGCCTAAAATTACTCATTACTTGGAAATCTCAGTCACATTAACTACCCCAGCATCCCACAAGCAGTTTGAATTAGAAGTAAAAAGTGTCTTGTGCCTCGGGATCGTAGAATCATAGAATCATAGAATAGGGTTGGAAGGGACCACTAGTGGTCATCATGAAATTCTTCTCTCTGCCTTTTGCCTATGAAGGTAGATTTTCAATGAAAGACTGACTAGGAGCCTAAAACAAAACAAAACAAAAATGTTTCTTCTGAACAGAACCCAATGACACAGACTGATGTGTGGGTATGTGAAAGTAGGACAACCTGGGGAAGCCTTCAAAGACCACCTCCATCACAGTTTGCAACCACAGGTAACAATAGAAGGCCCCTCTACAAGACAGGCCAGCACAGCCCTTCTGAGAAACACAAAATCACAGAATGGATTAGATTCAAAAGAAAGTCTGGAGGTCATATGGTACCATCTTCTGCTCACGTCAGGCTTGGTTTTGAGCATATTGTTCAGAGTCATGTCTAGTTCAGTTTGAGCATCGGCAAGGATGGGGATCCCACATCTTTGGACCCCTGTTCCAGTGTTTGATTACCCTTGTTGTGAAGAATGTTTTCCTTATATGCACTCAGAACATCCTTCGCTGCAGCTTGTGTCCATTGCTTCACATTCTTTCACTACCTCTGAGTAACTTCATCTTCTCTATACCCTCCCATTAAGTAGCTGCAGACAGCAGTAAGACCCTCCTGAACTGTCTCTCCTCCAGGATAAGCTAAGCCAGCTCTCTCAGCTTCTCCTCATACATCATGTGGTCTGGCTCCATGACCCCATGCAATGCTACAGACTTGGGGAAGAGTGGCTGGAAAGCTGCCTGGTGGAAAAAGACCCGGGGGTACTGGTTGACAGCCGACTGAACATGAGCCAGCAGTGTGCCCAGGTGGCCAAGAAGGCCAATGGCATCCTGGCTTGGATCAGGAATAGTGTGGCCAGCAGGAGTAGGGAAGTGATCGTCCCCCTGTACTCGGCACTGGTGAGACTGCACCTTGAATCCTGTGTTCAGTTTTGGGCCCCGCACTACAAGAAAGACGTTGCATAGCTGGAACATGTCCAGAGGAGAGCCATAAAGCTGGTGAGGGGTCTGGAGCACAAGTCTTATGAGAAGTGGCTG
>NW_009259239.1:795787-806817 GCF_000687185.1 Egretta garzetta | reverse complement strand
ATTTAAAAGACGGGCAGATGAGGTGCTTAGGGACATGGTTTAGCAGTGGGGTGGCAGGGTTAGGTTAACGGTTGGACTTGATGATCTTAAAGGTCTTTTCCAACCTAAATGATTCTATGATTCTGATGACCTTCTTGGTAGCCTTCCGTGGGGCCTGAGCCAATCTGTCAATGTTATTCTTGTAAGGGAGAGCCCAAAACTGCGTGGAGTACTACAGATGTGGTCTCACGAGTGCCATACAAAGGAACATTACCCTGACCTGCTGGATGCATTCTTTCTTGTACAGTCCAGTATGTGATTGCACTTCTTTGCAGCAGGGGCACACTGCTGCCTCAAGTTCAAGTTGTTGACCACCAGGACACCCAGGTCCTTTCCTGAAAAGCTCCTCCTCCAGATTGCATTATTGCATGGTCTTATTCCATATCATGTGCAGGACTTCCCTCATGTCTCTGAGAAACTTCATGAGGGTTCTGTCAGCTCACTTCTCCAGGCTCTCTAGATCCATCTGAAAAGTAACTCTGTCCTCCACCATGTCAGCTGCCTCCCCCAGTTTGGTGTCACCTGAAACTTACTGAGGACTGAGGGTTTTTGAGAGGATCTAGTGTCTAAGATATTAAGATTTGCAATTTCTTAAGATTTCGATCACATCATTCTATTGAATGTATTGCAATTTGCTTTACGTGTTATTTGAATTATTGGAACTTGTGAAGCTAACATTGCGCAGTCTAGGCATTTATTTCAATGTTTTGAAGAGGTTCTAGCAATTCTTACGTAGTCTCTGCTTTATCTGAATCTTTGTAAGGTTATCCTCCAGAGTTATACAAAAGGCCAGACTGGATTAATACAACGGTGACATACTTGAATTGCTAGTTTCAGCAATGTTTTGGTTACAGAACATGAAACATAGGTTTGTAGGTTATTACAAATTATCCACACACTCAGTGATCTCTCTTAGGTGCTCAAGGAGCTACCATTTAAACCACACTATTTTTATGCCAGTGATACGACTTCTGCAAGTTATTTCTTCCGCATGAGATTCAATGCAGTTTCTCCTGGAGAATGTAGGAAACACATAGATACAGCAGCATTTCCTGATAACCTTTGGGACATAACACATTGTCCATGGGACATAACACATTGTCCGTAAAAGCAAAAAGTCCCTTTACTGAAGAGGAACAAGTCTTTGCTTCCGTACGGAGCTGAATTCAGGCACGGCAAAGCCAGATTGATAAGTATCAACCAAACTGTACTTCATTATCTCCCCTAGCTTTGTTCATTTGACACAGCAGTTGCTGAGATGAATATATGTTTTGAATATGTGAAATCTTATATGCCTTTCAGAGAAATAGAAAAGATAAGACAGAAAAAAGTCCTCTTGGGAATGTGCAACTGATCTGCTGACTTCAGAGCTCATCTGGTATGATAACTGATTACAGCTCTAACTGAATGACTAAGAAACACATTTACAGATTTATAGACACTGTAACAGACCTTCAAAGAATAGCTCCTTGATAATTGGCTGAAAGACCTTTCCTTGATCTACTGAAATGCCTTAACGGTTGATCTAATCAAGAGCAATAAATTATTATGATTCTTTTCAGAGCAGACACTGCCAGTTTGAGTTTTCACATGCTGAAAGCAGTTTTGTTTTGTAGTAACTCCTGTTGGAAACCAGATAGCCTGCTGACAGTCAAAAGCTGTGTGGTGTTTTTTTCATTTTTTTTTTTTTTGTAAAGGGCTGTATGTCTTTGGGAGACTCTTAAGGCAACAGACAGCATAAAATCTCTAATTCACTTGTGTATTATAGATATACTTTTCCATACATTGTGTAGGTAACATAACCATATAGTTATTCCTACACAGAGAAAAGTTATCTGCTTTTGCCACAACAATATTCAGTCCCAGTGATGAATCTTGAAGCTGCACTCAGATTTACACACTATTGAATTCTTAAAATGTTCAGCTAAAGCCAGGAAGGCTCTGAAGATGCCCTGTTTTACCGCCTGTGGACTAAGATGCGTAAGAACATTTCTTAAATGAGGACAGACCTAGCTAGCTTATGTGGCAGTAGTAGGGTTAACATTTTGTTATTTAACCCCTGTATACCCCAAGTATGTGCAACATACCTTTTGGTCCCATTCAGCACCTTATAAAGAATCTGTCTGCTTGGGAAAAGCAAAAAAGGAACTATGGATGTAAATATATCTCCTCTGCAACCCATCTTCACTGCTGTTTCAAGAACTGATGTCTCTCACATACATACGGCGCTACCGTATGCATACAACTTGCTTAAATCTAATCTTTCCGTTTCCTCACACCTCTGTGGTTCCTGGCATCACTCAGCTTGACAGAATTTGTCAACCATTTAATACTGATGCTTTACTGCCTTAGGGGTCAGAACTATATTTAAGCTCCACATGAGGAAAGTGCTAACATACTCAATTTAATCAATGGGAAATAGTGACAATGAGAAGGATGATCATCAGATCAAACACGGGTCTCCAACCTGAATACCTACACATCTATGTATCTTTTTTTCTAAGCACCTGCAACAGAGTTAAGACATGCTTTTGTCTTTAACTCTGTCTTAACAGAGTTGTCACATGCATTTGTGACAAAATATGAGCTCTCTTTTTTTCTAAGCACCTGCAACAGAGTTAAGACACAGTCACATGCATTTGTGACAAAATATGAGCTTTTCTGAAATCATACACAGTGTTTCCACTCTAGCAACAGGACTGAATTTTCAGCTTTAATTTAGATTGACATAAAGTCATTTCTTCTCATTGAATTGCTGATGGAGGAAGGAATAGTTCCTGTGATAGAGAGAACACTTGGACTAATAATTCCCCCGGTCTTTCAAATTAACTTTTATATAATATTTACCAGAAAATGGTAGGGCAGACACTTGAAATGTAAAGGCTAGGCAAATGCATGAAAATATAGCCCATAACCTCTGAGAAGAAATGCACTGAAAGAAAAAGTGTACTTGGGAGAGTCCCTTGGGAGACAGTCCTGAAGGGCAAAGGGGTCCAGGAAGGACCCCTGATGAGGAGCGGCTGAGGGAACTGGGGTTGTTTAGTCTGGAGAAGAGGAGGCTGAGGGGAGACCTTATCACCCTCTACAACTGCCTGACAGGAGGGTGTAGCAAGGTGAGGGTCGGTCTCTTCTCCCAAGTACCAAGCGATAGGATGAGGGGAAATGACCTCAGGTTGCACCAGGGCAGGTTTAGGTTGGACATTAGGAAAAATTTTTCACCGAAAAGGCTGTCAATCATTGTAATGGGCTGCCCAGGGAAGTGGTGGAGTCCCCATCCCTGGAGGTATTTAAAAGACAGGTAGATGTGGTGCTTAGGGACATGGTTTAGTGGTGGGATGGCAGTGTTATGTTAATGGTTGGAACTGATGATCTTAAAGGTCTTTTCCAACCTAAACGATTCTATGATTCTGTGATTCACTGATGTAATGGAATTGTTACTGAAACCAACAGAATCATACAGCTGCAAGGTTTTCAAAGAGGTAAAGTGTTTATAGTGTAGAGATTTTAATAGTAATATTAATTATCTCCAAATAGTATAACATCAAAATAGCTTTAAGGATCTGTGTAGGTATGTTTTAGGAATTCATTGAGATTAATTTATTATAATCCTGTAAGAGCATTTCTGGCCAAGGAAAGAACTAAGGATGATGGTTTTTAATGAAACACAAATTACTGAGTTTTAGAAGAGAATAAGCAAACAACATTGTCTGATGTTTCAGATGAGGCTGTGGGGATGTTGGAAGGAAATCTTCTCCAAATCTATTAACATGCAAGTGGTGAATGCACAGACGAGAAAAAGCAAACAAACAAAGTGAAATCTGAGGACTTGTAAAGCAAGCCACCCCACTGCGGAGAATCCTCCCCACAAGGCCATTACTTGGACCTCTGCTGGTTTTAATCTATATAAATGGCTGACACAGATGGAAAACAGTATGCAAGCTGCACTCACTGATTACATCAAGTGAGTGAGCAGAAAAAGGAACCGGGTTTCCTCTGAAATCAGGCTGCTATGCAGTAAATAAAACTTGGCATTGACAAACATAAATGAGCACAAGCCATATACAGCAGTAAACAGCCCAGAAGATGAAATGAAACAAAGTAAGAAAAGGCCAAAGAACCTTCAAGGGACCTCAGGGAGACACAGGATTTGTCTCAAAAACACCTTTCATGATGGATGCAGACAACTTCTTTGCCTTTGAAACCTTGTGTATCCTGCCAGTAAGGAACCAGTCTGGAAAGCTGGAGTGCTATATTTGTGTCCCCCCATGTATGTGTCATCAGTGCACCATTAAAAACATATAAAATCAACCAGGTGCTGTCTCACATAATTTAAGATATTCAGGATATCAATTGCCCCTGCATTGCCAAGTCCCATAGCTGTTCCACTGAAACTAACAATAGATCTCAGCCAAAATAAACATGAAATGAAAAAAGATTGTCATTTTATATAGTGTGCTCAGGTACCAACCTAAATTATAACAAAAGCGAAGCAACATTTTTACAAAACTCCCAGTGAAAGACTGGGTGTATAGCACCTTCCTAAATAAGAGATTATGAAACAGTTCTGGAATTATTTGGAAGATTCTGTGTTATTTCCTAAAGGCTACCAGATTTTGAATGCATGTGCTCTGAACTACTTTACTGCTATTATAACCTGTCTAATTTACCATGCAAAAGAAGAAAGGTTGCTTACTTCTTGCGATCATGGTCTTTGTCTCTGAAGCCTGCCCCATGAGGATTCATCAGAACTGGAGGCAGACTATCTTAAGAGCACATAACAGGTCTCCTCACTGGACAAGGTGTGAGTTAGGGAGGAGAAATGGTCAACCCTCCTTTGGTTTCACATACACCTTGAATGATCTTGGGAAGGCTGAACCCAAAAAACCTGTCTGGGACGTTAGATAGACTTTAAAGGCTGGAATGAAGAGTCAAGATTTCTGCAGGTGTAACCTCTGTCTCATGCAGATAATCTGGATTTATGAAGCTGTGGGTAATCTCATGGAATAGAGAGTCACAATGTACATAAATCCTCCTGCACTGTTTTACCTTCCATTACTTCTCTCTTGTAGCAAGATAGAGATCTTCTCCTTTCCTCTCAAATCTGTAGCTTTGCTTTCATGCCCACTGAGCTTAAACCCAAAATTAAGCCTGTGTTTAGATACTAGAAAGTCCTGCTCAAGCCAGTATAAATTCTTGCTGCTCTGTGCTGCGTGTTCCCATTTACCCACCACCCACTTCCAGACGTCAGCATGAGAGTTTGTCTCATCACTTGTTGACCCAGATCTTCTGTAAAATCTTCCTCCTACCCCAAAACCCCTCCCAAATTCACTGCATGACCATTCAAACACTTACGGTAGCACAGGGCAGAGGATGGCCAGGGCACAGACTGCTGGGAGAGGGCAGGCAATAGTGTCAGTCACTTCTTCACAACTAGCATTGCTGAAGAAATATCACTTAGTTAAAAGATACCCAAAGCCTTCTTGGGGAACAGCCAGGCCATTCTCTTAGATTGCTTATCACAAGAAATCTGAACAGGCTGAAAGCCATCATGGCCAACAATAAAGTTTTTTTTACTGAGAAGGACATTTGGGTCACTTACACTTCTTGCAAAGCCTTTTTATATTATTAGAACCTCAGGAACTGATGCTGTAGTTGCTCATTATTGTTGGCTGAAAAATGACATGGGAAGGAGACTGTGGTTTGCCAGTGCTTTTGCACTCTCTGGCACTAGGATTAAGAGGTGAATGAATCCCCAGGGCAGATTTGGAGAGAAGGAGCCTTTGTCCGCAATACACTCTCAATATAAACTCTTACGATCCTAAACTGGAATACATAATTTAGGGGTTGTAAAGTCTGTCACAGGAAGGGGATGAGGGAGAAGGCGATTTCACAGTGCCCTTCTCTGTCCTTTTGTACCAGACTACAATGCAAGACAACAGAACCACAGAAAGTAGGACAGGCAGGGTTGTAGGGCTAGCACAGCCCATGCCACCCTGGGCAGAGCAGCACAGATGAGTAATCTGGGGAGGGGGTGATGAAAGTTAAAGGAAATTAAAGGAAAACAAATGCAGAACAGATGTCAGAAAGCACATTTTCCTTCACAGAATAATAAATGCATGTGGTGGCCTTCCAGACAAGGTTACTAGGGCAGGAATAACAAGGTCATTTCATAAACAATTAGCTGCTCTTCAGGGTGAAAGTGAAACACTAGCAGTGACCAAGTCGGACAGTTGACACAGGAACAAAGAATATATTCTTTCCTTTCCTTTGCACTAGGGACATTCCTCTTTTAACATTTTTGTTTTCACAGTTACTGTTTCCTTACAAGAATTCCCAGATAAACCTCAATCCCTCTCTTCACTAAGGCCATCAGGAAGAAGCTGGTTAGTGTCTGCTCTGATGGTTAGAGGTAAGGGGGGTTGTGTGTGTGTGCATGAGCCGGAATATATGTGTGTGATGTGAACTCTTCTCTGTTAGGAACAGAAGACCACCAACATATTTGACCCATGGGCAGTCGATAGCCAGTTTCTGGTTGGTAATAACTTAAAGATGCTTCTATCCTGGACTATGATTGAAAAGGCATCAAATGGCTACTTAACCAAGACAGCCTCCTGGGCTGTACTCAGGCCTTACATACATTACTGGCAAACTTCTGTATTATTAAAATTCCTTCAGGAAAACTCTTGGGTTCAGGTACCTAGAAATCTGTCTTGCTCCCAGTTGTGTCATTTACCAGCTGACCTACAACTGTGCTGTTGCTTATTTTGGTAGTTTACTTCTATTACTGGCTAAACAACTCTTTCACTGATGATATGAGAGTGGCTCAGACAGGGAAGAATCATAGAATACAATCACAGAATCGTTTAGGTTGGAAAAGACCTTCAAGATCATCAAGTCCAATCATCAACCTAACACTGCCAAGTCTACCACTAAACCACATCCCTAAGAACCACATCTATCGGTCTTTTAAATACCTCCAGGGATGGGGACTTGACCACTTCCTTGGGCAGACTGTTCCAATGCTTGACAACCCTTTCCATGAAGAAATTTTTCCTGATATCAAATTGAAACCTCCCCTGTTGCAACTTGAGGCCATTTCCTCTTCTCCTATCACTTTTAGCTTTGGAGAAGAGACCAACACCCTCGTCACTACAACCTCCTTTCAAGCAGTTGTAGAGGGCAATGAGGTCTCCCCTCAGCCTCCTCTTCTCCAGGCTAAACAACCCCAGTTCCCTAAGCTGCTCCTCATCAGACTTGTGCTCCAGACCCCTCACCAGCTTCGTTGACCCTTCTCTGGGCGTGTTCCAATGCCTCAATGCCTTTCTTGTAGTGAGGGGCCCAAAACTGAACACAGTATTCGAGGTGCAGTCTCACCAGTGCCGAGTACAGGGCATGATCACTTCCCTGCTCCTGCTGGCCACACTATTCCTGATGCAAGCCAGGATGCCATTGACCTTCTTGGCCACCTGGGCACACAGCTGGCTCATATTCAGCTGGCTGTCGACCAACAGCCCCAGGTCCTTTTCCGTTAGGCAGCTTTCCAGCCACTCTTCCCCACGCCTGTAGCGTTGCATGTGGTTGTTGTGACCCAAATGCAGGACCCAGCACTTGGCCTTGTTGAACCTCATACAACAGGCGTCATCACATCGATCCAGTGATGGCACTCCAGATGATCTGCTCCATAACCTTCCCCAGCACTGCAGTCAGACTGACAGGCCTGAGGAGGTGCATGAAATTACAAAGGATATATAAAGAAGGCACTGAAGTGCTTCCTTTTTTTCTAACCTAAAGATGTCACCAGTATATATTTAAAAGCTCATTATTATTGTTGCAACTAAGAATGGCTGGGAGAACTAGCTACTTCTCCAAAAATCACAGCTAAAATATAGGTTTTCATGGTGCTAAGCTTAGAAGCATCCAGCAAGCTTCAATAAAATCTAAATATTTTTATTTCCACTGTGGATCATCTAAGGTGCCCGATATCAATCTCTGCTGGCTACCAGTCAGAGCACTTTTTGTTCTCCAGAGGCAGGTAGAAAAGCTCTTGTTTATAAGTTCATGTATATATATACATATCCATCAGGTCAAAGAATAGATAAAGAGATTTCTTTTCCTTCTAAAATTCCTGTCCAACCCACTCAAGGAAACAGTTTGCACTCTCTATTGGCATGGAACAAATTGATCTTTATATCAGATCTTACTATCCAAAAAGGATTTGGTCTGAATGAGAATCAGTTGCCAAATAGAAGAATGAAATTAAGCTACTAACCCTGAGAGTCATCAGCTCTTGGACTCAGACCAAATACAGAAGAAAACAAGAGCAGTAGGAAAGATAAGCAGCAGGAGGATGGGCTATAAAGGGACATTTCCAGCCACAGATTTACTGGGAAAGGGAAAGGAAATGTGGTCCTCACCTTCTGGGTACATATATGTCAGGCTAGGGGACGTGTTTCTGGGAGGGATGCTGAGAAAGAGATTAGAGCATGGATGAGATGAGAGGTGAGAATATGGTAAGAAAGGCCCAAAATTTGGACTGAATCAGCTAGAATGACATGAGTTACACAGAGGGAGCCTTGTATAGGCAAATTAAGCAATGACACTGCTGGCATACCTTAGCTGTAAGTAAAAAATCTATTGCAAGTGGTCACAGAATCACAGAATCACATAATGGCAAGGGTCATCCAGTCCAACCCCCCTGCTAAAGCAGGCTCACCTAGAGCAAGTTGCACTGGACATCATCCAGACAGGCTTTGAATATCTCCAGAGAAGGAGACTCCAGAACCCCCCTGGGCAGCCTGTTCCAGTGCTCTGTCACCCTCAAAGTAAAGAAGTTCTTCCGCATATTCAGATGAAAGTGGAAAAACAACTTAAAGCACACAGGGATATGAAACAACTGAAAACCATATCAGCTACAGGAAGGATTCATGGATTTACAACCACCATTGGTTGGACAACAAGTCCATTTAAATTTAAGGCAATAAACCAGGTTCGAATATGAAATGCAATTAAACCTGTGCAACTGAATCTGAGTGCTGATGTCCACAACACATTTTATCCAGAATGACAGTAAATTATTTAAAGTGAAGAGGATTTACAAGGAAACAAAGGGACAAGACTAAGTTATGGAAGGGTCCATATTAGCATAGTCTTGTTGCAGATGCTCACCCTTCTAAGGCCACCTTCAGACCTTTTGGGACACCTCTACAGAAAATCAGCACAGCTTTTGCTTCTTCTATCCATTTGACAGCCAACATGGATTACTGGTATGAACATAAAGAATGCAAATCTTATATCATTAAAAAATTGAACCTTGAGCTTTTCAGAAGCTCGCCCATTGCAAAAGTGTTTGTCCTTCCAAATTATTTCAACAGCAAATTCTCACAGCCCCTCAAAAATTCCCAATCACCAAGACCCTCTTCAGCTGCTGCCATTTGGTGCAGAGCTTACTATAGGAGACTTCATCAGTTAGGAGTCTCTCTAAACTCAGTTCTTGGGGCAAACAATATAAAATCACTTACAAAGTGTGTTCCTGTGAAGTTCTTTCAGGTAGGAACTAAAATGCCAGGAGCTGCAGAACAAAACGTGTGCTTTTGAGTGTGTTACAATGCAGTCCTTTGGCAAGGAGCTTCAATTGTAATTGATGTAAATATACGATGACTGTGATTTGGGAAAGTCTAGTCAACTAATGAGTCTGCATAATTATAACAAATGATAACTACTGAGAAGCGACATGGACACAGAAGTAAAATCTCTCTCACTCCAAGGAAAGCCAAGTATAGTTCAAATTGCAGACTATAAACTTTGTTATGTGAACTGAACTGTAATTACAAATTATCTTGGCAGGAATATAGGTAATAATATGTATGTTAAAAACATGAATCTTTTTCTTATATTTATAGGTGGTTGCAATTTGAAGCTCTTGGAAATTTTTTACTCTTTTTTTTTTAATTCCAGGACTTGTTACCCTACCAAGTTCCTTGATCAGTGAATTTTAATGGCTCCTCACCGGTACCTTATCTGTCAGGCTTGTGCACAGCAAACATATTCTTCATGACAGTTTTTATTTTGCCGATCTCTGTGCCACTTTCTAGCAATAACTCTTTTCTTCTGTATAACCGGTAGGACATAAAAAAAAATAGGATATTTATATGAGATAGAACATGTTTTGAAATGTTCATACTAACAAATAATCTTACATGAAAAAAATCATATTCTTCTTGCCAAGTAAAGCTGGTTTCTGTGTGGGCATCGGATTTGGGATTTTTACCTGAACAGTTTCAAGTTAGAAACTTTGGCTGTACTTAGAAATGCAATTTGAGTTTGCCTAGTTCAGTGTGTTGCTTTGTTATGAAACCTCTCTCTAGAATAACAGGGTTTTAGCTTGTTGTTACTTTTTATGTCAATAAAAATAACTGAATGGAGCTGATTTGATATATTCAGCATGTCTGAGTGCACTTGAAAGAGCTCTGAGAAAGGCTCACTTTCTAGCTTTGCTTCTAAAGACTTCAATAAACCTGTACGCATAAAAAAATCCTGACCTTCCTTCCCAGTGCAGAGAAATGTTAAATCACAGAACCACATAACTCACTTCTGAAGTAAGAAAGCCAAGAGCTTGCTATTACCTTGTCATTAGGACAATGAGACACAGAAAAGAAGAAAAAAAAGAAGAGAGAGAATATAACAAAATCCTGCCAATTACATTCTGGTACATTAATCATCAGTCTCTAGTAAATATCAAAATAAGAATTAAAGCAAAAAGCGTATTACTGGAGAAGCTAAAAATTGAAAAGTTTTTTCATTAAAGGAAGTATAATTTCTTTAGAACCATAGAATCATAGAATCATAGAATCACTTTGGTTGGAAAAGACCTTTGAGATCATCGAGTCCACCCTTTACCCTAACCCTGACATCCCACCACTACACCATGTCCCTAAGCACCTCATCTATCCTTCTTTTAAATACCTCCAGGGATGGGGACTCAACCACCTCCC
>NW_009259239.1:726264-795111 GCF_000687185.1 Egretta garzetta | reverse complement strand
AGCCTGTAGCGCTGCATGGGGTTGTTGTGACCCAAGTGCAGGACCCGGCACTTGGCCTTGTTGAACCTCATACAGTTGGCCTCGGCCCATCGATCCAGCCTGTCCAGGTCTTTCTGCAGAGCCCTCCTCCCCTCAAGCAGATCAACACTACCACCCAGTTTGGTGTCATCTGCAAATTTACTGAGGGCACACTCAATCCCCTCATCCAGGTCATTGATAAAGATATTAAACAAAACCAGCCCTAGAACTGAGCCCTGGGGGACACCGCTTGTGACCGGCCACCAACTGGATTTAGCTCCATTCACCACGACTCTCTGGGCTTGGCCATCCAGCCAGTTTTTAACCCAGCAAAGAGTACATCCATCTAGGCCATGAACCGCCAGCTTCTCCAGGAGAATGCTATGGGAGACTGTGTCGAAGGCTTTGCTGAAGTCCAGGTATTAATTGCTTTAGACCTTCAAATTTTTTTTCTGAAAATCATAAATGCTGATAAAGCGGCTTTCTGAAATAAAACCATTCCCCAATATCTGTTACTAAACAGTAAAGTTACTGTGTTGAAAGTCTTGAGACTGCAAGCAGCATCACGCCTCTGACCAGCATGTTACTTTCAAAGTACAGCTATTGGCACCCCAGGATTAGCTGCTGGAGTCCAGCGATTCACAGTTCACCAGGACCTGCCAATGAGAATCTAAAAAACATTCTAGATGCACTGTCCTGAGAGAGATGTTCCAAAATGATGTTCTAAAAATGCCTGATTCCATGGAAGACTGGTGAGTAGATCCCTTTTGAGCAGGCTGCATGGACAGGCTTTTCAAGCAACCATTTAGATAGCCAGATTACTATGCGTGCTGAAATTAGGAACTAAAGTCTAGGAAAGTACAGGTTTATACGCCTGAAATTAGATGTGTAACATTTCAAGCAAACACCTGCCCAGGCAGCTAACCATATAATCGAGATATATTAATAATACATAGAGATATACAGGTCTTTTCTGAGCTGACTACCCAGTACCCGTCTTCTGACAAAAGCTGTATAGGATTGGGTAGTTCTGTACTCAAGTTTCTACAGGAACATGATTTACTGAATATTCAGATGAAGTCTAACTCTCCAGATTCTACTGAATTAAAATACTATTAGTAGTGGGAGTTTTGCATAATGGCTGTTGGATAAATCCCCCAGTCAAGAGCCTAGAACATAGAATAGAATTTATTTGTAATAAAGGCAAAATCAGCAGCTCCTAAAAGAGTATTTTCTTTGCAGAATTTCATTATGGACCATCATTTTATGCTCACTTTACTTGAGCCCGGTAGCCTATGCTTTTGCAAGCATAAATCATTTAGAATTTGTGTATGTCAGATAATGCTAGCAGTGATTCAAAATGAAAAAAAAAAAAAATCTTCATTCATGTAGCATCAGGTGGAAAGTAAGGTTATTTTCCACGCAAAACTTCAGAGCACCTATAAATCTTTGTTCTGAGGAAAATGTATATTTGAAACTGGAGTATTTTTCCATGTTTCTAAGTAACATGAGGTGCATGATGTTATTTACCAAGTTATTTCCCCATTTTTCTTTTTCTCCACAAGGGATTGAGATAAAAACAGTGAAATTAAAAACGTCTGCTACTTTTCAGGAAAATCTCAGTGCAATTTCACATATGATTTCCATACAATCTCATTCATCTCCAAGGACATTTTTAACTCTGTACAATATCTGTCCTGGCCACATCAATGTTTGAGTTGCATTCTCTTTAATCCCTCTTATACCCCCTCATTTACATTCTCATTGTATAGAAAAATACTCCATAAACTTTGAGATCAGAGAAATCTGCAGATTTAAAGGTCTCACTGAAATGTCATTTCTGAGATGAAAATAACCATCAACTACAGTTGTAGACAGAGACCCTGGATGCTATTCACTTTAGCTCTCTGGTTTGAACTTATAAGCAAATACCTACTCTTTGGAGCAATATGAAATTGTTATCACATGAGCAAAATCAGTAATAAGTAAATCTATGTTTTAGTAAAATGATGCTGACTGAAATTAGTATTATTTAGGGTTAAGACTTGATAAAATGTTGAAATGTACGTAATGCTGAATTAAGCTTACTTGTTTTGAGGCTATAAATTTATAACGACTGATTTCTGGCATATATGCAGAAATGCTATTGAAATTGGCTTCCTTGAAATATTTTAGCAGTTATGCTTCTGGTAGCTCAAGCATTTGCAAAAAACTTTGGTTTCAAATGAGAGATAAAGTTTACAGGGCTAAGAGAGGTGCCTTTTTTACCTTGTTCATTCACTCCTGCTGTAATCTTCATCCCAGGTTTTATTTCTCTGAAAACAGACAAGAAGTGAAGTTTTGTATGCACTGTTATAGCCACACAGCTCTAATAAATCTGTGTCTAGTTGCCTAACATTGTATTTTCACAGTATTCTGAAAAGTGAGAGAAGTTAAATCTTTATCTTTCTTATTTTACTGCTTCAGCATAACCTGAAAAAGATGCCCTTCATCCAGTAATTTCATCCGAGCCTTTTTCATCACCTTCTCACCCAAAGCGAGCTGCCATCAGTGGATGGGAATGTGCTATTTTAATTTCTCTCCCATGCATGGTGGGTACCAGGTCTGACCACAAGATGCACAACAAGGGCACCTGGACCTGCATGGTGGATGGGAGTAAATAAGGGTGTGCAGGGACCCTGCCATCCATCACAAGGCCCAGAGCCCAGGTGAAACAGCTCATACCTGTGTAAGGGAATCCAGTCAAGTGGGCATCCAGTATTTGTCTCCCTTCATTGGCATGGTATACAAATGCAGATCCACTACATCAAAACAGTTGCATAATAGACCTCAAAACACAAAGTAGCATCTTCGACCAAAGTAAACTCTTTTAGCATTGACAGATTACCACTCAGACTGAGCAATTGTAGCTTGCAGTTACATCTGGTAGGAATTGGGACCCTTACTCTGCCATTAATAACCTAAATTATTAAGGAAATGGGCAAGAGCAGACAATGCACAGCAATCACAAAAACTTCATCATTTTTATTCATTCAAAGCTGAGATAATTTTTATTGTGTGTTACACAAAATATTCGCTATGGAAAGTAATGGCTTTTATTCAAAACCCAAATATAGACCCTCAGAAAAACATTCTTTTTTTCGTGAAGCTGGGGACAAGTATGAATGTTTTTCATGAGCATGCAAGTGTCTCAAATTAAGTTGTGCTTGCAACACACTAAATCTGAAGAGCTTTCCATGGTCATGGTTTACAACGGTGTATTCTGCTTGACAATAAGATGAAAGATAAAGTTTAGAAACCAAGGCCACAAAGCTACATTAAAACTTAGTTTAGTGTCTGTGTTTGACATTTTTTTAGGAACCTACCATCATAAATTTGTTTGCATATACAATTTCCATGACTTAGTGTCCTTACATTTTACCTCAGAGGATTTCTCTGCTCTTTCTCCACTGTGTCTATTTTCTAAACTAAATAAAAGAAAGCTAGGCCCTCCAAGTGCCTGATCCCAGGCAATGTCATCCTGGTTTAGGATCTCGTCCAGAATCAGTGAAGTGTAATAAATGTGATCATGATGCTGGGCTATTTCATTTCAGAAAGATCTCTATATCTGGAAGTGATTTAAGGGAATATGTCAGTCAAAATATGACTGGACCACTTTCATATATGAACAGGCTTCATTATCACTGAAATGGAACCACTCTTTGTTAAACTCATACTGTATGACAATAAGACCCCAAGCACATCAAAGCTTTCTATGACTTACACACAAAGCCCACAGCTTTACAGCAAAATTACATTGGTCATAATAAAAAGATTAATAAAATGTTTTTCATATTATCAGCTGTAACAAATTTTACTAAATATCTTCCTACTCGTTCATCGTATAAAATGTACACTTTTGTATCTGGTGTATGCAGTTTAACTATTTTCCTATCTTCTGTGTGACCTGGATAGAAAAGGTAAGCAGGAAAGATTTCAGAAACACTATGTATAAGATTAAATTTAAGTTGCCTTTTAAGTCCTTGAAAAATTCAAAATGAAATTTTTCATAATATACTGAAGGCATGTTAGGTACCATAACCACTCAACTCTAACTTCTCTGGTTTGGGATACAGTGGATAATCTCAAATGTCAAAAAATCTAATAAGACTATCATGCCAATACTACCTTTTCCTGAATGTAAATCCTTAAAAAAATATCCATGGCTTTTGTCTTTTGAGGAATGAATCAATAGAGAACAGCTATTTGCCTTTCATTCTAACACATGAACTAAAGGACCTCAAATCAAACTAGCCGGTTGTAGATTTGAAACAGGATACTGTGGGTGCTAAAAGTTTGCATGGATCCAAAAAGTAATTACACTGATTCATAACACAAAGATCTATTGAACAATATTAAATATGATGTCAGGCTCAGAAAGTCCCTGAGCCTCAAATTGTCAGAGACTGGGAAAGTACCATGGGAAAATAACAGTATATGTAGCCCTGGTTCTTATATTGTTCTTTAGGTATCTGGTTTTGGCACAGTCAGAGCCAAGGCACTCCAGCATATGGTATAAGTTACACAAGTAAAGTACTTCTCCCTACAAATAACTACTTTTAAACTACATCTGTCCTGGCACTACACCTACCCCAGCAATACCTTGCATCTGCAGCCTAGGCCTGCAAGAACACTGCGGCCTCCAAGAGACCTTAGACCATGTAGACTTCAGTTTGTGAGCCAGGAAGGTACCTTTTTTTATCTAGCCCTCTACCCTAAGGCAGGATAAGTGATATATCAATACATCTTCATAAGGTAAGTGCAAAACTCTTGTGTGGCACGGTTTGTGCTGATTCTGTTTATCATTGCCTGGAAATGAGTGGATGCCTGAAACAGCTTTTTCTGAATTTTACTTACCAAACTGAAACGCGAAAGGCAGGAACCTGATCATACTTTGTTCCCTCCACAGTCAAGAGAAAGAAGGAGCCTCACCTCCACAGGATGATCCATCCCTTCTAACTTTTCAATAGTGACTTATTGCTTACTAGGTGTATTACATGCCTGAATCTCTCTGTCCTTCTCACTCTTATTTCATGGACTCTAATACTAACTCAGTAGGTCTAAGTGGATTGCAATATCCTCGTAATATGATCCCCAGCCCCCTCTTCTTTTTTCCTCCTTTCTTCTTGAGGATAATAGGGCTTTGTTTGAAAAGCCTAAACTCTGCCTGCCTTTTTGGTTCCTGGACATTTGCCTTTGACCTGCAGTTTTGACGGCTTTTTCAAATCTCTCACATGGGATTACTTCTGTCCTACTGACCACTTAATTGGGCCAAGATGCTCTTTCACCCTCTGATGGCTGTTAGCCTGATAGCAGAATCAAAGCCCTTACAGAAAGCAATAATCATTTGCCACCGTCGTTACACTCAATAACCAGCAATAAAACTGTTAGTCTTGCAATACTTCCACCATCAGCAACCTGAGTGAGTTAAAGATGTCCCCACTCACTGAAGGGGGTGGGCTAGATGACCTCTAAAGGTCCCTTCCAACCCAAAACATTCTGTGATTCTATCATTCATCAGCCCCCCTCAACTACACAAGTATCTCACATCTTTATTGGTCTAAACCTGCTAAGTGCCAGGGCCTGGCCCATGCTCTCAGAGGTACATGGTTTCAGGGAAATAAGAGGGCTCTTCCCTTCTAACCCTAGCCATGCAGACAAACCTAACTTATAATTGCTTTACAACACATTTCATGGTACACACAAATAAAAATATAAAATGGACCTAACTCCAACAAATGTGGAACATCATATCCTGAGCAGTAATGTTGCCCCCAAAGACTGATTTCTGTGCTGCTAGGGGAACGTTTACTGAGAAAAAAAGAAAAAACTCCAGAGGAGAGGTGAGCGTGTATACCAGACCTACATCAGCCATTGAGCAATCTCATCAACAATTGCCCTTGGTTTTGGCGTGACTCTAACCTGTGGAACTGCAGAGGTCATTGCTGAGTATTTTTTTTCCCAGAACAAGGAGACTTATTGCTGAAGAATTCATTCATATAAAATTATAGCCAACTTTGAGTGAAGGTCATTATCCTGTGCTGGAAGCAACCTGGATTTGTACTGTTCCTCCTGGACTTTCCATAGGTTTCTTTTTTCAGGGGAAGGGAAAGTAGTAAGAAGGGAAGGGTTCTTTCTCTTTCATCTGCTCTCACACGAGAAGGTCACTGTGGCTCTGTGGAATCACTTTCTCTGCCTGAGAGCCTAGAGATCATGGGAAACCACTAGCTGCTTTCTGCAGGCCTACATGCCAGACCATAATCTTATAGTCAAAGAGAGTTGGGTGTTCTGTCATTTTGATCATTCTGAATTGCCTCCTTTGCTTTTTTCTGCTCATTTCTCTATCCTGCCCAGGACCCTCTGAATGGCAGCACAACTCTCTGGTGCTTTGTGTCATCAGCAAACTTGCTGAGGGTGACTTTGCCACATCATCCAAGTCATTAATAAAGATGTTAAAGAATACTGTCCCCTGGAACACACCAATAGTGACTGGCCTCCAGCTGGACTTTGCATTATTGACCGCAACCTTCTGTGTCTGGCCATTTGGCCAGTTTCCATCCGCCTCACTGTCTACTTATCTAACCTGCACTTTTTCACTTTGTCTATGAGGTTGTTGTGGAGGATAGTGTCAAAAGCCTTGCTAAAACCAAGATAAACAACATCCACTGCTCTTTCTGTGTTCATTAAGCTGGTCATCTCATTATAGAAGGTGATCAGCCTGGTAAAGCATGATTTCCCCTTCATAAAGCCATGCTGACTGATCCCAATCACCTTCTTGTCCTTCATGTGTTTAGAAATGGTTTCTAGGATTAATTGCTCCATCACGTTCCCAGGGGTCAAGGTGAGGCTGACCAGTCTACAGTTCCCTGGGTCGTCCTTCTTGCCTTTCTTGAAGGTAGGAGTGATATCTACTTTCTTCCAGTCCTCAGGAACCTCCCCAGTCACCACGACCTTTTAAAGATAATTGAGAGTGGCTTTGCAATGACATTGACCAGCTCCCTCAGCACTCCTGGATGCATCACATCAGGTCCCACAGACTGATGTATGTCCAATTTCTATAAATGTTCCTTAAGCTGATCCTCCTCCACTGAGAGTGTCTTCCTTACTGCAGAGTTGCTTACTCGTGTCAGGGGCCTGGGATTCCTGAAGAACAGTCTTACCAGTAAAGACCAAGGCAGAGAGGATGTTGAGCAGCTTGGCCTTTTCTGTGATATCCCTTGTCACCAGGTGCCCTGCCCTGTTCATCAATATGCCCACATTTTCCCTAGTCTTTCTTTTGCTGTTCATGTACCTGCCTTTCTTATTGCCCTTCATGTCCCTCACTAGGCTGAACTCCAAGTGGGCTTTGGCTTTTCAGATCCCATCCCTACATGCTGAGACAGTGTCTGTGTTCCACCCAGGCCTTGTGTCTCTGCTTCCACCTCCCGTATGCTTTCTTTTTGTGTCTGAGTTTGTCATGAGCTCCTTGTTCATCTGTGCAGGCCTCTTGCCACCCTTGCTGGAATTCCTGCACAGCCAGAGGGACCTTTCTTGAGCTTGGAGGAGGTGATCCTTGAAAATCAAGCAGCTCTCCCAGACACCTGCTTGCTTCAGGGCTGTGTCCCATGAGATTCTTCTAAGCAGGTGCCCTGAACAGACCCAAATCTGTTCTCCTGAAGTCCAGGGTTTTGCTAAGGTATGGTCCTAAAGAGCGTCTAGCATGCTCCTAAAGAACCATCTTTTCTTTCATTTTAGTTAAAAGGGATCCAGGTTGTGGTCTCCAAGACTGCTCTGCACTGAGACCCAAAGTGTTCAGAAGCATGCTCTCAGTCTAGGCTACAAACAAGGATACGAGACAAAACTTGAAGGCAGAGATGAAGCTGATTTTTTATCAATTTGCTCAGAGATGTCAGTGAGTGATATGAGCTTTTTTCCTTAAAATGCTTCTATTTCTATTTTTCTATGACTCTTGAATGTGAAAAATAAAACAAACCCAACCAAAACCCCACCAAAACATAAACACCCCAGGAAGAAGGGTCAGAAATCATTTTTCTCATGCCCACTAAGCTGCAGCATTATACTCCTAAATTACATGAATTATATACAAAGGCCAGAAAACCATTTCTGACTCCTTTATCCCTGCTTCAGGCACACAGACCAAATTTAAGACAGAGGCATTTCCGCGTCATTTCCTACCAACTGACAAAGGTCTACTTCTTTAGCCCCCTGCTTCTTGTAAATCCCATTCCTTGGAGCCTGTACCTCTTCATTGACTGCACATGACACAAGAATATGAGTTCCACCTGTGGTACGAGACCCCAACACTTACGCGCTGAAGTTCTGAGGCTTGCAATGCCTAAGGCACCTTCTGAATCTGTACTGTGTCACCTTAACAGATTTGACGATTTGGGCCAAAGTAGTATGAACAACCCCAGTAAACATGTCCAAGAGATGGAATTAGGCAAAGAAAAGCTGCACGCTAGGATGGTAAAGCCTTTGGTCACTTTATTGCAGCTCATTTACACAGCTCTGACTAGGTTCCAGCAGTCTGTAAAATCTTGCAATCTGTTCATACTTAGTACTTGATACTTGGCAAATTTCCAAGTTCTTTTGGCTCAAGTGTTGAAATTGTCTTGTAATGAAGATGAATAAAAAAAAAATATGTTGTTTTCTTGAGTTTTCATGAGAAACTTGGAATCTTTTCTGGCCATCTCTCTAAGACACTTATAGATACGCTGAGCCTTATATTTATACTACAGCAAAAAACTATACCTAAAGTTTATTGTAGCACTGGCTCCCTTTATCATTAGTCCTATCTGAATGATAAGGATAATCTCTTCTTATCAAAGGATGTATTAATGTGTGATAAAGGTTGAGTTCTAGTAGAGATGGTTAGTAGAGCTAGTAGAGGGCAAATCAGTTACTTGCAGAAAAATACCATTTAGGTGACGACTTGTGTATTCATAGATTTGCATTTAACACCGTGCCTCCCCCAGAAAAGCAAAGATAAAGAAAGGAAGCTAGAAAACATACAGCCACCAGGAATGTGGAATAGTGCTACTTTTAAAATAAGAGGTAGTGACCTTTCATCTGAAGAGATTATTTTCATTTTGAAAATTGACAATTTCTACTCAAGAATGTTCCTGAAACTTTTAATAGAGGAAAGTTAAGATTTCTGGAAGTCTGACTTCTTACATCTCTGAAATAAAGGGTCCAGGTAAAATGTGGACTAATAGCCTAAAACCTTCTCCTAAAACTAGTTACCTAAATCATTTATGTTGGCCTAAATGTCCTGTGCAATAACATACTGAATAGGGCATTCACCTGATGGAGAAATCCAGGCTCCTGCCATCATTTATCTGATTGCTCCAAATTACTGTATGAAAGGTAGTACCACCAGCAGCCATATTTTGAGTTAAAAGTAGCCATGGATGTTGTTTCTGTGCTGAATTAATTAACATTAGTATGAGCAAGTATGAGTGGTTCAGGATTTAATCATCACCTGAAGTTTTATAGCACGGACACAGTCTGGCTATATATTTCCCCTTCCCCAAGCTGTCTTGTCACTGTATTACATAGTTGCACCAGGGGGAAGACCACGATACAATGGTCAGTTGTTAACTTGAGTTTCATTCTGTCTTCAGCTTCTCTGAGAACCAACAGCCCACGTGGGCCAAGCAGGAGCTCATTGTTTTCTCCCCTTGTTGCTGGATGGAGATCATCTGCCCATCTCCAATAGACCTCCAGTCCCAGAAGGCCTCGCTAGATCAGGGCTGTCTTCCTGACAGTACCTAAGTAGCTAAGAACTGGATTAGTGAGGTAACATCCACATGTGGCATCAGCAGCATCCTGAGATGAAACAGTACTCCAGCACTGTGTATTTGAATGTTTTATATAAAAATAAAAATTAACAGCTTACTTTTAGACAGAGTCTTATGCAGCCATGAAATAGTCGCAGGCTGGCTAGGACTAAAGTGCCTTTAACTGCTACAAGCCAAACCAAAAAGCTATGTGCTTGGATGCACGTCCTTGTCCCCAACTGAGTAGCTCTGAACCCAGCCAAAACTCATTTAGAGTTGAAAACTGTAAGGGGGTGGCCAAATGGTGATGATTCTGGATGCCTATAAAGTTAATTCCTGTAGTTTTATCTCAGAGTAATTTACATCCCATTGTGTGTGCTTCACAGGATGGCATGAACTGTGAACACTTGTAGTATTTATTGATACCTGTCATGGTTTAAACCTGGCCAGCAACTGGGTTTAAAGAGCCCCACGCAGCTGCTCGCTCACTCCCCCTGCAAAGGGATGGGGGAGAGAAGCAGAAGACTATAAGTGAGAAAACTTGTGGGTTGAAATAAAGACAGTTTAATAGGGAAAGCAAAAGCCATGCACGCAAGCAAAGCAAAGCAAGGAATTCATTCACTGCTTTCCATGGGCAGCCAGGTGCTCAGCCATCCCCAGGAAAGCAGGGCTCCATCACGCATAACGGTGACTTGGGAACACAAATGCCATCACTCCGAGCATTCCCCTTTCCTTCTTCTTTCCCCAGCTTTATATGCTGAGCATGATGTCCTATGGTGTGGGATATCCCTGTGGTCAGCTGGGGTGAGCTGTCCCAGCTGTGTCCCCTTCCAGCTTCTTGTGCCCCCCCATCCTCCTCACTGGTGGGGTGAGGAGCAGAAAAGGCCTTGACTCTGTGTAAGCCCTGCTCAGCAGTAAGGGAAACATCCCTGGTTTATGACCACTGTTTCCAGCACAAATCCAAAATACAGCCCCATACTGGGTACTGTGAAGAAAATTACATACACCCCAGCCAGAACCAGCACAATGCCATATGTTAATGTGTAAGTGGATGGCCAAACAACGACTAATGAGGCTCATAAAATGTAAAAAACTGTTGGTCAGAGATGATTTTTGGACTCTTTTACAAAGAATTTCTCATGCTTGAAGGCTGAGCTTGTTCTCTGGAAAAAAATCCTACCATCTGAAGAGGCACCAGGCATGTTGGCATGTTGCATCACACAGTTTCCCCATAAAACAGCCCTTGCATTATAGGAACTGCAATAATCTATAGAAGATGAACAAGAGGATGAAAAAAAAAAGAAACAAGATGTTAGCCAAGCTCCATCACAGGCATGTCTCCAAACAAAGTCCTGATGTGGTCAGAACTGATTTCACATGTTTGTTTAGATTAAACAGGAACTGCATCCATTTTCTCAAGGCAGAACTCTCAAGGCAGTAAGGAATATTTAGCTTCTATAAAACATGCAGTGGAATTTCTAAGCTTCTTGATGGCAGTCATAATTGGAATAAAAACTAGGAGGTTTTGGAAGAACTGAGCAATTCAAAATACAAGTGCTTCAAAATGTCAGTCAGCATCCATTTCCATTCAGTATCAAAATTCACCCACTTCAGACAGTTCAGCACTTGGAATTCAAAAGGTGAACTTTTCACCACACATAAACCGTGGTAGAGAATTGCATTGAGCATGCTGTTGTGAGTTGTTTCTTGGTGATACGGATGTTGATTACAAAATGAGAGAGCAGTTCTACCTCTAGCCCCATAAAGCACTCATAAAATAATTCTTAAAAAAAAAATTAATCACCACTAATCCAAACTTTGAGCTCTGAAAAATCTATTGAAAATTCCTATGCAATGAATGATATTTTTATTGTCTTATAACGCCACCCACTCTCTATCTTATTTTCCCATTTAAGCTGAACTCAGTAGTGATGTCTGCATCCCATTCAGAGAGGTGCTCAGAAGAATAGTGCAGCTTGATTTGGACTTTGAAGATCACCCTGCCCAAGCCATGCAAGCTGTCTGTGTTTAGAGACGGACTCTACATCCAGCTCAGTTATGCTGGGGACCTTGTTCTTTATATAGGGCCTTCTAAGGAACCCGCTTTGTCTCTCCTCCCAGGCTGGTATATAACTATGAAAAACGAACCAGGAAATGAGGTGCAAAATGACACGAAGCTGGGAGAGGTGTTTGCATATTCGAGCTCTTCTGTAATTTCTAAACACTTGTTGCAGAAGATGTCGGGAAGGCCCAGAAGATGGCAAACCATAGAAATTAAAGCCGTATTAGGATAAAATGCTTCATTCATTCCATCATTAAAGTTTTCCATGACATAAAATCCCTTGAGCTGAGAGCATTAAGTTTTAAAAAGGCAAGGCTCCTGCTGGATCAGATGGAAAACTTCACACACCCACCGTATAATGCCAGAGCATGTAATACTTTCCATGAGAACTGCACATTTTGATATCAAGCCAAAATATCTTAACTATTTGTTCCAAAGTTTTGAAAGTGACTAGTGATATGACAGAGATTTTATTTTCAGAAAATCAGGTCATTCTAAGGGCATCTCAGATTGGATACCCAGAAGCCAATGTATTTTGACACCCTAGGAACATTTCAAAATGTTGGTTTTAATCTGATACATTTTGTGAATGTAACCCTTTGCCTCTCTATATAATAAGAATTCTGCTTACCGTTGCTATGCAGTCAACTACTCACAGTCAACATCATGTTTTCCATATTCTATTTAGCATGAAGATAAGTAAATTTGGAAAAAAAAAACAACCCAGGGAATTGATTCCTTCTGTGCTGTACCCTTCAAAATCCACCTTATTTTATCTGAAGAAAGATTAGGTTTTATCTGAGGCAGGATGGTGAGACACTGGTATTTCCATTTAATCCACCCCTGTAAGAAAAGAGCAACAACTTTAATTTCAAGAGTTCAGTGGTAGGATTTGTTTGCTGTGAATAGGCTGACAGAAGTTATGATAACACATAGCCAAAGCAAGAGGTGGAAGAAAACATATTATACATTTTGTAATTACGCACACAGGCTTTATTATACTCATCACAGATACAGGCATTATTTTTGGAACAAATCTTTTGATGAGCTGTCCAGCATTTTCTCCCTGACTCCAATCTAAAATTTTGATAATGGCGAGAAATCCAAATGCTTCACTAGAAAAAACAAAGTTAGAGACAGAGCTCTGGAAAGCTCCTCCAGTAAATTAAATATTAAGCAAGAGCGTTGTAATTACTTTAGCCTCTGTTGGATGAAAATTATTTTAATTTCATGCAATAAATTCAAAATACCAGAGGAGATTGCAGTGAGCTGGAACACTCAGTTCACTGTAAACATGATTTCTTTTTAACTTAACCATTCTAATGCCAAGTGTTGGGGAAACCAGATGCCAACTAGGCATTACAATTCAGTGCTAAGTTCCTCCATTCCCAGGACTTGTAAACTCTACATATCAAAATATGAAACAGGCTGCCTTTGCTTCAGGATGAATGTGGAATCAGAACCAAGGGAATGAGTAACTGGTCAGGCACCGTATCCAATAGACTGCTTGTCTTTTATACATAGTTCTGGTGTAAGGAAGAAGGATGCTCCAGTGGTTACAAAGGCAGTTTGTAATGTGGAGTGGAATCTGGTTCTCGTTCTGCTGCACATTTCCTTGGTCACATCATACAACACTCAGGCCCGGACTGATAGGATGCTTGGGTGCAGTGACTCTTAACACTGCTATGCCTGACTTTCAAGTACCCAACTCAAGAATTCAATAATGCTGAGTTACACACCAGGGGCTACAGGTATCCTTTGTGAAAGGCTGCTTTCCTGAAGTAGATCAGTGCTAAGGCTGGTTGGATGTAGTCCCACAGAGAGACAGCAGCTTTAGATAAGCTTTTTCAAAAGCACCACAGGAAGAAAGCTTAATACTATAGTTTGGGTTAAACACACCCCCGCCATAGTGTAGATGGGGCGGATACATGTATGGCTGTACCAGCCATCCATCTTCTTATGCTTCAGTAAGACCAGCTTCAGACAAATCTGCTCCTACTTACAAGATCTTGTCATCATATACAAGATCTTATACAACATAGGCAAGGACCTGTGTGACTGATTCACTTTTGGCTGCAATATGAGCCAGGGGCACAAGAAGCTGGGAGGGGACATGGCTGGGACAGCTCACCCCAGTTGACCAAAGGGGTATCCCACACCATAGGATGTCATGCTCAGCATATAAAGCTGGGGGAAGAAGAAGGAAAGGGGAATGCTCAGAGCGATGGCATTTGTGTTCCCAAGCATCCGTTACACGTGATGGAGCCCTGCTTTCCTGGGGATGGCTGAGCACCTGGCTGCCCATGGGAAGTGGTGAATGAATTCCTTGCTTTGCTTTGCTTGTGTGCATGGCTTTTGCTTTCCCTATTAAGCTGTCTTTATTTCAACCCACAAGTTTTCTCACTTTTAGTCTTCTGCTTCTCTCCCCCATCCCGTTGCAGGGGGAGTGAGCGCGTGGTTGTGTGGGGCTTAGTTGCCGGCCGGGGTTTAAATCATGACAGTCTGTCTGCAGGTCCAGTACAAGTTTGTATGGCTGAAGGGAAGAATGACATTTAAGGAAACCAGTTCCATGTCCTAGGTGAGTCCAGAGGCTACAGGGGGTGCTGTTGACTTGAGACAGTCATAGCAGGACGATTATGAAATCTGCCTTTTAGGGGGGCAATTCTGAGTCTATGGATGAGACCATCCACAGTGGGGTAAGGCTGCAGCAACCCTACAGGCATGATGAGGCGCTGAATGGAAAGTGCCCAGAGCTCTTTTGTAGGGTTGAAAAAAAAATCAAACCCACAAAATGGGGCCACTTTTAACTCCCTCTCCAAAAGATACTATACTGCCTTAAAAGAAATCAAAGGCTTTAACCCACTCTATTTTATAAACAAAGGCAGGAACAAAATAAATCTTTTAGACTCCATGGGTATAAGTAGGAATAATCTCTGGGAGCCAGCAATGAGGAGCAGCCTCCCAAATAAACTGGTGAAAGGTTTATTACAAGTCATTTGCAGTGAGAGTGGACAATGTGATAGGGAATAAATGACCTGGCATTAAATGAGAGGGGGAGTTGGACAAACAACCTAAGAGGATTTTTTTAATCTCTGATTTCTTTGTTTCTAAAAAGATTATGAAGAAAAACAAAATTAAACCTCTGGCACCAGTGTATGGGGTCTTAAAATCTGCATTTCAAAAGAATTGCAGGATTCCTGGCCAGCAAAATTTTGTTTCCATTATAAGATAAAATAAAAATATAATATACCTAATTCTGAAATGGTGCGGTGCCACCAGAGTCACTTCCTTATGTGTCCAACTGAGGAAAGGAAGAATTGACAAAATTCAGTTCAAAATTCAAAATCTCTGAGTTAATCAGAGTTTCTCTTGGTCCAAAGATACTCTGGAACCCCAGGATAGAGGATAACTAGAAGGAGGAATATTATCTTAGAGACATGTTGGAGCCCATCTAAGGCATAAATCAGCTTCTAGATCTACGTGACTCTGTGAACCATCAGCAAAGGAAGATTTCTGACATGAACACTCACTCCTCTAAATGTATATATACATCTAGGTGAGATGAATCTACAGCCAAACCTGATCTGTATTACCAACATGAAGTTGGTGCTCCAGACTTCGTGGGGTTCGCTTCCTCTAAGCTAAACAGGTAGTCTTCCAGAAAATCACCATGAAGGAAACAGTGGGTTAGAATGAGAAAAAATGCTCTACAGTGGAGTTTTGCAAGACTTTCACTGTCTTGCCTTTTAAAGGTCCCCTTTAGCAAATACTTTTGTATCTTCTTCCAGGAGCTTGCAGAGGTGTGCTACACCACTGGTTTTAGAAGAGAGTACAGTACATTTGCTAACTTCTTCCCTTCGGAGTTAATAGATACAGGTTAAAAACACTAATGCAGATGTCTAGCCTGGAATATGTCCCATCAGTATATCAATAAATATTTTGGGGATACATTCAAATCCTCTGAAAAGCTGCTTTCATCAGGAATAAGTAAGATTGCAGAACTGTGAATTCTGCTCCTTCTGATGAGATATTCCTTGTGGCCAACACCAAAATCACCATAAATTGATGAGATGTTTTAGTCCAAGAAGAGAAAATAGCAAGCATTGTTTTTTAATGAACTACTAACAAAATTCTACCAAGTAAAAGCACTGCTTACACAGCAGTTATTTTTAATAACACAGCTGTACAACAACAGGTCTGTGCATCCGAGCCAAGCGCCTTGGGAATGCATGCTTTCAGAAGTAGAAGACTTTGGGACCAATATCTTGTGGTGTCCCTGAAACTCTATGCTCAAGCAGCTGAGCTGACACTAGCTGAACATTAACTGAGTCAGTGATCTTGGACCTCTGCAGGAAAAGCAGCCACATCAGCAGTTTGTTCATTTTCCCATCACAGTCTGCAATTTTGCTCAGTCTCTCTTGGCACATCAAAGAACTTGGGAGTGAGAAGAAAGCAATGCCATGACTCTCTCTGCTTCTTTACTCATATCTCTATTCCTTCAATGTGGGTACAACAGTAAATGCAAGTGTATTTCATCTAGTGTTTGGCAGCATTGATGTACTTGTGTGTTATTTTAACTGTCATGGTGAGAACATAATTACTGTCCCCAACAAAAAATGTGGAAGATTTGGAAAAGAGATCCTATAACTCTTTGATTTCTCTGTATAAAGCATGACCAAAGCCAAGTGAAACTAATGTAAGAGTACTTACTGGTTTCTTGGGCTTTTGAGTAGTCTTTTATTTAAATTTTAACATATGATTTTAGGATGCTCTGAGAACCTGTAGCTGAATTAGTTACTCTTCCTCTACTGAAGTCCTGAACCCATTTTTTTCCAGGGAAATTAATTAAAGTTTAAACACAGTTCATGTTAGTTAACCCACTCCACACTAAAAAAAAAAAAAAAAAAAAAAGAAAAATTAAGGAAATATTTTAAAGGAATAAATTCAACATCAAGTCCTACTAGCTTGACTATTGTTGTGGGTTAACCCCAGCCATCAGCTAAGCCCCACACAGCCGCTCACTCACTCCCCACCCCAGTGGGGTGAGGGAGAGAATCGGAAGGGTAAAAGTGAGAAAACTCGTGGGTTGAGATAAAAGCAGTTGAATAAGTAAAACAAAAGCTGCACATGCAAGGAAAGCAAAATAAGGAATTAATTCACTACTTCCCATCAGTAAAAAAATGTTTAGCCATCTCCAGGAAAGCAGGGCTTCATCACTCATAACAGTTACTAGGGAACATAAATGCCACAACTCTGAACTTCCCTCCTTCCTCCTCCCCTGCAGCTTTTATTGCTGAGCACGCCATCATATGGTCTGGAATACCCCTTTGGTCAGTTGGGGTCAGCTGTCCCAGCCGTGTCCCCTCCCAACTTCCAGTGCACCCCCAGCCTACTGGCAGTGCGAGAAGCTAAAAGGCCTTGACGCTGTGTAAGCCCTGCTCAGCAGTAACTAAAGCATCAGTGTGTCATCAACACTGTTTTGGTCACAAATCCAAAACATAGCCCCATACTAGCTACTGCAAAGAAAATTAACTCTATCCCAACTCTAACATCTATGATACACAAGCTGTGGACAGAGCAGAAAGCAGAACTCTGCTGCATTTCCCAGAATCACAGAGCTGATGAGGTCAGAAGCAGCTCTGAGATCGTCCAGCCCAAGCTCCTGCTCAAAGCAGGGTTAGCTACAGCAGGGTGCTCAGGGCCATGTCCCACTGGGTTTTGAGTATCTCCCAGGACAGAGACTTCACAGTCTCTATGCTTCAGTGTTGAACCACACTCACAGTAGAAAGAATTTTCTTATATTTAACAGAACCTCCTGTGATTCAGCTTGTGCCCATTGCCGTTGCATAGATACATTCATCTGGGTTGTGGTCTAAGAGCAGCTGTGATCCCTCTGACCAGTTGTAGGTGACCTGAACTGCTACTAAGTCCATTAACTGCATCAAATAATGTTCAAGAAACATTAAAGGATGCTTTGATAATGGCTTACATGTAACTATTTACATTTTATGTAGGAGGAAACCTGCTTTTCTAACATAGTATTCTTATTCCCAAAGGAATTCAGCACAACCTCAGCTGTTATTGTTTTATGCCAAGTGGTTTATTTTGATTAAATGGAGGGAGTTTTCGTATTTCTACAACTTATTGCCTCCTTTCACTTTAGCCATTGTTTCTGAACTACAGCTGGTATGCGCTTTCTTTATCCATAGAAAATTACTAAAAAAGTTCAAAATATTTATGTCCAAAAATTCTATTGTAAGTCAAGAAAAGGAAAACAATAACTTTTAGACAAAATCGTTTTTTTCCTCCGTGTATCATATTTCTGTGGCTGGAAAAACACAAAGCTGAAGCTAAATTTTCTTAGAAGAAACAACTTTGGTCGGTAATTGTCGATCATTCTTAGCTGAAACACTTTACTCCACTACAATTATACTTATATTTCCCAAAATTTTCTCATTCATGTGAAATAAATGACAAATTCTTTGACTGAACAGCCATACAGGAACCAACAGCCACTTTATACATTTACATATTTTCTGTGCATTCTGAAAAAACAAACACACTGCCATGTATGTGAGTACAGGTGTAATTCTGTGTTCCCAGTACTGGAGTTAGCTCTGGTCCATCTGTTCTTACAAGGACTGTAGAATCAGACTAAACATGTATGTGCATGGAAAAACAATCCATTTCCTAACAGTGTCTTAGGAATCAGAGAAAGAAATATAACCTTAGTCACCTCCCACCAAAAAAAAGGTGACTCTCTGCAGCAAATTCTCAATTGCTTGCTTTCTTATAGCTGTAAAAGACTGAATCAATGCAGTTTCCATCACTTCTTCCTGACGGCTGCACAGTGCACTTTCTTATGGTGACTTCCTGATGGAAATAGTGTTCTCTTTCATGCAGTTTCCATTTTCCTTTGTTTCATCTAATCTCCTTTATTCCTCCTTGTACTGCTATGAAGCATCTCTCGTTTGGTTTTTTTTTTTCGGTCTTTGAGTTATCAAAACTCCTTTAGTAGCCATTTGTTCAAGCAACATGTGTTAAATTTGAATAATCTTTGCTCATAAATCTATCCCTTAAAAGGAAAAACACAGATGCAGTGTGTTGTGAAAGCCATGTAGGCAATAACTGGAACACTGAAAACTGGGAAATTTGCAGAGGCAACAGTTGTTATGGTTATGAATACCATCTAAGGTAAGAAACATCTTAATAATTTCCTACTTGGAAGACTTTATAGCTATTTAGCCAGTAAGAGTAAAAAAACCCAAACAACCAGATTATAAAAAAAATGCCAAAAATCTCAGAAGTTAAGCTACTTGTTCATTATCCTGTTCCCATTGGGAACATACCCTGTTCCAGATGGCTGATATTTCAATTTGCTTCAGTGTCCAAATGGCATCACGGCAGTGTCACAGTCTGCAAGAAGTGGAAAGCCTCGTCGAACAAGATCCCGATACCCTGAGGTTGGTGCTTTCTGCACACGTTTCAGATACGACTTTCCTAATTAGCCCTAACCAGCCCCTTTTCAGGTTCCTGCGATTACTCTCCACAACTGCTTTACCAGATTAACCTCTGTAGCAAGCTGTAGTAATGCAAACAGAGAGAAGCACAGCCCTGAGACAGAGGACGAAAGGGAAGTCAGAAAATCTGTGTAACAATTTCTTACTGAGACAGAAGCATTAGGGCAGTGACTTATTATGTTAGACTGACGTGTGTGTGCAGGGGATGATGAGGATATTTCGATAAGGTATTATGGGAGACAGGATCTTTCTCACCCTAAGGATTGTGGCAAGGCATGAGAGACATTCAAGCTGATGGCGTCGGCAAATTAATTGACATTTTGCCAATGAAATAAGATGTCTCCAAATTTCTGTGTGTTATAATGGTCCTATCTGTCTTAGTTCTACACAAATTCATAAATGAAAATTTGTGGTATCAATGGCTATGTTCAAGGAAAGATTTCCTGTGCTGGTTTCAGAACGGTACCTTTAACATCCGATAGTCATCTTACTTGGCAAGCCAAGGATTCTGCCATTAGGAAAATGATAAAAAATTGCTGACAAAATCGAGCTTTGTGATAGTATTTATTTGATTCTTGCATTAACAATGTTAACTTCGCATGTTGATTTCTACATACAGAAGTCTGCTTTATAATTATTTTAGTGATCTAATCTGCTGTTATAGAAGAGACGCTGAAGCACCAATTCCAGAAATACCGAAATCACATCAATTTCTTCTGATCTGGAGTGAACAGAAGTCACTTCTCTCCTTCAAGACAGTGTAGAGAGTACCTTCTGTTATCTAACTTGCTCAACAGTTACTCCAGGAACAGCTGTACTAGTTATGCACATTTTCATATGTTTGTATAAGTGTGTATATATATATATACACACACACATAAAGTATGTTTAATAAGTGCATATGTTCCGGGACCTGGAAAATCTTTTGAACGTGAGTGAATTTTGAATAGATCAACGTGCATGTCATAATGTCCTATTTCAAATGTTGACATGCTGATTTCACGATACGGATTTGCAGCCCTGGTATTTCTGAAATTACAATGAAAAGACAAGTCCTGGCATGTGTAAGTATGATACACACTAGATGAGATGAATTAGCTACCAGCTGTAAAGATTAAGGTGCAGCTTTGATAGGGGTTCAGATGTCAGCAGCAGGGTATGGGGGGAAGGTGTACGCTTTAAGGTCATGGCTTACATCTGGGTAACAGACTCTCCGACAAAGACTGAGCTCCTCCCTGCTTCTGTTCCAGTTTGGGAGAGACGGAAAAGGAAGATTACTAGCATACAAAAGCGTCTTCAAATGGAATGCTGCCATCTTTGCCTCTGGATTGCAAGAGTTCCTGTGGAAATCGTGCTTGGTGGATCCTGTTGCAGAATTGTGTGTGTTCGTTAGTCAGACGTACAATAAAAATTATTTTACAAAGGCCATGACACTGATACATTTTGTCGCAGATGGTGCATATTTGGCCATGTCCCATGCCTAATTCTAGAAGACTTTACAATAGATTAACTTGTCCAATAATTACAATTAAAAAAAGAAGTAAAATTGTTGATTTATTAACTGCTTCATTCAAACTTAATTGCAATCACTGTGAAATACACCATGAATTAATTTATAAGCAGCTGCACTTCCAGTTAGCTCACTTTAAAACACTGTTTTCATCCAGCCTAAATGTACATGTACATAGGTGGGACAGTGAGAATGGATTCTCCTAATTTGTGAAAGAAGGGCGTTGCTTCCCATGGTCAGTGAACACGGGGCAGAGAGGAGGTGTGGGAAGAACAATACCATGAAAAGTTAGCAAAGAAAGGAAATGAAGCAGTGCTAAGAAGTTAATTTTTGTATCTTTCCTCTTCCTGTGGCACAGCTCTGAGTGCCCATGCGGGATGCATGTGCTGGGATGTCCCTGCGGGGAAGGAAAAGGCATTTTTAGAAGCTGATCAGACAGATCCCTTTCGGAGAGCAGATTTTCAGGCAGCAGGAAAAGGCTGAAAAACTGTCCAATGCACCACAAATTCTAGCCAACGCTGTCGAACAAGCTATTTACATTACACATTCAAACCCACTTCCCAGAATCTGCAGATGCATGATAATGGACATCTGCAAGATTTTCACCCAGAAGTATTTCCAAGGGACTAGAAAAATGCATTCCTGACAACAGAGGCTTTCAGGTTACATCTGTACTTGTACACTGAGCAGCAACCCCTCTCTGACGCTGAGGTCAGCCAGTCAGACGCCACCCTACCCACCAAACCCTCTTACCCTCCAAGACAGAGCTGTCACACCCAAAATAGGGATGAAAATGGTCCCCTGCCTGTGCTAGCTCTAAGACACACCTGGGAACTGTCTGAGAGTGTGAATTGTCCCAGTGAAACATCAACAAGGCTAACAACTTGCCAGTACAGGCAATTGTATCCCAGCAGCCAGGGGGATGTCCTGGCATTTTAAGTACTTTTGAAAAAGCATTCCAGGAAATACCCCAGCAGATGTACCCAAGCTTGACTGGCTTGTGAAGCTGGTTCCTTTTTATTTAGCTGCAGTGTGGTTTTCTGAAATAGCAAAGTGTACTAAATATTATTAGTGTTGCTTTTCTACAAAATTTGTGTCACCAGTCCTACCAGTGCTGCTCATGCTCATGGGCAGGCAAGCCCCCCTTCCAGATAAGTCCTTTATCCCTCCACCTCCAATTTCCTTCCTCTGGGTCAAGTCATTCTTGCGAAGAGACGTGCGCAGCTCCACGTCCTGTCTCCCACTCTCTGCAGAGGATCTTGTCTCCCCTCTGCTGCTCGGCAGGAGGTTTTTCACCAGGTTGTTAACATCTGGGTGGGCCTTGAGCTGGGAATTATCCTGAGGACTTCACATCTGCAGCTCAGGGCTTTGGTCCCCAGCACCTGAGCTACCACAGCTGAGCACTGCCCACTGGGAAAGCAATTCCTTTCCCCAGAGGGGTTCTCCAAGGGGGTGGCTCACCCTGACAAAGGCAAGAGAGGGTCAAACCTTTTGAAAGATGGCCAGAGAAGACTAGTGAGAGCCTTGTCCTGCCAAGAGCATCTGCACAGGCATCTCCCCCCAGCTTCGCTCGCTGCTCTCAGCTCTCAGCTCTCTGCACTCCCGAAAAGTCACGGGCGGGATGAGCTGCTCATCTGAACCTTGCCATAGCAATGGAGAGTGACAAGGCACCCCAGAGAGTCAGCTGGCCTGTCTTCAATAGCTACTTAGGAAAAAAAAATGGGGTTGCCCCAAAAGTTCTGTTTTCCTCCACTGACTACGAGCACACCGCAGAGGAGTGTTATAGGCGCCACGCAGAAAGTTCACACATTTTCTGCTTGGAAATTTGCCTGCTTTGAAAGTGTGAGTGCAGATTATAGGGACCACTGCGACCACCTGATCTGATCTGATCTGTTCCTTCATAATCTGTTAACGTGAGAAATTCTGTTAGAAAAAACACTCCTCTGATCTTAAAAAATCCCCAGTTCCACTGACTCCACTGACTAAACACCCACACCGTTAAACAAGTCTAGAGAATTTTTGAACTTTCTAGCCCCAACTTCATGTCATTATAATTTTATCTAACAGACTGAGCAACACATAATCGATGGGGTTTTTTCTCCCTCATGTCAGCACTTATAAATTGTGGTGAGGTCACTCCTGTCCCTCTCCCCCGAGGCCCTGGGCACTTCCATCTATAGGGCACGTTTGTCGAGGGTCATTAAAAAAACCAGTTTGAGTCAAATCTCAGCAAATAAATAACATATTGATGTTGCTTGAAGAGCAGATGAGTAAAATGTTTAAGATGTTAGATACTATTTATTATTTTTATTACACATCCACCACTACAGGACACTGGCTTTTTTAATAGCCCTAATTTATGCAGGCAAGGGACAAGCACAGTTTACTGAACTGAGATCCTCAGTTTGTCCCTACCATGTCTCTTCTAAAAACAATTTACTGAATGTTAATTCCAAGTGACCTACAAGAAAGAGGTAAACTAAATACCAGCTTAATGACATGAGAATTTTCAGATGGCCACTGTGTACCTTAGCAATGAATGCACACTTTCACAAGTAAAGAGCCTGCCACTTTAAAATCTAAATTTAGAGAGGTGGTGTATTTCTCTTACAAAGTATGAGTTGATTTCTACTCTGGAAACAGACAGATGGTTCTCAGGAATAAATATCTATCACTTTCTACCATCACTAATTTTCAAGGGTATTGCTACTCTTTTTGTGGAGTTAAAGAGGATCTGACCTCTGTTGATCTCTGCGGTCCACTTTGAAGTGCATTGGTGGCCAGTTATTACTGTTTACATGTATTTATAAGGTTTGAGGGCTACAGGGAAAGTAAGTCCTTTTAGTGTTAGGTGCTGTACAAATAAAAACGAAGGGTGGTCCAGAGGATGAGCCTGTAGTCCAGGAATGGCATCAGAATCTGATGCTCTGCAGGGTTCCTAAAAAGAGAAAACAAACTAATAATATTATTCTAACAGTACCTTCATGCATATTTATTTTAGTTATTTACAGACTAATTTTAGCAGCAGTGAAGGAAAAGTTTCAAAGGCAAAAAGGTCAGGTAGACACCCTGCCATGGGAGAAAGCCTATGTAAGTCATGCGCCAAATTTCTTTCTTGTCTTCAAAATTTTTCCCCACAGCTCTGCAGGAGTCAGTCACATTGCTTCCCCAGGAGAACAGCCACATCTGAAGTGAAGTGTTGATACCGTTTAGCACTTGAGCCATCATACACATTATACATGAACAAGAAGTTAGTAATAGAAGGCAATTAAAACTGCAAAAAGATTTGAATTGGCAGAAAATAATTAATCCTAGAGTCACATGGATTGGAAACAGGACTTCTTTTCTCTGCCAGTGTTGGCTGGTTTCCCAAATTACATTTTTACAGCAATTTGTCCAGGCTACTTTCAAAACCCCCAAGATAACAGAACTTTTGGCTCTTTTCAGAAACCCTAAAGTCATCTCAAGCTTACCACAAATTTCAGAATTGCATTCCATGCCATTCAGCCATGTCTACCTACATCCCAAGAAATTCTTCCCACCTCTGGAGAAAAAAACCTGTGGACCTGCCTCATCCTGTCCAAGAGAGATCCCTCACCCCTTTCTCACAGAGACCATCTGATGAAGTTAGGACAAGCTGGCACAGGGCTGGGCAGAGCAGTGCTGCCTCCCGTAATTGCTCAGGCCATTTCCATGGGCAAGGGAGGGTGGGCCTCCCGGACTCGTCCCAGGGCAGGACAGTCCACAGCTCATCTGGGCCTTGCTGGAGCACTTGTTTTCCTGGGAGCTAGGCTTGCAGAAGACACTTTTAAAACCTTCCTAAGCACCTGGTCTGCATCTTTGGATGGCTAAATGCCTTCAGAAAGTGCTTAGATCTGTTAGCATCTCTGTGTTCATCCCAACTGACTTCAGCTGCAGTCAACAGGGAGAAAAGCACAGAGAATTAATCCCATCAAGAGTAGATGTCTACATTATCACGGGGTGGATGGTCCTCAGAAAGGCCTGTGACTTTCCATGGAGAGGCTAGAAAATCAGCTAAGCCTTGAAGCGTGATTTTCAGGTGACTGAATACAGCTGAGGTGCCTCCATCTCTGCTCCCCACCAGTAAAAGAGAGATAACCTTCCTCTCTCCAACCTGAGTGATGTAAAACTCTGTACATATAATGCAATACTTCAACACATAAAATAAAAGATAGCTGCCATGATGTGACTGTGCAGATGCACGGTAAGACATGCAGATAGTGGTCCAAACAGCAGATCAGCAGCCTCTGCAGCTGCTGTAGAAACAATTTCTGCAAACTTTCCATTGAGAGGCTAGAAAATCAGCTAAGCCTTGAAGCGTGATTTTCAGGTGACTGAATACAGCTGAGGTGCCTCCATCTCTGCTCCCCACCAGTAAAAGAGAGATAACCTCTCTCCAACCTGAGTGATGTGAAGAAAACTCTGTACATATAATGCAATACTTCAACACATAAAATAAAAGATAGCTGCCATGATGTGACTGTGCAGATGCACGGTAAGACATGCAGATAGTGGTCCAAACAGCAGATCAGCAGCCTCTGCAGCTGCTGTAGAAACACTTTCTGTAAAGTCACTGCTCACCATGCAATGCACAGGAGGCCAACAAAACATAGGACTCTCAACACCTTGTCCCTGTCATAACCATCGTCCCTCCAGTGTCTGTTCTCACTTTGTTATAAGAAAGACAACATGGCCCTGTCAGATGTCAAAGGATCTCACCTGAGTCATCACTATGTAGGCACCAGCATCTCAGACTGGCAGCCGCTCAAACGTGGCTGTCCTCTGCAAAATGGGATTCATTAAGTGAGCTGTCCAAGTGGTCTGGAAGACATTAAAGTAAAAGGAAACAAACCAGTACAATGAATTTTCATCCACTGAAATGTGTTACAGCACTTATCAGGTATTTGTGTAAGCTGGCTCTACAGTAATATCAAGCTGATAACAATTTGCAGCTCTATTAACCACTGTTAGGCAGCAGAAAAAGCAGACATGCTGAAAAAAGGCAGCCACACAGGAACAAGGAATTCCTGGTTTAAAAAAGCCATTTACATGTTAAGTGAGTTGCTTCTGTCGAGTGGATATGTGTAATAAAGGCAGTGCTTTCTCCTGCGGCTAAAAAGACTGCTCTGGATATTGGAGCCTTCTTTTTAGTCATCCGATGAATGTGACCTGTAGGAGCATTGCCAATGAACACTTCAACTCTCTCCCATTTCAAGGGAGCAACTTACTGCCACTTAAACTTTTAAAGTCTTATTTATTGGTTCCCAGGACTGTTCCTTTGTGTCTGAAAAGAGGGAAATACTGTAAGCAGTCCCTACTTCAAAGAGTTTTAAATTCAAGCTCATATATAATACAGTGAAAGATCACATATAACAATGAGGTGGAAGTGGAAAAGGAAAGAATAAAGTCATATATATACTACAGGATAAATATGTTCACGCTGACTCAACCATGGTTTTGGCTGGCTATCACAGACAACAAACGTTGGAACTAAAAGAAATGCCCTATGATAAAGCCTTGTTAAAACCATTTCTTGAAGAGCTGATGGTAAAATGTAGGCCTAAAAGACCAAGCTGAGCACGGGGAAGAACTGGAGAAGCACAGAAGTGCATGAATTGGATGTGGCACAATGTAAAAGTGGATAAAACAAAGAGGACACATAAAAAGATTACAGTGGGTCGTGCAACTGTTCATGAGGACGTGTCCTGGTTTCTTGTCATCCTTACTGTCACCTTGCAGGTCTTGATAATTCATGAATCATAAAGGGATTTGAGCAGCCAAGTGGAGTTAAGACATGAAGCCCCAGTACATGTCTCCATCAGCTGCCAGTAGTGGATGTCTAGCACAGACTTGAAGAATAGTGCAAGGATATGACATTTCCCCAGAATATTCACCAGACCTCAATGACTTATGGCTCATGAACTTTCTGAGCCAAAGATGGCATCTCTGTACTGAATAGATTGCTGTGGATTTTTCTGTCGTGAGTTTATTCATTCACCTTTTGAACCCATATCATCTTTTTGTAATTATAGTGTCCTGCAGCACAGCCTTAGCATCCCATTATTTGGAGAAATACCCATTTTTCTTACATTTTAAACCAGACTTCTCCAAGTTCCATTCGATACCCTCTACTGATTGTGCTGTGAGAGATCATTTCATATTGCCGTTCTTCACATTTCATGATTTTGTAGACTCCTCGGAGGAGTTTCCAGGCTGATGAATCTTAGTCTGTTTATTTGTTTCTTCTAGAACTGAATATCCATTTCTTTGACCATTTCTGAAGCCCTTTTTGTACCTTTTTTTCAGTTCTGTTACTATCCCTTTTTATCTACTGAAATAAGAAAGCATGAAGGAATGAGAAACTACATGGTGTATTCAAGATGAAGATACATCATGGAATTGTACAGAGGCACAATGATGTCTGTTCTATTCCTTAATCCAGCTAAAAAATCCCTAGATTTGATTTTCTGGTTTGACTAGTGCTCTGAGTACGTAAAATTGTCTGTGATAACTCCAGAATCTCATTTTTGTACGGAAATAGCAGTTCAAAGTTCATCATGGGATACATAAATACAAGATTGTTTTTCCCTTGTGCGTCACTTTATATTACATGGAATTTCATCTGTTATTTCATCATCTAGTAATTTAGTACCTTGAGATCCTTCTGTAACTCTTTGTAGCTGTCCTCATCAGCAAATTGTCACATCATCCCCTTTCCAGATCTTTATTAAATATATTGGACAGGCTTAACCCTAACATAAGCCCTGCCCAGAGCAAATAACTCAAGACCTTTGATTAACTTTAAGGGATGATAATAAATGTAGACTTATATTTGGAGAAATATATAATCAAATTTCCACATCACTAAAAGGCCTTGAAGTAAGCACATTTCCATTCTCATGGTGTTAGTATTGTCTTGGAAATCACCTGGATATGCCTTACAATTACAGACACAAAAATATCTCTGTCAAATAGGTAAAAATATGTTCATATTGACCCAAGAGAGAAATTGCTTTAGCTGTGAGAGTTAGAGCACTACATGGATGTTTTCTGAATAGATTCAAACTTTGTATTTCTGGTGTATGTCTATAGTAGATTCTCCATAGCTGATTCTACAGTGATTCCAGATACCTGTTCAGAGTCACCAGGCTTCTTCCTAGTTAAACATTTATGATTTAACAATGTTTAGTCAGCTTTACCTATATCTTTATCCAGTTTTACAATATTGCACCCTTCACAGTCAAATTGGATTTGAAAATAATCCTTGCTATGAGGGGCAAAACCTGCATTAAGCATTATTAGCTCTAATACTCCTAATAAAATTTAATATGGAAAGAGGAAATATTTCCAATCCAATGGTTAAATTCAAGTGAGCAAGAGCTGTTATGGCACATGGCCCTTGCCTTTTAACAAGTCAGAGTTTTCAATGATTTCAGAAGTCATTCAAGCACGAAAAGCAGATGAATTTAAATTCCTGCTTCATTTGATGTTATGTGATGTTGTTTTTCACTGTACCTCAGCCAGTATTCTGCTAACTTCAGTTAAAACATATTTGGCTCATATTTCTCTTACAAAAATGACTGACTGTACAGCAAGCATGAAACATGCTGGATGGTTGTTAAAAAGACAGAAGCCACAGGGTGTTGCAGTGTTGAGATAGCTGGGGAATTCTGAAAAAATTTCAATATTTAAGAGAGTCCTAGTTCAGGGATAATTGTCAAATTAAATTGATGGATGAATAAATGAATGAATAAATGAATGAGGAATGCAAGGTCCCCTGTAGATCTAGTGGCTGAATGAAGATCAGTGTCCAGAACCAAAGCAAAGAGGGGTCAACGTCTCTCCTGCCACAGAGTCTTATCAAGAAGACAGGGAGGCAGAGAATTTAGACCAGTCATCTAGTTTTTATCCATCTGTTAAGCCCAAATATTCTGGCATTTGGAACACAAAGAAGGAGCATAACATATTTTAACCTAACTCACTGACTGAAAATAAAACATCCAAATGAAGCTCTGAGGACAGTATGATGGTAACAGAGATGCTCTCCAGCAACTGATTGAGAGCACCCAAAGAGAACATCCGTGTTTAGAGCATGGCAAAACTGTACACACAAATTCATTTAAATACCTTCCCAGTTCTACTATTATCTGTAAATTAATTCTTATTTAAGATCTGTGATACATCATTCACCAAAGGTAAGGCATCAGGATGATTTCTTGACATAGGCAATGTTTCCAAATGTTTAGCCTCTGCTATCAATTTAAATCCAAAATTAAAATGCTTTCTACTGTAATCTGCTTAATCTAAACCAATTCCATATACATTCTTTAACTGCAAAACCTGGTTTTGAAGATTCGCCATCCAGACAAATCTCAAAGTGCCTAATCATTTCACCCGTCCTATAATGGTTAGCCTCCTATGTAACCGCAGTGAAGAAAAACAAAAATCATTACAAACTACAGAAAACTGTCTTCATTACATGGCACGTGGTAGGAAGTACCACGTGCCTCAAATATCAATAGTAACACTGGAATAGTAGCACTACTGGAATAAGCTGTCCGACCTCGGAGTTTTCACTGAAAACTAAATTTATATCAATGGTTTCCAAATTGTGGTCTATGGACAATGGGTGATTCAGGAGTAGCAAGTGATCCATACCTGGCCTGTGAAACCATGCTGAGTAGCAGACCAACTCATGACAGTCTGCAGAGCTTCTCACAGATCTACATAGTGTTATAACTGCTGTTCTGCACCATTGCGTCTTCGTGTTTTAAAATACGATTACGTTTTCTCTAGGCAACAGAAGGCTTGCTGACATAAATACATAAAAAGCTATTGAAAACAAGCAGGGAATCAACTGTTCTCTGTATGTGGTGTGGCCAGAGGAAAAAAAAAAGTGGGAAACAGTAGGTTAAATATTAAAGAAAACTTTCTCTTTGTAGGATAATACTGGAATAAGCTGCCTGTGAGACTGTAGACTCTCAACAACTGAAGTCTTTCATCACAAGACTGAGCAACATCTGTCAGGAATGATACAGGTTTAGCTGATCCTGGCACTAAAGAAAAGAGGGAGACTAGGAAAGTTCTCATGAAACCTTACAGGTCTGTGTATTTCTTTAGATAGTTTAAAAAAAAATAAATTACCAACCAACTTCTAAGTCAGTCTTTCAGATAGTCTCCTTCCCTTTTCTGTGGATGAGGATCTTCACCTGGGTCAGGGCAATCCCAAACATGGATACAGGCTGGGCAATTGAGAGCAGCCCTGTGGAGAAGGACTTGGGGGTACTGGTGAAGGAAAAGCTGGACATGAGCCAGCAATGTGCACTCACAGCCCAGAAAGCCAATTCTACCCCGGACCGCATCAAAAGCAGCGTGGCCAGCAAGACAAGGGAGGGGATTCTGCCCCTCTAGTCCATTCTGGTGAGACCCCACCTGGAGCACTGCATCCAGCTCTGGGGACCCCAGCATAAGACAGATGTGGACCTGCTCGAGCGGGTCCAGAGGAGACGACAAAGACAATCAGGGGTCTGGAGCACCTCTCCTATGAGGACAGGCTGAGAGAGTTGGGGTTGTTCAGCCTGGGGAAGAGAAGGCTGTGGGGAGACCTGATTGCTGCCTTTCAATACTTAAAAGGGGCCTATAGGAAAGCTGGGGAGGGACTCTTTATGAGGGAGTGTAATGATAGGATGAGGGGTAACAGTTCGAACGTGAAAGAGGGTAGATTTAGAGAAGATATTAGGAAGAAATTCTTTACTGTGTGGGTGGTGAGACACAGGAACAGGTTGCCCAGAGAAGTTGTGGATGCCCCCTCCTTGGAAGCGTTCAAGGCCAGGTTGGAGGGGTCTTTGAGCAACCTGATTTAGTGGAAGATGTTCCTGCCCATGGCAGGGGGATTGGAGCTAGGTGATCTTTAACATCCCTTCCGACCCAAACCATTCTATGACTCTATGATTCTATAATTCTCTGTTTCTTGTCATGTTTGTGGTGCTGAGAATAGACAGAATTCAACATAATAAAGAAATTCGTTGCATTTCAGAAGGGTCCAGTATTTATTTGCTTCTGACATTTGCCTAGACTCCAAAGCCCATTAGTGCTAAATCAACCACACTCATTTAATAACTAACAGCAGTACTTCTTGCCAAGTAATGTTCTCTGAATCTTTTTTTTTCCCCTTCTGTTGGAAGCAGGGCACCCAAAATAAGTGGTAGAAGTTAGAGGCACTCACTACCCTTATCAAAGGGAGAGAGATTATCTGAAAGAAAGAATATGCCTACCTGCAGAGGGAAGATAACCTTCCACAGATATCCTGAGCATTTGCCTGCCCCAGAAGAGAGCTTTCCCAGGCACTGCTTAGTTGTGCTAATACCATGCACATCTTCCAGCCTTCATCCCTGTCTCTGACCGCAGAACTGCAGGCAAAGCAGCCAGCACCAGACTTCTTTCCATGGTGAGTTAATTGAGGAGGAAAGGGCTCATTAGAGTTCACTTTCTGAACTCACATTCACGAGGAGAGAGTTTCCAAGTGATTTCTTGCAAGCAGCCAGGCTCTGACAGCAATTACATTATGAGTTTTGACTGAGTAAACCGTAAGAAAGATTTCTGATGTGCCACAAATTTGGAACACCGAGATAAAACACACCAGCTGAGAGGACTGAAGGGGAAACAGATGTAAGTGAGAAGTAGTCTGCAGTAGTTTCCCTGATACATGCTAAATGTATACATGTACACACACACATATATATACACATAATATATAAAGTATTTAGACATATATACATATACACACATATCCATATATACAAATATATATGTACACATGCATATGTGTATATATTCTCTCATATTTATATTTACATATATCTACTATGTGTGTAAAAATATATATATATACATATAGCTCATGTTTCTTCTAGAGATATTTTCTATTAATGCTTCTTCCAGAAAGTTTTTGCATTACCTGGTACTGATGGGTTTTGATTGGTATATGCAAACTGGTAAAGCAGGGTGTGCTGTCCTTCACATTGGGCATCTGTCTAAGTGTAGACCTAGTTCTAGACATTATTCATTGTTGTCATGAGTTGCAGAGTCAAAAATGATTAATGATGGCACCAGCACGAAGGCTTACACACACAGTCTCACTCTATCTTTTCCACACATTATCAAAGCGGAGGAGATAGAGCTGGAAGTTGTGTAGGAGCCTATCAGAGCAGGCGGGACATAGCTACAGCCTTCAGCCCTCTGGAGATTCTTGGCTGAGGTGGAGCCCGTAGAAAGCCATGGGCTAGTTTCCATGAGTCACAGCAGCTGAAGATTGCTTCAGTTTGATCATGATACAGCTGAGTCTCAGCTGAAGCTCTGAAACTGTTGTGGGAAAAAAGCGAATTTCCTTGAACCTTGTGTCTGCTTGGACACATCACCCGACCTGAGGCTTTTGCAGGGATTTCATGGAATTTGCAACCTTCCACCATGGACCAGAACCCTGCTGTGATGGATACTGATTTCTCTGTACGTTTTTATGGCGCATAATCCCAAGATGAGAACTCCAAAACAGAGTCGTACGTACACCATAAAGCACATTTTGTTGTCTGGATGTAAGTTTTCAGTTGTTAGATTTAAACTACAGACTGATTTGTGGTCTGAACACTTAGAAGTGAATACACTTATGAGTGAATACATTTAGGAGGTACTAGCACAATTTGCACAAGGTTTATAACTTATTACACATGCTGTTTATTTACAATAATATAAAAATAATATAAAATTTAAAAACCACAAAGCGATCCCCATATATTGCGCTCTAGGCTTCCTGGAACACATTCATAATGCTCTATCCAGATGTATGCTACAATGATGTCATAGACAGGTTGTGATTTTAATAAGGCAGATACATTACCAAGGAGGGCTAAATACGGGGGTTTGTAACAAATAAATAAAAGGAAGGAAATTTGAAAGTCAAGAGCAGCAAACTTTCGGATCTAGTGTCACAGTAAAAATATTCCATGCAGTAAACATAACTTTGACCCATGCCAGTTGCAGGACTAGCAATTCCAGACCAAGGATGAAAGGGAGCCCTTTGCCTTCCCAGAAACTGAAAACAGTCTGCTTGTATCCGACCGACTAATTTTTGTCTGTTTCCGTGGTTACAAGAAGATAACATACACGTACTCTATCCAATCATTTTTGGCAGAAGGGAATATCTCCATAGCAGTCCATCTCCCTTCCCCTCCACAGACCAGAGGAATTAGGAAGGAAAATCCAAGCTCTACAAGGGGCCCATCTCCCCTCACACAGCAGTGCACTGAGAGGAGGGGATGTGGTTTCAGAGCTCACTTATCTCAAGCACAGATGTGTTTCATGAAGAGAATCTGTGTGTACAGAAGCTTGTAACCGAGGATGAAGAAATAGCAGCCTGGTGTACCGGCCAAAGCACTTGAAGACGTAAAAGCACCAAGGGTTGTACATAGGAGGGGAAGACTTGCCCAAGCTGCAAGACACCCGTTCATAAGGGAAGGGGAACAAGGCTAATGCTTGACTAAACAAGAGAGCTGCTTTTGCTTACTGTTTGCATGGGAAACCAAATGAGGTTGCTATGCAACTTTACCTACTGTCAAAAGGGCAGCACTTGACACCCTTACCTCATAAAGGTCAGGCTGAGGATTTAGCCCACACCCTTATCTCCCCACTTTCCCATATTTATCATTACTGGCATTCTCTCTGCGTGTTTCCAGGGAGCTTGGGTCTATTCAAAAGAGACATACAAGGACACCACCTTCCAGATCTCCTCAGTTCATGTCTTCTGTCAGCCTAAGCTGAAGAGCTCCTCCTTCCTCACCCCATGAGGATTCCCATCCTCTTGCTTGGCCATCTGCCACATTTTCCTAGCAGTTAGGGAGACATTCAACAGAAAAAGAAAGCACCTGCAAGTCTTCGTGTTGTAAAAAAACCTAGATATAAATATGTAATATTTCAATTCACTCCTTGGTTTAAGTATGTTCTGGAATAATCCAAAATTAATTTGGAAAGAATGGGCTGTCTAGTGAGAAAAGAAAAAATAAAAATAAGTTTAGGTTATTTGAAATATTTTGCTAGACTGGAGGTTAGATAGTTTGTTTCCAGGCATTTTCCTTGCTGAAAGCAAAATTACAAAACTCAGGTCTTATGTTCACAAGGAGACGCATGCACCGTTCTGCGGCTGGGAGAGGAGCTTCTGTCTTGCTGCTTGGAACTAACAGATGACCAGGTAGGGCACCTCACTCTTTGGCTATGGCTTTCCTGCACATTAGAAAGAAGAAACAGCAGAGAAAGAAAACCATCATTCCTGCACCCCAATTTGGGAAATGGTGCCTACTTTGAACCACAGCTGCCCCGGCAATACTTTCCATTCCAAATGCTTTAATGAACTGTGTTGACTTTTTTCTCCAGGTGTTGCTTCATAGTATTAATCAGATTGAGTGAGTTCTCGAGACTTTTGGCCTCCCCAGAGCTGTGTCTTTGATACATTAAAGACTTGACAAAAGTAAAAAAAGAAATACTTGAGTTTCCCACTGCAGCCCAACAGAACTTGATTAAAGTACAGCAACCTAAATTCTGTCCTTTTTTTCTTAGTTTTTGATTTCACAGTCTTAATAATGCAGGTTTCTTCTTATTCTTAATATGCTTTATGTGATTTCTTATAGAAAAAAATACTAAGGAAATCCACTGAAAAATCATTGTGTAGAACCATACCAATAGGTTCATGAAATATCAACTGTGTTGGCACAACTGGATCCATGGGACAGCTCTTCATTCCTCTTTTTACCTATAGCACATTCGCATGAAAGTCATGCCTCCATTTCTGCTTTCAGAAGTACAGTGCTAAACATTTTGTGGCTTGCTAGCCAAATCTATCCAGTTGTCAGGGAAGAAAAAAAAAAAAAGGATAAGATTTTGTAGAAGCAAGTCTGGCTGAAGTTTCTTTGACTTCACATTTGTGTGAATTATTGCTTCCTGTTACCCAGAATAATCTTTTACTGTATTTCTTCAGCCTGGCCTTCATTAGCAATAATTCTGCCAAAAGATACAGCCCAAGTTCTACCACAGTCTCAAGTCATGAAACAAGAAGGGAAAATGTTAGAACTGCAGAATTAAACCAAGAAATGTTTACGGAGGTTTTATTTATTTCTCTTTCTTGTTCCATGTCTATCTCCCTTTATGTGTTTATGCATACATGCACATAGATATATGCATAGCTATGTGTATCTACATATATACATGCATATTCGCACACATGTACATCATTTTGCCGTCTGTATATGTCTGTACTTTGTGTTGTGTGTATGATAAAGCAATCAATGAAGAGATAAATAGCAGCAATATCTGGCTGCCTATTCCATGCTCTGGATAGCTAAATCATAACCCCCTGTTATTTTTGAACACACTAAAATAGGAACAACAAAAATCTGGCAACTGAGCGATTAAGGAAGTTCTAACCCTCAACAGTTCACAGTCTCTTTCTCAGCTGAGTGGACGTCTGCCATCGGTAGCCATGTGCTGTTCCCATATTCCTTTCCCTCACCCCCCAATCCCATCACATGGCAGAGAGGATTGGCCTCCAGGAAAACCAAAGAGGATCAGAAGGCTGCCCATCCAGGCAGCACCAGGACTGTCATTCCAGGGAGTCTCACTTTGCTGCCAGCATCCAAGGCAGCGCACAAGGGAGCAGGGCGGCGTAAGAACAGAGGATGCTCTCACAGAGCAGTGAGAAAAACCTTGCAAAGAGTGAGAGGATGAAGAGAGACAAACACAAGACACTGCATCTGTCTGATTTTTCTCCAGAGCCTGAGTAACAGCTTCCCCAACCCCCCTTAAATTCTTGCAAGTAATTTATGTAGGCAGCACTTTAACACTTCTCACTTTCCCGTTTGTAATAGATGCATTAAAACACCGAGTACAATACCTGCAAGAATTTCCATTTGAGCTGGCTTAAACCATATTTTCTTTCTTCCCCGGTTATTCCAATTCTTTTTTGCCTAAGTAACAATTGGTGCATATAATGACATTAGAGCTATGGCATTATGTTCTAAGTTGGAGCTATGATGCAAAGTTAAAATGCATCCTTCAAATCTTACAAAGAATTATGCAATTTGTTTTTCAAACCATGGCCCATTTCTATTTTCTATGCCAGTCCTCACACATTAGTTTCAAGGCCTAACAGGAAGGGAGCAGATATAAACACAGTGAGACTGATTTCTTGAATTATTGCCCAAGTCAGCATGGATTTCAGCGGCGTTCTTCCAGAACTGGCACTTTATTCAAGTAGTCTCTAGAGAGGTATCTGATGGTTGGCTCTGGGCTGATACAATAGGTTGAGGTACTTCTGGAGGAAGAAGGATTCCTCTTCTAGGTCTCAAAGACAGGGATAATAAATTCACCCTTTTAGAAGCTGAGCATTCACTGTAATGGACCCAGATATAAAAAAAGTATGTTCACTGGTAAAACACAAAATAGGTTTTAATTGCAACTTACAGATTTCCTTTTCCTTCCTTTTTTTTTCCTACAGCATTTTTCTAATCAAGAGCTACAGCAAATATTATAGTTTTTCTAAAATAGCACTCTTACAACAGAGAGTTTGTCTGGAAAGGGGCATTGTGGTTTGGTGCTACTGGCTGCCCCTTGTACAACTCAATGGGCCCTTGAGTTTATTTGAGGCATCTGGTCATTGCTGCAGTACAAACAGAAGGCAGTTAGGAGTGAAAGTGGGCACCTGTCTGAAGTAGTGTCCCCATCCCTGGTTGAAGTAGCAAAGTCCTCTGAGATCACTTGTGTAGGAGAGCATCTGCACATTGTGAGCAAATAGAATTGGTCCAACGAGAGGTTTATGAACACAGCAATTCAAAAAATCCACACCAAATTTACCTGGAGCCACCCCAGGACTTTGAAATTCACTGCCAGTACTCAGTCCAGTTGATCCACACTGTTCACCCTCCAAGAGGTGCTGTGGATCTTTTCTGCCATATTTTCCAAGATGGCTGATGTTTAGGACAGCATTGCTGTTATGTGAGTCTGAATAAGATTGAAACACCACCTGATAACGCTCACGGAGGCAGGTAACAGTGGCCGTGTCTAGACTTCTATATACATCCCATCCCTGAGAGCAATCTCTGCGTATGAAGCCAATACTATGTCCACATTGCACAGCATCTGATTGTGCATCTGCTTTGGAGACCAAGTCAAAACGGAGTGGGAGAAGAAGAAATCATCTCAAAGTGTCTAAAATAGTGTGGGACAGTAAGGTGATGGTGTCCTCATGCAACCGTCAGTAGATTGGGGTACAAAACCTGTGGGGAGTGCTGGAGGGACCCCTGGTGTGACCTCCAGAGTCTATTGAAAATGGGCACTGGGAGAAACTCTCCCCAGAAGCAAATCTATGTTTTGTTTTGTAGAAGACTGGTTGACCAGAAAAGGAAGCTTGAGAATGAACTAATATTTAGGCAGGGGACCAGGTGTAAACTAGGCAGAGAAGTTATCTGATAATGTAAACACGCCCTTTACATCTGCCTCCCAGCAGCAGTGAAGCAAAACAGATTCAAAGACTAGATCAACAGACTAGAAATTCTTAGATCTGAGTCCAGTCTGATATCTGAACTCACAGTTTTCAAGCAGTTTATGTATGTCATTGTTCACATATCCCTCAAACAACCTGCAAACTCTGGTTATTTAAAGGATGGGTATTCCTAACTTAACACTCCTCCGGCTGTGCGGGGCCATTCCCCAGCTGTTTGCTCACAGGACTATTTTGCTGGTGTTACCTTACACAGACTGTATGCGCAGAACCAGTTAAACCCATGCAAACACTGTCATTAGGCAACTGTGGAAGGAAAAACAAACATTCTTAAAAATTCTGTTTGTTCATGTTTTTAAAACCCTGTGATTAAACAACTGTTCAACATGCCAGGCATCTACCGATATATACAGATTTACACATTTATGAATAAAGAGGTATCTCAGCTATGCTTCATGAAATCAAAACACATCGCAACAAACTAATGAAATTCAGGTAAACACTCCACAAAATCTTCATTTGCCAGATTTGCCGTATCTGCATTATTAAATTATCCATGCTTCAAGTAAGAAGATCCCACTGCCACTCAGATAAATAAAATTTGAACAGGACTGCCTAATTAATGCATGATCTCCCTAACCTTACAAAATTGAACATTCTGTGGGAAGGATAATGCTAGCACAAAGGGGATGAAATTTAAAATGTCCAGACCACATGATCTCTCAGAGATCTGCATTCAGCAGCTTTCACACGGGGGAAATTCCTGCCCATCCTGACTGGATCTCAGGGTTGAACTACAAGTGTGGCATAACACAAATACTTTCAACAGAAGATGGCTTCTCCTATGGCTGGTGAGGTGCCCTTCACACGCATACAAAGCAGGAACAAACTGGTTGTTGGATCACTGAGGGTTGCCTCGGTTTGAAGAACACCCCTAGGGAGCCTGAAGATGCTCTACCATCCTTGGCATCATCTTTCTTAAGATCCCAAAATTAGGGCCAAGGGATGACCAGAGGTATTTACCAAGCACATTCAGTTGTAAGAGTCCCTTTGGAAAAGGGCTTCCGGCAAGTCACACAGACCCATCACTCTAAAACTGCTAAATGCTGCAGGAACATTCAGCAGCTCAGGCTGGTAGGGGTTGCTGCTGGCTTCCTCATACTTCCAGTTCTCAAGCATATCCCTGAGATCACCAGAAAACAGCAGAAACACTGATTGCCTAATTTCAACATAACAGTCCTGGATTTTGGCACACAAATAACTCTTTGGTAACATGTACTGTCTGGCACCTCTCAAGGACTTCACATAAATTTTTTAAGCCCTTTATAATCAGTTGATTCCCATTGCAGTCCTAACATAATGGCAAACAAATGTTGTCTCTATCATGATCATGGGGAACGTGATGATTAGGGGAAGTAAGTTCCATATTAAACAATCCCCAGTTTAGGGACCTTCAGGTTCTCCAGCCCAAAAGGAAACCTAACTCTAACCCTAAATACAGCTGAGCACCCATTTGATCAATGGGGTCTAAAAAAGCCCTGACAACAAACTGGGTGTGCTAGTCATGTAAGTGTGTTAGGCATCATCCACATTAATCTGCTAGGTTCACCTGCAGCAAAGTCAGGGCAGAACTGGTAATGGGAACCGAGGGGTTTCAGCCTCTGCCTCTGAAACACTGCACCGCAAAAGATCCCAGCGTGCAAAGAAACCCTGGGTCAGAGCCAAATAAGCAAAAACTAAGCAACAGAATTGACATTTACAGTGAAAACCTTTCTCCCTATTAACACTTCTAATTTTTTTAGCTATGCACAAAGACATGTGGGTATTGCCAAGATATGTTACTTTTACATGCCCAGTATTTCCCATATGGGTTATGACATTTTGCAAGTCCTTTGTCAAAATGCAGCGAAACACATCCAGGGAAAAACCCCTTCTGTCCTCTCAAGAGGTCGCACGATGGAAATTGAAGTGCTCGGCAGTGAGTGGGGTCAGTAATGAATGGAAACATACAGCTGGTATCTCCAAGCTGGCATAAACAAAGCCACAGACAGAGTGCTAGGTGACAGGGAGACGGGGGATCACTGGCGACCCGTCAGGCTGCCTCCTCCGCTGTGTCACCGGGGGCCAGCTCAGGCCGGAACCGAGTGGTGACACGAGATAACACTATCCCGTAAAGGCCCAACCTGCACCAAGGCTAAGAGCACGGAACAAAGATCATGGAAACTCTTAACTCATTTGTGCAAGAGGGGGTTTTGCCTGCCATACAATACTTTCCCAAAGCAAAGGGAACTGTACTTTTTTTCATACAGTCAGCTCTTTACCTATATATGAATTGTAAAGGATTGCTCTGACTCGGGTAGCAGTAACCCGCTGCCCAGATCATCTGAACACAGCAAAACAAGTATACTTTGGCTACAGCTATGCTGTGTTTGATCCTCTGTGAGTACAAAGCACAAGCACAAGCGCATAAAGGCAGGTCTATGTGGACACAGCTGTTATCTGTGGGCTGGGTACGGGCTGGGCAGAGTGGCAAAACTGAGCAAAAGTACCTCAAAAAAGAGCTACTGACCGATTAATGCTGTTAGCAATACAAAAAGATAAACTTGCCAAGGGGAATTCTGCTGAGAACAAGCCCATGGACTGCACGAGAAGACAGACTTGGAGTCATTATTAATTGATTGGTATTACATTAATATCTAGGGGCCAAGGTCCTAATCTATTATGTGCAGCTCAAATGTACCAAGATGGGCTCTGCCCAGAAGGCTACTGAGTCCAACATCCTTGCAGATGGGATAACTCCATCCTCAGCTAGCATTTTGTAATAGATTTATTTCAATTTTCTGTGCTGTGAGATGAGGATTGTGAAGGATGCCATGGAACCATGGACAACTCAGGGACTCCTTCCTATATGCTGCAAACCTGCTGTGAATCTTTATGAGTTGGCTCATGACCATATGCTTGGCCCGCTGGGCAGTGTAAGTGACACCTTCCACACTTGTCAGCATACCGAATTATTGTAAATACCCAATACAAAGGAAAGTCAAGTAACAAATCTCTCAAAGCTTAGCTGCCCGGCAGAGGAAACTGAGACTCAGTTAGTGCAGCTCAGTAGGAGACAATGATGAAAGACTCCGAGGACAGACAGAAGTAAGAAATGAGAAATGGCATGGATCCAAGAGCTGGCAAACACTTGATTGTCCATGGTGGCTTGTCTGGACAGCGCTGGGTGACTACCTGGGGAGCCAACTGTGCTTGTAGCTTGTTTTTTTGATCCACATTTTTTTCTCAAATGCTTTTCTTCTGAGTTAATGGTTCCCAATCTTATGACAAATTGGTTAGCCCCCATTTAATCCTGGAGAAGGGAACTGCAGCTATTAAGATGAATTTAAATTTTCTACAGCAATTGCAATTGGTCAAAGGGGATAGCCTAAGAAACAGGTCTGGAGGAAGAAAACTGTAGGAACCTGCAGGGAAGAGCTGTCAGCCAAAACCCCAAGACCCCTCTGAGGCCCTTGAGGAGTCTACAAAGCAGCTGGAGTTACAGCTAAGCTGGACTTTGTGGCAAGGACCCTATGTAAAAGGGATAAACATAAAGTGTTTCACTTCTGCAGAGATCTACTTGCAGGAAAGCTCAAAGGGAAGAAGAAGAAAATATCTATGGACACAGCATAGCCCCCCCCAAATCTGATTGCAATCTTACAAACGCTGTTTTGCCTACGGCTATACAATACCATAGCATCAGCTAAATCATTCTTTTCTCCATAGTTTTTGATTGTGACAGATTTATAAATAAGCTGAATAAAGTCATTTTGGTTTGAAATTAATGGGTGTATTCTCAGCATTCAGCCGACTTTATTTCACAGAATGGATACCAAAAAAAACACCAGAAGGAAGAGAGTGATGGAGCCACGCTTTACCCAGGGAATAAATAAATGTGACACCACAGTGCCCTTTTCAGAAGCGTAAGTTTTTGCTGTTTCACTAACTGAAAACAGCTTTTTTATAGTCCAAAAAATATATTTTTGCATAACTGCCCACATGTATAAATATTCGCAAAATAAGCAAAGGGCGGGTGGGGGGAGATGGCCAAGTTGTTGTGGTTATGAAAGAGCTTTGTCACTGGCAATATAGAAACTAAAATACTGTTTGCATAAAGCTGGACTCTGTATTTCCTCTAATACTTGGAGTCCTGTTGATATCACTGCTGTGTTAGAGAGCATCTTTTTATAGGTCCTGTAGACTGTTATGCCATATGCAGAGTAAAATCTTGGCTCTACTGAAATGAATATGAAAGGTCTCATTGCTTTCATTGGAAAAGAGATGTTAACCTATTACCTTCTTAGGTTTATACTTGACTTTATGCATTAGGCAAGTAATGAAATAAACAGTAAACGTTACTCTGGTGTGACAAGTCAGTTGAACAGAGCGGGTCCTTATAGGGAAGGTAAACTCTGTGGTTTCAATATTACAACATCAGTTTCTGTGTATAGACTGTACACTTAGGGAAGTGTATTTTTACTTTAGTATGATAAATCTTTCTTTCTTAAAGACCAGACTGGAAAATGAGGCATCATGCCTACTTTGTATACAGCTCATGCAAGAAAATGAAATGAGATTCAGGACAAATACAGAAGCTGTACATGAACCTCTGTCCTTCACGTGTCCAGGTTCAGGTGGTTTAGACTGCAACAAATACTGTAATGCCCATGATTTAAGAGAGATAAGGATCTATCCTGTACAACACTGTCATAACAGCTTGAGGGAATCTGCTCCATACACACCTTGAAGGGGAATTTTCTCAGTGGTCAGGTGAGAAGTGAGGTTTCCTGTCCTTACTGTTCCACCACAATTATGGAGCACATTGCATCTCATTGTGTGTATTCTCAGTGTTCAGCTTCATGGGTTTGCTTCCCATACTAAAGAATCACAGAATGTTTGAGGTTGGAAGGCACCTCTGGACATCACCCAGTCCAGCCCTCTGCTCAAAGCAAGGTCAACTAGAGCACGTTACTCAGGGCTGTGACCAGTATGGTTTTGATTATGTCCAAGGATGAAAAATCCATACCCTCACTGGGCCACCTGTGGCTGTTAGCCACTTTTGTCACAAGGATGCATTACTGCTCAACTTGTTGTCCACCAGGGTCCCCAGGACCTTTTCTGCAAAGCTGCTTTCCATCTGGTCTGGAAAGGGTTGTTCCTCCCCAGGGGCAGGACTCAGCATTTTCCTTTGCTGAAATGCATGGGGTTCCTGTCAGCCCGTTTCTCTAGCCTGCTGAGGTCCCTCTAAACAGCAGCACAACCCTCTGGTGTACCAGCCTCTCCTCTCAGTTTTGTATTATCTGCAAACTTGCTGAGGGTGTGTGCATGTTCTATCATCCAGGTCATTAATGAAGAAGTTAAAGAATACTGGCAATACCGACCTCTGAGGTACATCACTAGTGACTGGCCTCCAGCTGGATTGTGCTGCTGATCACAACCCTTTGATCCTGGAAACTCAGCTAGTTTTCAACCACCTCACTGTGCAGCTATCTACCCTGTGCTTCATCAATTTGTCTATGAGAATGTTATGGGAGACGTTGTTAAAAGTCTGGTTAACGTCAACTTAAACAACATCCCCTGCTCTCCCCTCATCCACTGAGACAGTCATCTCATTGCAGAATGCTATTAGTTGGATCAAGCATGATTTCTCCTTTGGAAACTCTTACTGACTACTCTCAATCATCTCGTCCTTCGTATGTTTAGAAATGGTTTCCTGAATAATTTGCTCCATCACTTTCCAAGGAAAAGAGGTGAGGCTGACTGGCCTACAGTTCTCCACATCCCCCATTTTTATAGACTATTCCAATATGTTTGGAAGGTATCAGTTTTGCAGTCACGTATGCTTTATAACTAAATAAGAAGAAAAGAGACCCAATTAATAAAACATATCATCTGCTCTAATTCTGCAGCCTGATGCTGGCCGTTATGTTGTGTTTATTAGCTTCCTGTAGTTCAAAGCAGAAGACTAAGGGTAATTAAATGGGATTCTTTTATATCATTCACTGGCTTTTCAAAACATGATTCATTTATATCATTCGTTGGCTTTTCCATCATAAAAGAAACATGAACTTCCCACAATTTAAAATATGTATATAAATATTAAAAATATGTTAACTTATATAAAAATATACAGAGATCACGTCCACACTATATAATATATAAAATATTAATTACCAGTATAGATGTATGCATTGTATAAATTTGCTCACAAATTTATGAAAAAACATTGAAGTATGCTTTGAGCAACACTTATCCAGCCCACAACAGAGCTTATCTATAGCTTTATGTTTTATGCTGCAATCACTTCAAGAAGTTTTACATGTGTAGCTGAAGCTAAACGTTTGCCTAAATGGTCTGCTTAATAATGGTGAAATACAGAATCAGGGCTTAAAGTTGCTCACTACTACCTGAACTCCGTCTGGCTACCTGAACACCACCCCTCCACCACAGGTACTTGCACAAATTTTTGCCCTAGGAACAGTTCAGATGAGAGTAACATAACTTATTCCAGCAAGGATGTCAGGACTGAGATTTTTTTTTTTTCTTAACCAAGTTTTTCTTCCAGAGCAGGGCTTATACACATAAGCACACCAGAATTGTGCCACCACAACATTGGTTTAACTGAAAACATCTTTTGCTAATGGGGCATGGCATTTCCTTGTTGCACCACATTAACTTAATTTCTTTGGATCAGGTAATTAAGGCCAATTGTCTCTTGAAAACAGCAAATGAATTCCTGACACTGTTGCACTTTCTAAGACTATCACATCCAGCTGTTGCATTAAAAAAAAAAAAGAAAAAGAAAAAAGGAAATTTGCATAAAATTCACCAGATTGTTTAAACCGTGTTTATACTCTGTATGTGCTGAATTCTTGAGGCAAATGGCAGCTTGTACATAGTACTTTGTACATATACAGCTAGGAGGTACCAAAACAGTGACAGGTTCTATGGTCTCTCTCTGCCTAAAAATCACAACTGGCGCTTCTTCTTCAGCAAGTATTTTCAGGGCTGAGGGGAGTTACCTGATACCACCATCTTCCCCACTTCACAACAACGGAGGATGGGACACACCAGGGACATTTCAGCAGTGGATACAATGTCAAATGCAGTGAGCACTTGTCATTAGAAAAGGTAACCCAGAACCCAGATACCAAATCCCTCAGGTGATAGCTTTGCTCACGTCATGAAAATGAGCAAGTTGGAAGTGTTCAGAAAACAAACCTGCAAACAATTCCTTCTAAGCTTTGGGGGTATACCTCCCAGGGCTTTTCCCTCCTTCTCCTGCTAAATGTGTGAAGGGAGAATGCCTTGTCTCAGGTGACTGTTCAGAAGAGCAGCAGTTTATACCAGGGTGTGCTGTCTGTTCTCGTGTGCTCAGGCCAGGGAGAGCAGGGCCTGAATAGGGAGCTTGTGCCACCAAAGGACTTGGCTCCCTTGGTCAGGGATATTTGTGACCAACCTGTAAAGAAAAAATACACATATATCTGTTCATGTGCACACGTACCAATATTCAGTAGCCATCAGCAATAAAGACAATGGAAGGAAAAGGAGACCAGATTTCGTTGTTATTTGACAAATGAATAAAATGAAATGGAATTAATTCTTTCTTGAAAGTAACACAAGGTTGTCTCTTAGAAGTCAGCAAGAAACAACTCAACTTAACCTTGAAACAAAGCTAAAAAGCTTTATCTAGTCTCTGCCACATTGCGTTGCATAAAACAAATTCAATTTGGGGACTGTCTTTGGAAGGAAACCCAACAAGGTTCTCCCAGTTTGTTCCTTTTTCCTGCCATGCCTATGGCTTTCATTTTGAAGACTGAAGATGTTTGGCTCCACTCTGAGGACAGTTAGAGTAGCTTCAGGGTGTTAGTGCAGCTGCTCTGTTGGTATGAGAAAATGAGTAAAAGCACTAGATAACAAAGGGTTGGTTTGAGGTAAATGTCAGGGCAAGGGAAAGGGAAATTAATTTAGGAGCAACTGCATAGTTTTAATTAACTATCACAGCAGTTTGAATATCTCGTCCAGATCTCACTTTCCTTCCCTTTTCTTCTCCATGACCTCAGTCCTTATCGTGTTGGCTTTATCTGCTGGTGCCCATAGTGACACACAGACTTCCAGAAGACTTTGCAAAACACTAAGCTCATTTAGCCGATGCAAATGCCCGGCGTTGTTCCAGGGACAGAACAGGCCTGCTGATGCAAAACTGCTCTGTTTATTTCAGGAAACTCATTGTTTCAATAAGCAACTTTCTTGTCTGGCCATTCTGCTCCTTGTTTCAGGATGTCACTCAGTGTCAAAGAATTGGCAGTGGTGGGAAGATAAGACAGCTTATAGTCTCACTGAGTTACATTGCAGCGCCACACAACTATTAATGTTCCCAGCCAGGCCAAGCAGCAAACAGAAACCAATTAAGAGTAGCTTAACCATGCAGCAGTATTTAAAATCTCACCCAGTTCTCTCTAAGGCAAAAATCCCCTTCATTCCTGGGCCGAGTAACAAGCCACTCATGTCAAAATGCAAGGTGACATATTCTTTTAGATCATAAAGGGGTCATTAGAAAACACATATTTCTCATAGCCGTTCAGAAGCCCAGAAGGACACACTGTGTATGTAGTCAAACTAAATAAAGGACAGAATCCCAAAAGCTCCAAGCCAGACTCCGACTGTAGCACTTATAAATAGATTTCCCAAACAACCTCTCAATTTTTCCTCCTTTCTTTGGTGTCTAAATGTGAATTGACCCATTTGGCTAGCTCTGACTAAGAAAAAAATTAACTGTTTTGAAAGACCTGTCCTTGCCATATATCCTTTCTAGCAAGGACAGTGGTTAGACACAACATTTGCTTGTGCAAATAATAGTCTTGTGTTTCTGCATGACCTGTTCAGCATGACCAGGGCACTTAACTGCACCTCCGAGATTTAGGCATGACGTGAAACTGTATGTGCACATATAACCTTATGTTGTTATATTCCATTTCTCTGTTTTCACGGTAGGCTGGTATTTCTGGATGGTCTCAAGGAAGTCACAGGAAAGATGGAGTTTTATTTAGAAATTGTTTAGAACACATATATATATATATTATATAAAATGTTTATAAACATACCAGTATTATAAAACATATATACATGTATATACATATATATGTTTATATACATACATATGTATATTTTTTCCAGTACTGAAATCAAAGCACCTTTGCTACTAAGCTCTTCTACTCCCTGACAGTGACATTGTGCTTTTGCCAGCTTAAGTCCGTCACTTAGCAGCGCAAAGACATTCACCATTTCAACCCAATGCATCCATGCCAGCAAACATTCACCTGTAAATACAATCTCTCTCTCCCTCTTCCCCAAACCATGCCATTTTAGCAGTATAGCAAATGTATTTGTGGAGGTGATAAAGTACATCAAAGAACAAATTTACTAGTACAAGCCGTGTCTCCAGCAGGAGGCTTTGCTGGGCAGCCAGCTGCTGAGCAAGAGCGTCTTGTGTAGCCTTTGCAGCAGAACCAGCTGCTTTCTGACCGCAGCTACAAAGAACTCCAAGGTCTTCTCAAACAGGCTGTTGATTTCAGCAGTGCCAAATGCTAACAACCTCCCACTGTGGTTGCAATTGGAGTGATGAAACCTGCAGGTTGAAAGATTGTCTTCTTAGAGCAGGAGCAGCAAAAAAAAGGAAGAGTAAAACAGAAGCTGGAACCTCCTCAGGGGCTTCTGGGAGCACCTTAGTGTGTAGGTAATGATTTTTGGGCCATGCTGAGAGCATGGCAAAGAGCAGTGGGTGTTCACAGAATCACAGCATGGCAAGGATTGGAAGGGACCTCAGGAGATCATCTAGTCTAAACCCCCTGCTAAAGCAGGGTCACCCAGAGCAGGTTGCACAAGCCATTGTCCAGGCAGGTTTTGAATATCTCCAAATAAGAAGACTCCACAACCCTGTTCCAACAGGGCAGCCTGTTCCAGTGCTCTGTCACCCTCAAAGTGAAGAAGTTCTTCCACATATTCAACTCTTATGCTTCAGTTTGTGCCCATTGCCCCTTCTCCTGTTGCTGGGCACCACTGAGAAGTGTCTGGCTCTGTCCTTGTGGCATCCACCCTTAAAATATTCATAAGTGTCAATGAGATCCCCTCTCACTCTTCTCCAGGCTAAACAAGCCCAGCTCTCTCAGCCTTTCAGCGTTCTATAGGTTTAAAAGATATTTCTAACTCAGTGAAATAAGAAGTGATTGAAAGTACCTTTGACATTTGGTTGGTTCTCCCAGATCTTCTGGACCTCTATTCCATATCCACTGCAACCTCCATGCGGGCTCTCACTTCATCTTTCTGTACTCACAACAGACAGAAAATGTTTCTCTAATGAAAGATTTTGTTAAAAGGAGGACAATTAATGTTTTTTTTTTTTTTCCCTGTGACACCATTTAGCTGTCCCAAGTACAAATCTGAAATCCTCCATGCTCTGCACTGTCCAAATATAAATAACATCAGCAGAAACAGTCAGCTTCAAGGCAAAGGGCAGCAACTGCACAACTATCCACATCTTTGGGAAGAGGACAAAATGGTCAGGAAAAGACTCTTGTGAAATCATTTCATTTTTAATTCAGTCCAAATGACTCAAATAATTGCACATAAAAGCAATTAGTCAAGTGACAACCCGGCAATTTGCATGCAAAATTGTCCACTGTGTTTAAGTACCCTATATTCCTCTGTGTACTCTTGATTCTTAAGACTTCATGTATTAAATGGCCAGGTAGGCAACTGCCTTTCACACGGGTCAGTTTACTTCAGTGAGACTTTGGCAGAGATTTTATCAGCATGACAACATTTATGCTGCAAAACAGGATCCCATTTTTCTCCAGCACATGGTACACATTTCTTACACCTCAGCTGAGAGAAAGACTGAGTGAGGAAATGAATCTATAGTTCAAGGAAGTCATAGAACCATAGAATCATAGAATTATTTAGGTTGGAAAAGACCTCTAAGATCATCAACGTAACACTGCCATCCCACCACTAAACCATGTCCCTAAGCACCACATCTACCCATCTTTTAAACACCTCCAGGGATGGGGACTCAACCACTTCCCTGGGTAGCCCGTTCCAATGCTGAACAACCCTTTCAGTGAAAAAATTATTCCTAATATCCAACCTAAACCTCCCCGGTGCAACTTGACACCGTTTCCTCTTGTCCTATTGCCTGTTACCTGGGAAAAGAGACCAACACCCACCTCACTACAACCTTCTGTCAGGCAGTTGCACTAAGGTCTCCCCTCAGCCTCATTTTCCCCAGGCTGAATAGCCCTAGTTCCCTCAGCCGCTCCTCATGAGACTTGTGCTCCAGACTCTTCACCAACATTGTTGCCCTTCTCTGGACAAGCTCCAGCACCTCAATGTCTTTCTTGTGAGGGGCCCGAAACTGAACATAGGTGCAGCCTCACCAGTGCTAAGTACAGGGGCACAACCACTTCCCTAGTTCTGCTGGCCACACTATTCCTGTTACAAGCTAGGATGCCATTGGCCTTCTCGGCTACCTGGGCACACTGCTGGCTCATATTCAGCCGGCTGTCAACCAGTACCCCCAGGTCCTTTTCCGCCAGGCAGCTTTCCAGCCACTTCCCCAAACTGTTGCATGGGGTTGTTGTGACCCAAGTGCAGGAGCCAGCACTTGGCCTTGTTAAACCTCATACAATTGTCTGCAGCCCATCGATCCACCCTATCTAGTTCCCTCTGCAGAGCCTTCCTCCCCTCGAGCAGATCAACACTCCTACCCAGTTTGATGTCATCTGCAAACTTACTGAGGATGCACTCAATGCCCTCATCCAGGTCATTGATAAAGATATTAAACAGAACTAGCCGCAAAACTGAGCCCTGGGGGACACCACTTGTTACCATCCACCAACTGGATTTAACTCCATTCACTACAACTCTCTGGGATAAGCCATCCAGCCAGTTTTTTACCCAGTACACCTGTCTAAGCCATGAGCCGCCAGCTTCTCTAGGAGAATGCTGCGGGAAATAGTGTCAAAGGCTTTGCTGAAGTCCAGGTAGACAACATGCACAGCCTTTCCCTCATCCACCAGGCGGGTCACGTGGTCATAGAAGGTTAGTCAAGCAGGACTTGCCTTTCACAAACCCATGCTGGCTGGGCCTGACCCCCTGGTTGTCCTACACATGACTCGTGAACTACTCCATAACCTTCACCAGTACTGAGGTCAGGCTGACAGGCCTGTTGTTCCCCGGATCCTCCTTCCAGCCCTTCTTGTAGATGGGTGTCACATTTGCTAACCTTCAGTCATCCGGGACCTCCCCTGTTTTCTTTCTCCCTGATTTCTTATCTTTAATAACACTAAGTCAGAACAGGCAGTGACTGCCACTGCAGCCTGCAGAGCAACAGAAGCACACGAAGCCCAGCCAAGGATTTGTATTCTGTCCAGCATTGTGGCAGATTTTGTTCCACCAAAGTACATCCTCTGCTTTAGTAGATGGTGATTCTGAGATTTTATTTAATTAGTACAAACATATAATAGGGCAATCAATTTTAGTAAAAATATTTAATGAAAAGTTGGTAATTGGAATAAAAAATCATTCTTGTAGTAAAATACACTCTTATAAACTATTTTCAGTTATTAACATTATAAAAATGGCAGGAAAACCAATTCCTTTACAAATATAGGCTTCTTATAACGAGCCAAAAAGGATTTACTGGATTCACCAAAAGCCTGAATAGGCTCTATTGTTCAGACCTAATTTAAACCATCCTGTGCAGTTTCAGTAATTTAAATACCACTGGAGTACAAGCAGAGAAGATCTGCTTACTTGTCTCTGAATCACATGAGAATCAGGGAACAGTTTAGGTTAGGAAGCATGCTTCACAGTTTCCAAAATATCAACATCCATTCCCATGTCTCCAATCAGCAAAGAAGTATCAAGTGTATACTTTGCCTCATTCTTTGGATCTGTGCACTCTCTGAAACCATTGTTGGGAACACACTGTGATGAGACAGAAATGCAGGAAAATGCCTTCTGTTGTTTATGTAGGCCCCAGTCCTGCAAAAAGTGTTTTGTGGGAAAACCCCCACACCTACCCAGAGTCCTTCTGACTACAAGGGTTCCTCACTTGGGCTCTGGGACCTGCTGCATGGAAGTTCCTTCAGAGGCATGTAGATGTCCCTGAATATTATTCTTAAACCTTCTGCTCTTCCACACAGTCAGTAGACACCTGCCTCAGCTAAAACTGAAGTGATCTTCTGGGGAGACACTTAAATTTGTGCTCAGATTTAAGCACGATCTCAGGTGACATCTGAAGTCACAGTAGTTTTCTAGGCTTGAGTTGCAGATGAAATGAGACAAACTCAAGCTTAAGTGATTCCCTTGAGCATTTGTTGGGTAATGTTCCTTTTATAAAAAAAGCCTTTATTTTCATTCTCATGACTGAGATTTGAAAAGGAAATCAACAGAAAGAGGAATTAAATGGCACAGGGCCATCTTCTGAGGGACAAGAGAGTGGGTGGAAGGATACACTGAAGGAAAGATTAGCTTGCCAGAGAGAAGCTGGGCATTATGCTCAAATGAAGTGATAAGTCAGACCTCAGTGCAATTATGACTCTTCACTTCCCACAGGATACTCATATATTCCTGATGCCATCAGTGATTAAAGATCTTATTTTCCATAAAATATATGCACAGTCTTCCTTAGGAAACTGTTCATTCACATCCACTAGAGAAGTCATTGGCAGAAAGTGAACAGCACAGTTTAGCCCCCTGCATGGAAACTGGGGAAAGGAGTAGGTGCTGGAGGAAGGACGAGCTTGGAGAAGATACAGGGAATGTGGGTGTATATGGGAACAAAGCCCGTCAAGGCTGCAGCACTTCAGTAAGTAAATTTCATTGTTGCAATTGAAGTCCTGAGACAGAACAAAATGAAATTAGAGATTCATTTGTGCTTAGAACAGGAATGGAATGTTTGCTACGCTAGTGCATAAAAAAAGGTTGTAAAAATTAGTTATAAACCCCTCACTTTTAAGAGACAGGACACCTAATCCATTTCACTGGTGAGACTGGGGAAGCAAGCAGATCCAGCCCTAGGAAAAATACCTACAATCTGCAGAGACAAGTAAACCAAAATAAACCAAGGGAGAAAGTTGACAGCAAGCAGTAGCCATGCACAAACTCCAGGCGACCAATCCAGATTGCAAGACAGAGTGGTACCTACTGAGAATCCAGATACCATCAAGGTCTCTGCCAGAAGAAGAGTGAAATAATGAGAAGACGTTGCACAAACCGAGGGGATCACCTAGACTTTGCAGTTGACCTGTTATGTACCAAGCAAGGCGCTAATGATGTGGCAGCTGGAGATCATGGTATCCAGCTGTGACAAACCCTGACCAGCTGCCAGCAAGTGAACTGGAGTCCACCAGGACTGAGGTCACCAGGACCGAACCTTGAGGGAATTCTGAAAGACACAAGCAGTTGGGAAATGCCTGAATGAGAAACTGTGAAACAAATCCAGCAACCAACCTATATGGGCTTTCCACACATTTGTCAAAAGTACAGGCTCCTTGAGGCAGTTAAAGCAAAGTAAAGAAATATGGAGAAAGTCATAGACCAAAACCCAGATATTTGGAAGAGTAAAACTGATCAAAAGGAAAGCATTCGTCATAAAACACCACAGCCTTACAGAACAGCTTGAGTGAACATGTGATGTCTCAGAGGGAGCACAGGATCAGTGGCTTTGCAAAGTCAGCCTACAGCATCTACTGGGGTAGCTCCAACAGAGAAAGGAGGTATGCTCAGAAAGATACTGGGCTAAGGGTATCAGTTATGGTATTTAGACTGTAGGGGTTCCCTCTACTCCCTTTCTGGTGAATGTACTGTATAAAACTCAACCACAAGCAACTGCAAGCAAATGCATTTTATGCAGACTCTCCAGCCAGGAGAGGAAGAGAGGTTTCTGCCTCTGAGAGCTGCTGCTGCTGCTGGATGCTTTAGGGCAAGCAGCAAGGCTCTTTCCACGACAAGGCTCTACATATTGTAAATATTCAGTTTGAGACCAGCCATCTTACAAGACAGCCTACCCTGAGACATTCTATTTTACCCCACATAGATGGTGCTGGGATATATGTGATTCCATTTCAAGGTGGCTTAGCAGTAATCTCACCAAATTTAAGATCTGACATCATAAAACAGAGGGATGTGCCGACTCGGTAGTCCTGAATACTCAGCTTAAAGCAAACCACATACATGTCACATGCATTAACAAAGAGGTTTTACAGCAAAGGCAAAGATTCTACAGCTTTCTGAAATCTTAAATGGATATTGTGAGAAAAAATCAGAATTGGCATATCCTCTCTGTGTGTCAGGAAGCAACATTGCTACAGTGGATTACAGCTCCAGTTCAGAAAAGTGGTCTGTTGGCAGCACGCAGGTATCAGCTGTGGCCAGGAAACTGAGAGCAAGTTTTGTAACATTATTTTGTAACAGCAAAAGGCCAAAGAACAACACAGCAAAATTAAACCCACTGGACCCAAATGGGAATTTGAGCACAAACCAACGCTAACAATAAAGCAATCAGAAGACAGAAACCATAGTAAAAAATCTGACTGCAAAGACAAAACACACACACACACACAAGATTGCCGTTTTGCATTGCTATGCACTCTCCCAAGTACCCGACAGCGAGGTTTCAAAGAGCAATGACTGACAGCATATAACAAAAGTTAGGATAATGTAGGAGATTCAGGTCTGAGGGCAACACAGGCTGTGTTTCTGAATTCAGTCTCATTAGCTAAAGAGCAGTGGTAAGGTGCAACTGGCATGTGTCATTCAAGGGTACCACAGATTTGATGGAGGTAAACCTGAACACAACTGCTGAATAATCAGAGAAAGACAGATCCAGGATCAGATCCAGGAGGACTGAGAGATGCTGTCATCAAAGAAAATAAAATCCAATGGAGCAAAATATACATTTTTGTTGGCCAGTCATCCTCCAGCAGACCGAAACCAGAAAAAAAGATGGGATCCAGTTCTACACCAGCAGTAATAACAGAAACAAGATGTAAGAGAGAGTTTCAAAGGAAAAAAAAAAACAAAAAAAAACAACAGTAAAAGGACCACGTGGAGTAAGTGACATCCTTATAAGCACCACCTATGTGCACGCGTGCTCTCACACCAACAGTTCCTGGGGCACTGCAGGGCTGAAAAGCCTATGACAAAATGAGGGAAAAGGGAAGTTGAAGGAGTGAATGATAAAATAATACTCACAAAACAATAAACTGAGAAAATTAGAATAGATGAGAACTCATTTTTTGTTAAAAAATAGTGAGACTTTAAGAGTCACAGAAATGTCAGAAAAGTTCCAGAATGAGTAATTTTTCTTCTCAAAAAGCAAATGTTATGAACAACATATTTTTCATTTAAAACATATGTCTTTTTGACAACTTCTGCTGTCCAAATTCTGCAGAAGCTTCAAGTGAAACCAAGCCAGCAGCATTTGTTTGTCACTAATGTTTTCAGAGCCACAGAGAATCATTTGCAGTGACAAAGCAACATAAGTACTGGTTTTCCCCCATTATTCTCATACTACAGCAACCTAAAAAACGGGAAGCAACTGTTTGCACTGGTACTTTGGTGTTACCAAGTCACAGATCCATTAAAACCTAATGGAGAAAAAAACCACACAAATCTTCAGCATTAACTATTAAAGCCCCCTCCATCCCCACCTACCTCAAATCATACTGTCCTACAAGGAGAAAGGAAACCTTTTGGCTTTTTTTTCAGTACAGCAAGACCTGCAGTAGCTCTGTTTCTTGTGTGTAGGAATTCCACTCCAGGGCACCTTCATTCTGTTACGATAGGCTATAGGGAGCACACAAGAAAGCAGAGGATGGCTCTAAAAGACTGCTTTAAACTGCCTTAGAAGACTCGTTGGCACCTTGCCCTAAAAGCTCTGGTGACTCAGGGGCCTTCAAGACATGCTTCAGGGCTTGCTGAGACACTAGGAAGCTCCTGCCAGGTCACCTTGTCCAGTGGTGACTCCAATACCAGATGAGGAAACATGGCAAGGGTTGAACACATCAAGAATGAAGCTATCCAAAGGCGCACCTTCAGATCACTAGCTTTAAAAACATCATATTTCTTAGAGTGTGCAAACAAGAGACATGCACAAAGAAAATTTACAGGCACAGGAAAGTAAACCAGAATGGGACTTCAAAGGCCATTTAGATAATCCCCTCCTTTGGATGCCAAGTCTCCCGTTTGCCAAGACCATCCTGAACAGATGTTTGTCATGAAATCTGCATGAGAAGGAAATTTCACTGGCTCCCTCAGTAGCGTGTTGCAATGTTCTAACTGTGCTTATAAAAAATATTTTCCTAAAATCTCACCTGAATCTTCTTTGCTGAAAGTTCAGTTGCTTCTTGTCCAGCTCCCAAATGTTCACAGAACAATTTATCACTGGCCTCTTCATAAAAACTTTATACATATCAGAGAGCTGTTATCATGTCAGCTGTAGTCTCCGCTTTTCTAGACTAAACAAACTCTATCATTTAAACCTTCCTCCAAAGGTCATGTTTTTCAAGACTGTTGTCATCCTTATTCCCCTTCTCTCGACTATCTGCAATTTGTCCATAGCTTCACAGAAGTGTGGGCCTGGAAATTGGATATAGAGCTTCAGCTGAGAGATGACTACTGTCGAAAAAAGTGAAAAAATTACCTCCGGTGTCTTATACACAATACTTATGCTGGAAAGAGATTTACCAATGTTCTGACAAAAACAAAAACCAAACCAAAACAAAAAGATAAAGAAAAAGAAAATTTAAAAAGGCATTGATCAAGTACATCTAAGCACCAATCTGTATGAACACATTTTTTGCATGTGGAAAACAATATTCCCATCTGCAAAGACTTCTATCTTATAAAGCTGCATTTCTTTCCATTATACTTAACACAGGCCAAGGTTTTTCAGAAGTACATGCCAAAGGCTGGACTTCTAAACCCCCATTTGGTTGCTGAAGTAATTAACTTTGATCTTTGCACACTGTCAAGATGCAGTAGCACCTAGCTCCGCGAGCTCATAATCTGTGCAAGCCTTAAGCACAGTCTTTGAATCTTAATTTTAAGCACCTTTTTGTTATTAAGAGCTGAAAGCAAAAGCATTGCTCTTTGACGTCCAGTTTACCATATCCTAAACTCTACAGCTGTGGTAGACAGAGGCATTTTCTTTTCCACTTCCCACAGAGAAAGCTGGGGAGCAGGTGGTCAGTTCCTGGCATCTCTCAGCACCAGGTCCTGTTACAGTTGACTTTAAAAGAGGGTCAAATTTAAAGACACCTCAATGAAGAAAAACAAATTTCTCTTAGAGGTCCATCAAAGTTAATGCTTGGGAATTTTGAAAATAAGTCATCCTCTTGGGAGAGAGTCAAGTTAAGTTAATGATCATGGCTAATCTGTTTGAGTCAAGGCACTTCCACTACTCTTGGGCTTAAACAGATGATGCTCAAGTGGTTGCTGTAATCCCCTTTTATCTTCTGTCTGCAAAGCAATATATCTTCTGATGTACTCTTGTAAGACTCTCAGAAAAGCAGATCTGAGAATTAAGAGTCCCTAAAACTTGCGCAGGGGACTTTTTCAGGGCTGAAAAATTATAGATTTTCTTCTTGGGTGATGTGACCACAGCCTGACAGTAAACCTTGCTATTCTGCACAGAAACACCCAGGTGGCTTGAACAGCTGGGGAGGAAATGTCGGATTGTCTGGCATGTAGCACTTACAGTGACTCCTGCTCTCTGCTGACATGCTGTATTTCTTCTAGGGTTTCCCATCATGGCTGTGATGACTTTTAAAGGTATAAACAGTATCAGTAGACCACACTCAGTATCCCTCCCTCATCCACCAGTCCCACATTTTGCATCAGTGACAAACAAATGCAGCTGGGGTGAATGCTCAGTGCTCTCATGATGGCCCACTTCACTGGCACCACCAACAAGAAAAAAAACAAGCTTATGAAATTTGCTATGAGAAGTCTGGACTCCATGAACCATGCAGGTTTGGTAGTGACAGACTCTGTGGCTCCTGAAACTACTCTGAAAAAATAGAGGGTGACAAACTCTTATCAGAAAAACAGAATTATAATCCAATTCTCCTGGACAATACTTCAGACTTTGAAGCACCTTCGAAGTTTTATTTGCTTTTGCAACTTGCTTTACAAATGCAGTAGGTATGTGAATAGAAGTGTTTGCACATTGCTGACAGAGGATTGAAGAACATCATGAGCTACGTAGCTGTCATCACAGCCACAGCTCCACTCTTGCCCTCACTGAGGTCTCATTTCCTTAGCTGAACACCCCTGAGAAGACTCCTTGGCTATTCTGAAAGCCTAACATCAGGGTTGCTGTATTGTAAATCTCAGACCAGAAAGGCTTAATTAGAATTTTTAAAGTAATCATTGGTGAGTAGACAAGTCACAGAGGGAGTTCTTCACCTTTGCATACCTCTGGCAGGAGGTATTCTCAGTCATTGCCTTTGCAGAAGCAAAGGTGGTAGCTGACAGGGCTGAGCTGACACATTGGCCCTTCATATTCAGTAGTAACAAGAACTATTCCCTCAGCCAGAGAGACTTCCATGGCACAATCACTATGAAATAAAGAATTAAGTCTCTAACCTACTCCAGTGTTCTTGGATATGGTCATTTACCAGTAATACGCAGGTCTGGCACTGAATACTTATTTGGAAACAGTCTAATCCAACCTCTTCTTTCTTTACTTGGGTATTTTATTGATGGCAAATAGTTAAACACTTGTGTCCCAGGGAAGTTCTCTTAGTGTTATTCATTTTCCTTTTCTCTTGTTTGGAAGTGGGACTGACTTGGAGAAAATAACCAATTGAAGAGAGGCCCTCAGCTTTATGTTCTGTCCCCTATAGAGATGTTGACAGAAATGGTATTTACATGCAAGTTTTACATGCAAGTATTTATGTATGTCATCTATCTGAACTTCTGTAAAGCCTTTGACATGGTCCCCCACAACATCCTTCTCTCTAAATTGGGGAGATACAGATTTGATGGGTGGACTGTTTGGTTGATATTGGTGGGATGGTCGCATCCAGAAGGTAGTGGTCAACAGCTCGATGTCCAGATGGAGACTGGTGGCAAGTGGTGTCCCTCAGGGGTCTGTACTGGGACCGGTGCTATTTAATATATTCATCAATGACATAGACAGCAAGATCAAGTGCACCCCCAACAAGTTTGCAGATGACACCAAGCTGAGTGGTGCAGTTGACACACCAGAAAGATGGGATGTCATCCAAAGAGACCTGGACAAGCTGGAGAGGTGGGCCTGTGTGAACTTCATGAGGTTCAACAAGGCCAAGTGCAAGGTCATGCACCTGGGTCGGGGTAACCCTCGGTATCAGTACAGGCTGGGGGAAGAAAGGATCGAGAGCAGCCCTGCCGAGAGGGACTTGGGGGTGCTGGTGGATTAAAAGCTGGACATGAGCCGGCAATGTGTGCTGGCAGCCCAGAAGGCTGACAGGAAGAAGGACATGGAACTGTTGGAGCAGGTCCAGAGGAGGGCTACTAAAATGATCCAAGGGCTGGATCACCTCTGCTATGAGGACAGGCTGAGAGAGTTGGGGTTGTTCAGCCTGGAGAAGAGAAGGCTGCAGGGAGACCTGATTGCGGCCTTTCAGTGCTTAAAGGGGGCCTATAGGAAAGATGAGGAAAATCTTTTTAGCAAGGCCTGCTGTGTCAGGACAAGGGGTAATGGTTTTAAACTAAACCAGGGTAGGTTTAGACTGGATATAAGAAAAATTTTTTTACAATGAGGGCAGTGAAACACTGGAACGGGTTGCCCAGAGAGGTAGTGGAGGCCCCATCCCTACATACATTCAAGCTGAGGTTGGACAGGGCTCTGAGCCACCTGATCAACTAAAGATGTCCCTGCTCACTGCAGGGGGGTTGGACTAGATGACCTCTAAAGGTCCCTTCCAACCTGAAGCATTCTATGATTCTATGAAGTTGATGTATTTGCTCTATCAAATGTAGAGTGCAGTGACAGGGAATGTAATGTCATGAAGTGGAAGATGGAAGACAAAATCTGAGCCCATAATTTCTAAAGAAATATCTTTGATTTTAGCATGTTTACCTCAGTACTGTCAAGATAAGACCTGGGTCTTTTTTACAGTCACATTCTGAAGAATTTGACCAACCAAATGAGTTGTTTTATATGGCCACAAGTTTCCTATCTGACCTCTAGCTGCTGGCCCAGAAAGACATCAAGTCTCCAGAGGGTTCTCTGTCACATCTGCCAATCACATCTGGATGTCAGGAGATCCCAGGCTGTTTCAGATTAGACTAATGCCTGTGCTGAGGCATCCAAATCTTATTCCCAGTATCCAATAGATAGTCCCTAGTTGTAGACTGATGGTTACACACACCTTTATCTGTTTGCACATGCAGACACGCACACCCCTTTACAAGATTACACACACTCCACTGCAGCTGACACTGCTCTGAGCCATTATAGGGGCTTCCAGACTGCTGACCCGTTTGGGGTTTAGCCTCTGCATTAAGTAATTTTTTTCCTAGTTTTTCCTTTTTTTACCATGGCGCAATGAAGAATCCCGACCTCTTGCTTGTCTTGTGTCATGCCATACAGATAGACAGAACACTTCACTGGTCAGTGCCGTGTGTTTTCCATAAGCACAAACATAGAGACAAGCACCCAAATAGACAGTATCAAACTGGCAGATAATCATCTTCCAAACAGATGGATACTGTTTATTCTACACATTACTCAGAAACTGTATGTTGCTGTGTGAACACACATACAAAACCATGGAGGAAACACTTGTTTATTCCTGTTTCAAGAAGAGTCTCTTCTAAGTACACGTGTAAATCTGTTTTCAAAGATATGCAAGTAATCACATTGGCAGAATGAGCAAATTCAAAACTCTTCCCAACACCAGTCTGGAAGCTGGGAAAAAAGGAAACCAGCAGATGTAGCTTACCTTGAGATTACTTTTTTTTTCCCGTTTATGCTTCTTCCATTACTTATCTCTTCTGCATTTTTGTTTCGATCTTTTTCATCTAACAAAAGGTAGTAAATGAGTTCTTTGAAAAAGAATTCTTTAGAAATTTCAGGAAAGAAAATTATAAGTCCCATAACTCCTCGATTTCTTCTGAACTTTATCCGCTTTCCAAGTTGATGGACTCCAGCTGGGAACTTGTTTGAACCTAAATAAAAGGGAAGGATTTTACCATCTAAGTGCAATTCAGTCACAGATCTCCACTAAAGATCAGTCTTCCCAGTCCCATCACTGAAGGGGCTTTCCATGCAATTTTTTTTCAAATATGAGGAATTCCTTTGGCTCCAGCCTTAAGGGTCTCTTTCTCAAGGTTATTTATTGCACACCCTGTGGGAGCTTCCAAACGTTAACTGCTCAAACTTGGCAGAGGAGAACTGGTGTATTTTCCTTCTCTCTATGGAAATTTCTGTTCTATGAGCCCACATTGTTGCAGAAGTCCCTCTCCTGGGACTCTCTGTCTCAGAGGAAATATGGGACAGCTGTGATTTGGCATGTAGTTTCCTTCTTTTTCTGGATTTTATTCATGGTTCATAAAATTTCCAACAGCACCATTGCTCCTCAACAGAACAGGGGGAGATTGAAACCTTACTCTTGCAAGTGTATCTTGCAGAATTTCATAAGGAGTACAGGCAGTGGCCATTTCTTTGATGCCACTTGAATCTGGTCATCTCCTGTGTCTTCTAGGATACTGCTGACATTTTCTGACTGACTCTAAGTATCAGGGGTTGTCACACAAGCTGAATGGCCCAAAGAAATTCTTCTTCAAGAGCATAGCAGATGAAACTTAGCCTAAGATCATATGCTTTGGGGAGCTGGTTGCCATTTCCTTTTAATTACATTGTCCACACTCAATGCTTTCAAAGGTTTAATGTCTCCCCTAAAAGATTAGCAGCCTGCAGAGGGATAACCCTCTGTTCTGTTTTTCAGTACTCCAAATGAAACATTGGGATGTTTCTAGTCTGTCAGGAAGAGTCATAATTTCTAACTAGAAACTGATTACTCCAGCAATTAAATGCTGACGTTTCCAACAATTTTCCTGACAGTTCTGGTTTTGTCACCTCTGTAGATTTGACACCACACGCACATACAGCAATTAGTTGCAGTCATGCATTTTAAAAGGTACCACATGTGCTACATCTCAGTGTGTCATAAATCTGGCCTCTTGTTAATATTAACAAATAACACCAGTTACATTACATGGATATTATTTGGAATAGTATTTAAGTGTAATGGCTATTAACATGAATACATATATATACATTAATAGCCTATATGTACATATATATATATGTATGGAAGCATGCAACTTATTTCTCCACTCTTGTGGTACATGACACATGGAATAAGCAGCAGATACATTATACGTGATCCAGGTTCCGTAGCTCTCTGGAAGAATGGCAGTAAGTGGCTCTAAGGGGCATATAGCTTCATTATCTAATCACTTAACGTGAAGGAGAGGGTTGAGCATGAAGATAAGGCTTTTAGATTACACTGAGCTGTCCCTTCAGATTTATTTCTGACACTTAAAGGAGAAAGTTCAATCAGTTTGAATTCTCATAAAATACGAATCTGTAGATTCTCAGCTCTGTCAGAGCCCATACTCCTAATGTCAAAATTAGCTGATACAGTTCTTCACACTTGACCTATTAGATCTCTCCGGGTCTCAGAAATAACATAGTCTGTGGTTATAAGGCATGACGCATCTGAAGAAAATAGAAATAGATTATGAATTCAGGAATTGAAGTAACATTTGTATTTGTAGTTCTTGGCTTAACTACTGTATTATATTGAATAACATACAGATTATCAGGCTAAAAATAATGAGAGATATTTTCCATTCATATTGGACACTTACTTATGCATTCGATCAGCAGATTTTAAAGAGAAGATCCTGGACAGTGCACTGAGTATAATTTGGTATTTGAAAAAATATTCAAAACTCTTATTCTGTCAGTGATCTCCATAAAAAGTCACTGTCATGAAAAAATACTTCAAACAGAAAAGTATTGAACAGAAAGCATTTAAAGCAACTCCAGAGTTCTCAGCTGTGAAAAGGTAACTCAAATTAGTTGCTTCATTGAAGTTTGTAACTGAAAAGCAAAACTGGCAGGCTGTATTTTTGCAATTACAGAGGAATAATAACTATGCAGCTAGAAACAATGCAGTCCTATACATCTTGATCATAAATATGGATGTACTTATAATGGCCTATTCTCAAATGAATACTTAAACCTCTTCCATCACAGTTTGTTTAGCTGCACATAAAAGACTGGTACGCAGCACAAAGACATCACAACGTTGTAAAATATGTAACACTGCAACCTCTAGGAAGCTGTCATCACTTTAATTGCATATTTAGGAAAACATTTTTCAAAGTGACACATTTTGCAACGTTTCAGTACTGCTCTGACAAACCCTAGAGCCATACAGTTCATCCCGCAAGTGTTGCCAGCAAGGTTAGCTGAGCGTTTTACACTTCCCGGACCAGACGATGCAGGCAAAGGTCCTGCTGTGATGAAGGAGAGAGACCCTGCCGAGAAGGGGCGAGTGCCCTCCCCTCCCAATAAATTGCAGCCCCACTGGAGGTAAAAGGACCAGATCTGCTCTCCCTGATGTGAATGGAAGGGGAATTAGGAAAATCACCTGCAGACGGCAATTGAGGGCACAAACTGCTATTTACCAACAGTGATTTATCTGCTGTTAACTTCTGACTGCCTGTTCAGCATGGCGAGTGCGGTGTAAATTGGTTTATCTCCCTTGAAAGGAGCCATGCTGCAGATGCACCAGAGAAGAATCTGTTTTTCTGGGCATCACAAAATATTTCTCTAGCTATGTCCATGCAGAATACTCTAACTGGAAGTATTACTCCTTTCTTATATTAAAACTATGTTAACGATTTCAGCTTTCTCAGACATCTGCAAAATTATCTGCTTTAAGTTGTCACTTCTTCACAAGGCACAAGCTTTTAATTAGTTTTATTATTATTGTTAGTCTGTCATTGTCCTTTGTTAAATAGGTTCCAATATGCTACCGAACCAAATTCATGGCTCCAGGCAGCTGGGATATGACAAATGCTTCATGGGATACTTGGGAAGCTTTTCTGCTAAACCCAGCTCCTGCTTTCTTTGCCCCCTTTAGAGTTGTCTTATGTACAAGCCCAGATCTGCTATCACACAGCCATCTCAAAGTGAGCTTTATGAGCCATGGAAATGTGTGCCTGGTTTTCTGGGAAAGCAGTGGATAGGAAGGAGCTCGGCCTCTACGCAGACGCGGCCTTTGGCCAACTGCATGTCCTGGTGTGTCTCGGGCTACTTGGGTTTCTAGATCATGGTGGTCTTACACGGTCGTTAATATCAGGTGCCTAATTTTTGATGTCAGATATGCATGGTTCAGAAGCAGTGAGCCAAAGGCTGGTTTTTATTTTCAAAGACAGCAGTGAGTTTGGAGTTCCTAGAGTGAGGAGCTTCAGAAAGGCTCAGTTTACAAGGTAAGTTGGACCTAGCATTTCTGGAAAATTGTCCCGTCCCGTCCCCCGCCCTTGGCAAAAGCAGAAAGCCCAAGACAACGTGGTGCAGTATCTCTTCTCAGCCAGCATTTCTAGCGCAGTGACTGTGCTTTCACACATGTAACATGGAATAAAATTCAGCCTTACCTCCATGAGAAAATAGCACCCAGCCAACAAACACAAACAGGAAAATAAAGTACAGCAATTGCCCAGCTATTAATGAGCAGGACTTGGTGTAACGGGAAAGACATTCTGGAGCAGCAGGTGCTGGTGTGGGTTGACTCTAGGGCTTTGTGGCTCAGAGAGCTATTTCAGGCACCATTGTTATTACAAGGCAGAGAAGCTGCTGAAGCTACCAACACAAATATATCATTGCCTGTAAAATTCATTCCACATCACTTTAATGAAGAGCAGGTTTTCCTTCTCAATTACTACATGACAATAATGACTCCCTGTAGTCCTGTCCACCAAATGACAGGGAGATAGTACTATGAATCGAAAAAAGCAGCAGCTTTCCATAATGCTTAAAAGCCTGATCTGCCTTACTGTTATCAATCCCATGGTCTGATTGTCCCAGGAGGATCAGATAAGATTTATGCATACTTATGCACTTCAAACATCCCTAGTCTTTGGGTTTAGATTGTACGAGTCCGGCATGGCCCTGGCCAGCCACCTGAGCACAAACACATCCCTATCAGTGGGCTTGACTTACTGACTTTCCAACTAGCCTTATATATTGAGAAGTACCTGCTCCCCAACCCATTGCTGCCTTTTTTGGTCCTGCAGGGACCACGTGTATGCACAGAGCAGCTTCTCTGCTCCTTTGTGTTTGGCATCTGAGCAGAATTTACAAAAGGAAGGGAAGGTCTGTCACCACTGAGATAAATGTTAACATACAGAAAGTTGCAAGTACTATTTTGTTAATTATTTTTCTCTTTTTCTATCTCTTCACTGTTAAAAACAGGTGCTCAGTGCTTCCACAATGTTTTTTTTAACTTCCATAAACAAGGGCTTCAAAAGCTACATGAGTAAAATTCTGCAGAAGATGAGAAACACCAGCAGACCTATTAGTGCTGAACTTCTTAAGGCTGACCAAGGTTTTTCAAGATTCAGAAGTTCACATATTTTTTGTTAATTGTACTAAATTTCAAGGTTAAAAATGTGCCATTTCCCCCTTAACAGTTTCTTAAATATTTTTTTTTTAAATCAATGTCTCTAGCAACTGTTCTTTTTTCTCACAGCCTCATTAAATGACCAATTTAACCTCCATTCTTTAATTCTGCCTAACTAAAAGAAAGTAAAAAGTTCTGTAAGGCAGTTAAAACACTAGCAAACCTAAACAACTCATGGTTTTAGAGACTTGAACTTAATAGATGTGTATCTTTTTTGAACCACCACATCCAGGAGAGGACAGTTGTCTTCTAAGATCATGTATCTTGTTAGGTCATGTCTGAACCTCAGAAAAATGCAAGAAATTATATATAAAGAGGACTAGAATTCATAGTTCTCTATTTTACACGTTGTGATCAGGAGATCCTGTGCCTTCCAAACTGAGATATGCATGTGGCAGTTAAATCTGGCATCTTTTGAGATGCAAATCATAGCATTACAGGAAATCTTCACTGCCAGAATCTTGCAAACTAGAAAATTCAGCTAGTACTGGAACTGATGACTTCTTTGGGGACATACTGTTCCACTTGCTGAAGGGAATCTCCATGCAAATAATCTAACTATGCCCTGGAGGACAAAGAAATTGATTTTACCCCTTCCAGATATCAAAGAAGGATCCAGCATGATCCTCACTGCGCCAATAAGCTGAATGCGAGGTCAGTTACCTCAGTGAGACACTGAATAGGCAGATGTTTGCAGTCAGCCAGAGTAGTTTTATTTTTTTTTCTGGCAACGAATGTGAAGTAGCAGAGACATCACAAAAAAGATAACAAGATCATTCCTCAATGTGCAGTAACAGATGCAAAGAGCCCTGGGACCACCAGTACACTTTATACTGCAGAAATATCAGTCCTTTAGAAATTATGCAGATGTTAATGGCAAAGGGAGGGGGGGACACCAATGGCCAGAGACAGCTTACCAGCAGAGCTAAGAGCAGCTGTCCTTCATCTCCCTCCAGCCTAGCAGCATCTTATTAAGCATTTAAGCCTGTCATCTCACCTCCGCTCCCCACCAGTGCAATTGCAGCATCCAGCACTGGTAGCCTAGCTGCTTCAGCAGCTGCCCAATGGAGACGCTCAGACCTAGCCAGCATTAAACAATCTGCCATCATGATCTTTAACAAGTTCACTCCACCTAGGTGCCAAAAAGTGAGAAACCATCCTCAGGCATTTTACCAGACAAGTTTATTTTGTTCTGATAAATGATCTAAATATGGTCAGAGCAGAAGTCTTTTGATGGGATATGACTCTACTGGAGACAGCACCAGTATGGGCACCCACCTGCAACCTACTCCAGGTGGCTGGTATGCCCTTTTGAAGGACAGATGGTATGAGAGTGATAAGAGTTCTCAGGCATCAGCGTGGTCTTACAAATATTGGAGGAATGACCTCAGCTGTGAGTTTTTCTCCCCACTAAAATGAACCACATCTTTTTCTGGCCTATATTCAGTCACACAGCTTGGTTAACACCATGGAGCCACTCTGCGCCAGGAGAAGAGCTTTATTGCTGAGGTGCTTTGTGTTCCTTTGGAAAGCTCAACTCACATTGAGTGCAATGATGTGAACTTCAGTGCAGCTATCACAAATGTTTTGATTCCAGGAACTCTGCAATCTGGTAAGATGTCATAGCTGTATTACTGCCATGTGTAAGAGGAAATAAAAATTATAGAAGAAGGTACAAAAGAGACAGTATAAGGTATCTGACATATAACAAGAAGGGTTAAAAAACACTATTTGAGAGGAAAACACTATTCTCTAAAAGGTAGATCAGACCCAAAGATATTCTCAAAGCATCTGACTTCAAAACACTTGAAGGGTTTCAAATTAGATGCATTACCACCCAAGCCAGTTGGAAACTGGACTCCTAAATCACTCTGGCATTTGAAAAATATCATTCTAAGAATATTAGTAAAGCTGTTGCAAAGCTTCTTCTGTGCAACTAGAGACTAAAGCCAACACCTCAAGAATAACATAGAAAGAAAGAATATATAAATACCAAATATAAAGTGAGAAAATATAGTACACAATACCTAATCACTTTGTGTTCTCTTTAAAGAGCTGACACCCTGAGAAGGCGCATTAGGAAAAAAACTCCTATGAGAACTGGTTGCTGAAAGAGTCAATTGCTTTGAAGCTCCATCTTGGAACTAACCAGGGGGTTTCTTTGGGTTACAGAGAGTCTGTGGATTGCATTGTCTTGTTTTGGGTCTACAGCAATCCCAATAACCAGGGAACGGGGAAGCATCGGGTGTTCAACATCATACCATCAGAGTGCCCAACAACACTAATAAGTGAAACCTCATCACACCCATCTGAGCTGTACAGTAGAGATACTTGCATGATTAAAATTAAGCATGTGTGTAAGTAAGTGTTTGTAGGACTGAGGCCAAAGGTTGTAACAGCAGCCAAGGGAATACCTGCCCAACTTCTTCAAGGCAAGGCTATTTTGTTTGTAAAAGGATATTTTAACCTTCAGAGGCCATGGACTACGTAGTGGTAATGTGACCTTTAACTTCTCCAGATCAAATGTTTATACAGGTGCTCTCATTTCCTGAAAGAGGAGCAGAGGTTTGAATATTATACAAACACTATTAATTAAAATATTTTTCCCAGTTGCTGTTTCATGCCATTGAAAATAAATATATTTATCATTTTCAGTCAGATCCACACACGTAGCATAGGATTTTGGAAATACCTATGGTCATCTGATGGAAGTATCAGAGTACGTGTGTAGGAAAGCACCTTAGTTGCTATCTAGCTTGAATTCTAGAGATTATAACAATGAGAAATTTCATAGGAAAAAGCTCCAAAATTTCCCCTAAGTGTATGAGGTAATGCTGGTGCTGCAGTGGCTGCAGATCAAGTGACTGGGATTCCTGTGCTTCCTAAGTCTGTTCTGAGGCTGACACCCAGGGGTTTTCCTTGTCCCAGTTTGGTGGCAATGTTAACAATCTGAAGCAGGAACACCAGCTTTCCATGGGAAATGTCTCAGCCACAAAAATCTCTCGATTGCTCCCTCTCTGCCTGCTTGGAGTTGATTAAAACACTGGTTTCCGCATCTCTTGGTAATTATCTGCTTTTCCACTAGCTCAGGACAACCCAGTGCCCCAGCCAAGATTCTCCCTCCGGATCAGTACCACCGTGGAGTGCTGCATGGGGTTGTGCTGTGTGAGTGCTAGTTGCTGCATTAGCTTTTCCTGTGGATCCATTTAGCTCAAGTCTGGAAAGCACACAGACATAAAAGCTCTGAAAAATGCTGCACGTGAATGAGTTCACATCCACCCACGTGCTCTGAGCCAATTAATTAGTGAGATGTGATTTTGGCTGCCACCTTGCCAACTTTGGACCGTGTCTCAGACTCTCACATAGGTGATTTAAAACAGATGCTTAGAAAAGCACTGTGTGAATCATATAAGGCTCATTTGCTGTGCTTTGTTAGACAGGTTGAAAGTTAAGGCAAGCAATCAGGTTGTGTTGAAAACACAGACAAACCCAGTAGTGTGCTTTTCTCAGGTGATAAGTGGGAAATGAGAGTCCTCCAGAAATTGCACTGTGGGAAATTTCTTCCGTTTAATTTGCAGTCTGGGTCAAATTCTGGAGTGTCTTCCCATATCAGCCTGGCAATAGGAAATCTTTGAGTAAGGCTTGCAGCTCACACCTGTGATGCTGAAGTGTTCACCTGCCCTCCAAAAGAACACAAACCAGAGGATGGGGCAGAGGCTGTGAAGCACGTGGAGGCTAAAAATACGACACACAAGACCAAGACATGGACCTGTTGGGAGGAACAGGTTGCCCTTGGTATGGGGGTAGAGATTTCAGCTTCCACAGCTGCTGACAACCAGGGCAGTGACAGGCAAGAGCTGGAAGATGTCTGGACAGAAAGCCCTCCATATCACTTGATCTCTGATGGGACCCTGAATGTTTTGGAGAGGTGCCATTTTCCTCTCAGGTGGCATGCAGAAAATATTAGGGCAGCATTGCTCAGTCTAAAAAAATCATCTCTGAGGAAAATCCATGGGCTACTCTGTGTGCTCAAGCAGACTTATGTAGATATTAGATCGAACCTCGTGAGATGTCCATCTCAGGAACAGCAGACGTCCATCTTAGGAACAGCAGCTGGCTTTCCAATTAAAAGCTTTTGTCTGAAAGGTATTCAGAGTATTCCAAATGCCACATACATCAATGGTGTTTGCAGCAGGTTTTGTATGCATTAAATACCCATTTACTAAGAAATTATATGGTGTTCTCTAAGGATGCCTGAAAAATGATAGCAGGTACTGATCAAGATTTTGGGGTTTAAATTTTAGACAGAGAGAGGCTTTGTTTGATGCTGTGCCCTAAGGGGAGGAATTTGAAATATTCTAATAGAAATACATATACATATGTATGTATGTACTGATATATGTATGTAACAACAGAACTTGTAAGATGAAGAGACAGTGGTCTCGTATTTTTATTGATGAACAAGCCCTGGATAGACTGTGCAACGTTTTAAAGCCAGCTGGAAGGTAAATAATGGAAAAGTATGTCCTTCTAGTTTCATGGCATTGAAACCTGATGAACTTGCTG
>NW_009259239.1:678802-726234 GCF_000687185.1 Egretta garzetta | reverse complement strand
GAGCATGCTTTTCTAGTTCCTTATTTCCAGCTCCTCATAAAATGATGTCTGCTGAGACCTTCTCTATGATGGCCACCAAGACTATTGCAGGATGCCTTTTTGGTATCGTTGTCCACTTGGTTAATGGAAAGCCAATGCTGAAGTTTCATCCAGGAGACAGAAAAGACCGAAGCTTTCTGATTTCATGATCATTTTACAGTGTGTCCTTTCTCTCAATGCAAGCGAAGGGAAGGGACTTGAGAAATTATTCAGACAGCTCTCCCTGCGCTTCTTATTCAGGCAGAGTTGGAGCTTGTCATCAGGCTGTACATACTGAAGGTCTCGTGCTGCTCATCCTGTCATGATGGACTTCTTATTTTCACAGCCTTCCAAAAGTCACAGTGTCCTAACATTACATTAATGCAGCTTTCTGGAGGCTGTTTATTCACTGACAGCATGAGCCAAGCCCCATGAAAATCGATGATTTTCACAGAGTAGGGGGTCAGTCTGTAAGTGCATTATGATATAGAGAAGAGCATTAGAAATAATTTGAGACAGGTCACTTCAAATGAAAGATGCCTCTAACTCAAGACCACCTCTGTGCAAAAAAATTGACAGGCAAATTCTGTTCTCCCATAGAAAAACAGGCAAAAAAGGGAAACGGGGATTTTTAATGAGACATTTGAAGTTTACCTAAATATTCCACACGGAACAAAAAATGTTATTTATGGATGTATTTAGGGATGTAAAATCAGCCTTGACTGATCATTTGGGGAAGCGCTCTGTTCACAGATACTAGAACTGTGATGCTAATTCGAAACATGACTGTTTGTGGTGGACTTCCTCTCCTCTCTGCAGAGAGTTTTAGGTTGCTTTTTGGACTTGCCGAGACAATACCAGATGTATTTCATCATGCCTAGGATCTTAGAAATCTATTTATTTAGTGTTCTGATAGATGTCTGATTTTTGTGGGATGATTATAAATTCTGTTTTGAGACATGCTTTGTTTTTCTAGCTTGTTTCTGACATGCTTAGAGCTGGATCTTCTCATGTGTGATCTCTTCTCCCTGGTATCCAGTGATAAGATGCGTGGGAATGGTTAAAAGCTGCAACAACAGAGGTTTAGACTGGACTTTAGGAAGCATTTCTGTGCCGGGAGGGTGGTCAAACACTGGATCAGGCTTCCTAGAGAGGTGGTTGATGCCCCAAGCCTGTCAGTGTTTAAGAGGCATTTGGACAATGTCCTTAATAACGTGCTTTAACTTGGTCAGCCCTGAATTGGTCAGGCAGTGGGACTAGGTGATCATTGTAAGTTCCTTCCAACTGAAATAGTCTATCCTATTCTATTCTATTCTATTCTATTCTATTCTATTCTATTCAGTTTGGCTGGGAATGTGAATAAACTTCTGCCATCTCTCCTCTTCTGTATATTTGGATTTTAAAACCTTTGGTTTATGACTTCAAATCTCTTCTTAAGTGATTTACACTTTTTGTGTGTGCGTGTGCAGAAGGACAGTCAGAGCTCTTTTGTGTTTTGCCAAAGTTTTGCTGAGTGTTGCCAAAACACAAGCCAAACCAGACTTTCCAGAGATACTGAAATCAACAACGAAAGCTTCATTACCCATACAAATAAAAAACAATTAAAAATATGGGAAGAAAAACAAGAAGTGTAGCATTATGGGTAGAGATTGAGATGACAGATAACCTTAGCACAGCCTTGGGAAATCAAATGAAACTTTGCCTCAGTTTTCAATGTGATTGATGATATAGAGTACGATGGCAAAATCAGAATGACTAATTGGACCACATGGATGGAAAAGGAAAGCACTGTATCAAGGAGAGACACTAACTTCAAACATCTTCATAAACACCAGTTGCATGTGGAGAGGGCAAATAGTCTCCATGGAGAAAAATAGGAAAATTATCACACAAAGTACAAGTCCAGCATCAAGGATATTTAGCAGATTCATCAAATCAAGGACACGGAAATATAAGTGGAGAGTAGAAAACCCCTTGTCAGTGTTCAAGATATAAAAGAAATGCAATCTGAGCAACTATAGGTTTGCTGCTCTGACTTCAACAGTGTTTTAGGCTTATAGGAAGGAAAACATGAAGAAAAGGTAGTTAAGTGACTGAAAGAAAGGATAAACTACAACATTGTTCTCTGAAAGGTTGGTTGTAAGAAACAAATCTGATATTTTTCTTTGATAAAGTAGTTGATTTTCCAGGTGAAGAAAATACAGATATGACTATCTTAATTTCAGAAGAGCAATATATACATTGCCATATAGGGAATTTTAATTCAAATAAGGAGAATGATAAAAGAATTTCACAATGGGTTGCTCTGGAAAAGGCTGTTGTTGGTAGCCCCAGCTTCAAGAACACCTTCCTTCATGTTAGATCAGCTTCATACGTAAAATAATTGAGAGGATGCTAACAAAATTTCCCATAGACATGGATCTGGGTATCCATCTTTGATATGAAGCGTGCCTAGAATATCTCACTGGGTACACCTGTGTCATAGACTCAGAGAAATTAGATAACACGCAGAGTTGTTGCAACATCATGTATGTAGTCCACTACCTCACCCTGATATCACAATCTGGAGGGATTATGAGTGAAAATAGTACAAGAGATTCTGATGTCCTAAAAAACCTGTGAACTATCAAAATAACACGATCTTATAAAATGCAGTAGTCAGAGAAATGCGAAAGTAGAAGAAAAATGCAGTAGTCTACAAGAGGCATTACTACCATGTTCAGAGAATCATTAATAGCATTGTGTATGGCATTGGTGAGACCTTAAGTGGACTTCTGTGCTTGGATAAACATACCTGTTTTCAGGAAAGATGAGTTCAAATCAAGGTACTGAAGCATGTGGAGGGCCTTTTTTGTTTACCTTCATCAAATGCAGGTTTAGGAAATATGTGAGAGTTCCTTGTAAAAATACCATAGAGAATAAATCAAAAAAAGAAACTTGTTTAGGGTAAACATCAGTGGCGGCAGAATATCAAATTATTATAAACTGCCCATGAACACAGTGGGAAAAGCATTAGAAAAAACTGCATTCAAACAAGCAAAATAAGAACAGGAGTGATGCTCTTTGACGATCTAGGGGCTTCTTCCCAGGTCCCACGTTTTCAGCGGGAGTGCACACAGAAGGCACAAAAGCTATTTAATCTATTTTTAAATGAGTTTGACTGTGATGAGTCTAATACCAGTATGAACCATTCCTGAGAATACATCAGGATACAAATCATCCAACAAAAAGTGGTTAAACATATCGCTTGTTTAAGGAACACTGTTAGGCCTTTTTTCCCCTTTTAACACTTGAAAGGAGAATGATTCACCTTCCAAGGAGAAAGTGTTGGGTGATGAACCCATCCTATTCAATCTACTTATATATAAAGTAATTCACAAGTTACTGATGTTATGCTGACTCTTTGCTCTCACTGCCCTCCTTCATCGAATTCCTAAATACAGGCTTTTCCCCTTACTGTAATCACAGGTACGCAGAGTTATCCCGCTGCCGTAGAGTGGTGTCATTCTACATGAACAAGACTGTGGCAAAGAAGATAACTTGCCTGAAGTAGTAAAGCAAATCTGTGCTGGCCCCTGGATGTGAACTGAGGATAGACTGATTTCTCATGTATTACTCCAGGCCAAGAGCCGTAGGTCTAAGCATAGTAAAGCAAGTTTAAGAAGCGTAAAGAGCAGCTGCTAGTTGGATCTCATCCAAAAGAGATGTGTGTTCATGTGCTTTCACTACCACAGATGGAGATTTGTCACTGCCCTGACTGGAAAAAGGAACACCAGTGGGAGCTGAGGTGGTTGTGAGTCAGCCCAAATCCTTGTAGGCCAGGGCTGGTAGGGCTTTGACATCTCATCTCCATGGCAGTGGTGGCACAGATTGATCCTGCGCTACAGAAGGAACCAAGGAAAATAAAGATTGTTGAATGCCACTCAGACAAGGAGAAATTTAAGAGTAAATGAGCCTGGTGTGGTGACAGCCAAGTAAAGCAGCCTGAGGAATATCCAGCAGGGATTATATCTCTTTGCCAAGACTGACTTTATCATTCAGAAACAGGGGACAGGAAACCATCCAGCCATCGCTCTTACACTGGCTCCTCCTGTGCTTTTGGAAACTTTACAGAAACCCAGTAAGCAGTTCCTCGTTGAAAGTGCCATCCTTCTTGGATAGCCAAAACATGACACGCAGGTTTCCTACTCACACCCCTGAATGCAGGCAGGGAGGGCACTTTCACCTGCTTGCATCCTCCCAAAACGGGAGTCATCAGTGATGTTTACCACCTTCCTCAATGCCTCTGCCCCCACATTGGTCAAGGACATCAGCAGCCTCATGCCAGAGTTCCCCTTCTGTGGGGTGAGCCCCTCAGCACCTCCAGTGCTTTCTGGTAGAGCCACCCCAGAAGACCTTTGTGCCAGAAAATTCCACTTCGGCTTCTCTTTTGTGACCTGAGGCCACCCTGGGTCACTGGGAAGGTCCCCAGGAGCTGTAGAGCCTACCCCGTGTGTGTTGCCACTGCAGCACTGGACACAGCCATTGCCAGTTCCCCAAGCCCCTCCTGCAAACTTTGGGCGAGAGGAACCACTCCCAGGGGGCTCTGCCTGACTCCTTCATCGCCTCACACCCAGCGATACCCACCCCCTCCCGACCCTTTCAGAGCCCCTGCCATTTGCCCTGACAAACGGGATGCCTTGCTCTCAACCACCAACAACTCGTCATTAAATCTGCCAAAGAATCATGCAATTGCTTTCTATTTTGGTTTTTTTTTTTTGTTTTCTTTTTCTATGTCATTTTAAATTAGGAGAGCTTCATGCCTGCAGTTGGCGGGGACAAAAGGGGAGGCAGCAGGGCGGGAAGGGGAGAGGGTCGGGGAACATCTGTTTCACATTTAACCTGGAACCAAACTTTTTCATTGTGCTGCTCCAGCCTTGCTTGTATATTGATTCAATTACTAGGCTCTGCTAGTGCAAGAGATTTATATTAAAGCCTCATACAAAGCTATTGTGTTTTGTCACACAACAGTACTGAATCAATTACAAACGTGCTCAACATGATCCCTCTCAGTCGTAAGCATCGCTCAGGGAGACGCCGGCTGACCAAGACGCCGGCTGGGCGTTAGCTGATCTCCAGGCTGGTGGGACACACCTAGCTGGCCTTGCTAGCAGGATGATCTGCCCTCGGCACGTCACCGTCACTGTCCCCTGGGTGCCGCCGTCTTCAGCTCTGCCTTGTCACACACGCACAAAAGCCTGGGCTCCAGTTGCAGCAGCTGCCTGGGGGTAAAGGACCCTCGGATGTCCAAAGCAACAGGGGCGCTGGCCCTGGGCTGGGGTGGCGTGACCCTGCTCCCAGGGAGCAGGGAGAAGCTGGCCTGTGCCATCACATCACGAAAACGGGAAAAGGCGCTCCAGGCTGGGCGGTACTAGGGGAGCAGAGGGGCAAGAGAAACAGGGTCTACAGCCCTCCACGTGCCTTTCCCCCTAATAAACCAGCTTCCAAGTGGGGAAGTAAAATGGCAATTGCTCTTTGCAGAACTTGTCCCTTACAGAAAGGCAATTTGCTGCTTGCACCACTGAATTGCCATGTAAACACAGCCAAGACTTTGTAAAGACAATCACAGAATCACAGAATGGCAAGGGTTGGAAGGGACCTCCGGAGACCAATATTTCAAATATGGCTGATAATGTTGGATACTGACAGAATTTCTGGCCCCTCAGCACAAGCTTTCTATAGAAAAACACAGAACTGGCGATATCTTGAATTGAAGAGCTTTTTTTAAGCATGTAAACCTACTAATTCATTTTGCAAACCACCCAGGAAACCATACAATACCTTACAAATTGCAATTGCTTATATATAAAATAGCAGTCAATAAATTTAGCACCTAGAAAGCTTCCAGACAGGTCAGAAAACCCTGCACAAAAAGCACTGAGGAGCCCCAGAGCAGGTTGCTGTAGCTGTGTCAGACATGCAGGTGCTCCTCACATGGCTCCTACCTATTTTTCTGCACAGTGTTTGCTGCTTCTTAACATCTGCCTTTCAAATTCTTCCTGATGGGGCTGTAACCACAAATCAGCCCCTCTCCCAAGTCCGTGTGTGTCCTGTTCCCAGGTACATGCTCCTACCTGGGCAGGCAGAACCTCCCTTCCTCGCAGGCTGAAAGGCAGAACCGAAGCTGAGGTTGCGAGGTCTCTCCAGCAGAGACTGCTTTGAACTTCGTGTTTCATAAGTAAGCACATCCTGGGCAGACCCTTGAGGTACTAATGTATGCTAATGGTAATATTAACGATACTATACCTAACCAACATTAACTTTTCAGATGGGTTCAAATGGTCCATCTAACAGCCTTATTCTTTTTTATGTTCAATAGAAAGCCTGAAAGATAAGAGCAAATTCGGGGTTATCCAAGATAAAGCCAGCTTTTGTCAGACTGATTCACCATGCCAATTACTGCCTCCTGCCTCAGTTTACCTGTTCCTGCAGTGGAGACAGAGTCCATGAGGGAACAGAGCAAAGCTCCTGCCACACAAACTGACCATCTGAAGCAGATACCTATGGACTTAACCCACATACAGACCTGACTCATAACTCCTCAGCGGAACCTTTTCCTTTGGGTAAAAGCTAATAGGACTGTGTACCCTTGGGAAAGGTTGAAAATATTCGAACAGATGGAGACTTTAGTGCCCAGAGATTCTGAGCTAAAACTAGCAGGGCTCTTTCAAAGCCAGACCATAACTAGCTGTGATTAGAGCTCTTACAATGAGCTTTAGTTAATTCTGAGCTTTTTGGGAGATCCTTTTATGCAAGCAACGTGCAAAGAATGGCAGCAGCTGCGTGCCGCCCGGTGCACGCTGCGAGCCAGCCGGATGCAAGCCAGCTGCAGCCCAGAAGCCCTATAGCGGCATTATCCTAATGCCGGCTCCGAGTTATTATACCTTATTTCTCAGCAGGGCTTTATTGCTTCAGGTTGAGCATCCTGTTAATGTGGCTACCCAGCTTCCTGGTCTGCCACCAGCTGGCATAGGCAAAACAGGAGCTCTGCTGAGTGTGTTGGCGTGAAAGGGTGTACCCCAGAGGTCCCCCCCTGCAGGGTTGTCCCCATGGCAGACCTGAGGTCTGAGGGCAGCTCATAGCCCCATGCACTTGCATTAAACAAGCAATGCTGGCAAACTTCCTGCTGGCAAACACCCTGAAGAAGCTTGTGCAGCTCCCAGGGAAGCTTGCACCACTGCAGGCTTATATGCAGACTTCATTCACTGAGTTAAATCTAATTCTGGTACCTCTGCCCCTCTGAGCACAACTAAACACAACTTTGGGGTTGTTTAGCCTGGAGAAGAGGAGGCTGAGGGGACACCTTATCAGCCTCTAAAACTGCCTGACAGGAGGGTGTAGTGAGGTGGGGGTCAGCCTCTTCTCCCATGTAACAGGTGATAGGACAAGAGGAAATGGCCTCAAATTGCATCAGGGGAAGTTTAGGCTAGATATTAGGAAAAAATGTCTTCACTGAAGGAGTTATCAGGCACTGGAATGGGCTGCTCAGGGATGTGATTGAGCCCCCATCCCTGGAGGTATTTAAAAGATGGGTGGACAATGTGCTTAGTGAGCTGGTGTAGGAGTGGACAGGGACGGTTGCACTCGGTGATCTTAAAGGTCTTTTCCAACCAAGTGATTCTATGATTTTATGTATCATGGTTACCCTCCAAAAGGATTTCTGTCTTCATCCATGACACAAATGGAGCAGCATGGCCATCCTTGAAGGTGAGTTTCTTGTCATCAAATGTGCAGGGCATTCCCATCACCAAGCAATGCAAGTTTCTTTAAAATAGAGAAATATGGCCCAGGGTCAAGCATCCTCACCTGGCCTGCCGTGGTAGGAGTGTCAAAGGCAGGAATAGCAGAAATGGGACTTCTGAGTTCAGGCTTTCTGACAAACGGTTCTGAAGCTACTCAAAGGAGCCGTACTGGTATTTTGCCCACTTCTTAACCAATGTCTGTGAGTTTATTTTTCCCTGTTTTCTGTACATCTGTTGAAAATAAAGAGACTTTGTTGGAAAACCATGTGTCATAAGTTGACATCTTAACACTCAGGAAACCACCCCTTTTCAAGTCAAATAATTTCAAAATTTTATACCCCTAGAAAAAAGATGAGAGAAATACAATCAGGGAAATCTGTTTTGATTAATTGCTGCTTAATTAACCTCAGTTGCAAGGTGTCAACACTCCAACAATTTGTAGTTTAGCATTGATGCTTGATTAGTGTTGGTCATTTTCTTTTCTACCTAAGTGATCTGCTTCTACTGTGCAAGAAATGTGAATTTACTAATGAATTTTCTCACATTTCCTGTGTCAAAATAATATTTTTCAAAGGACATTTTAAACTAATTAGAGCTGGTGGCAGAAATCTTCTGATTTTTGAGAGCAGACAGCAGCTTTCTTATAACTGGTTAGTTATGTGAAAATACTATCTCAGTGCCACGGTCTGTTATAAAGAAAAACAAGTTCTAAGAATTATTAGGAAAAACCAAAACAGAATCCATCACTCTGACACTGTGTGTGTCTATGCATCTGTGTCCCGAAAGTTGTGTTGTGTGATGTCCAGACATCCCAGCCACGGAGAGATGTAATAGACTGTAAAAGGTTCAGAAGAGAATAACAAAAGATAATAAAAGGCATTCAAGCTGCACAGTACAGCTTCTATACAAGTAGTCCTAAGAGAGGTGACAGTCTTCATCCTGGAAAAAGACAACGGGAAGGAGATTAGATGAGATCCTACAAAATCAGGGAGAGGATCAGTGCAGATTGAATATACACTGCCTGTTGAATACACACAAGACATAGAGGATATAAAATGAAATTATCTGGAAGCAGGTTCAGACCAAATTAAGAACACTTTTCCTCACACCAGAAGCTGTTTAATCTGCAGAGCTCCTCACCATGGGTTTGACGGGTGCCAAAAGATCACACATCTTCACAAGGAGGCTGGGGAGATTCATAATCTATCAAAGGCAATTAAATATACAGATGGTGCTTCTGGCTTGGCAGGATGATGAGCTGTAAATTGCTGAAGACTGAGAGAACATTTGAGAAAAGGTCTCTATTTTTGCGATATTTCATATGGATTCCTAGCTGCATCCATTTGGCACCATTCAAGACAAAATACTGAGCTAGACTGCTGTTTGCTCTGGCTGAATAGATTTGGTTTTATGTCTTTATATTGAGCCTGAACCACTAGTTAAGTTGAGTACTGTTCATCTGAGAGAACGCCTGTGAGAACCTATACCCAGAGCTACCGCTGGGCACAGAAACCAGGCAGCCACAGCAGCAAGGCTGAGCTAAGAGATCTGGCTGCTCCCCTATCACTTTCATGGGGATGCCCAGGCACTGCTGCACCATAAACGTGGTGGCTCAAGCCAGCTCTTGCCTGCAGGATGGCTGAATCATTGCCTGGTGCACAGGATAGACATATCCATACTTCACCCTACATTGCTCTTCATGTAAGTAAGAGCTCCCCAGCTATTTTTTTGACTCCAAATTGCCAATCAGATGAACTGCCTAAATGCTGGTTTACTTCTTGGTTCTCTTTTGCAGTGAACCAGCTAGAAAAAAGCATGCGACTTGTAGATCTGGAGATGGTTGAAACTAAGCACCCCTCCAAATCGAGATCCTGCAATGGGTGATGGGTAAGGCTGCAGCAGATTCACTTTCCTGCGCCTTACAAAGCCCCGCAGTGCTCATCAGCTGGCTGTGCACTCCATGTCGTATCCCAGGGCATGCAGCACACCCCCTCGTTTCCATCCCATAGCATATTTCTGGCAAGATGCAGCACAGCTCTCATGGAAACTTCATGCTGGGGAAAGGGGTCGGGGGGAATAAGCAAAATCATAGTTTTGTCTTAGGTGACACCATGTGGAGCCTACAGGAGACCCATAGTCAAATGCAAAGCAGAGGAGATGGTACCCTGGAGGAATCAAATGCTCTGAGCAGTCTGAGCATGAGCAGCTTGGCCTGCGGATCAGGGATCGTGTCCTGGAGGGGAACTATTTAGTAGAATTTAGGTGGGTAAGGACTCAAATCACCCCTGAAGTGAAATCAGGGTAGGTTTAGACTAGATATAGGGAAGAAATTCTTTACAATGAGGGCCATGAAACACTGGAAGGTGTTGCCCAGAGAGGTAGTGGAGGCCCCATCCTTGGGAACATTTAAGACCAGGTTGGACAGGGCTCTGAGCAACCTGATCTGGTTAGCAGTGTCCATGCTCACTGCAGGGGGGTTGGACTAGATGACCTCTAGGGGCCCCTTCCAACCCAAAACATTCTATGATTCTATGAAGTGAAATCTGTTTTCACCCTAAAGACTTCATATGCCAAAAGAAGTCTAAGGATCATCCAGATGTTGTCTTCTGACCATCACTGACTTCAGCCTCTTCTTCCTCACCACAGTGAATTAAGTCTGTCCGTGATGTACAGTAAACCACTTCCACACAGATTCTGGGGTGGTTTTGCTGGTTGTGTAACATGGAGATACATTTTTAGAAATTAGGGGTATATAATCCCCCCAAAAATCAGCCAACATTGTCCCACTATGGCATAACCCAGATGTGACCCCAACATCCAGTACTGCTACCAGCAAAGAAGAGCTTAATTATAGCTCTTTCTCCACAGGGTGCTTGGAGTTTCCTGACGAAACAGCTCAAAAATATCAGAGAAGTTGAAGACAGTCCTGAATATAGGAGACTGCACACCAGTTCTAAAAAACACGCTGCACAACATGAGAGTCAAAGGTCTAACAGAGCCCAGACAGCCCATCAGGAAACACGAGCCCGTTTCAGAAGCCAACGCTGCAGAGGGAAAGGTCACAGGCACCACCCAGGCAGCAGCCACCTTACCCCTCAGCATCCAGGTACTTTTTTACATTTGGGTTAGACGCAAGGAAAGGGGAGAGGGAAAATGTTATCTGTGTTGCAAGGCTGAACTCATGTCCCCAAGGTTTGTCAGGGCGCTTTTGCCAAGAGGTCACCACACCCTTCCCACATGAAAGAACTGCACTGAAATCAATGCCAATAACTTTTGGCCCCGGGCTGACGTAGCATTTCGCTCTTTCTCTGATGTGATGTGAATAAGCAAAGAGAGGTGTTGAACTGAAGTGCCTCAGACACTGCAGCATGAAGCATAACAAGGTCCCCTTTTCTGTGTGTTATGATATGCTCTCACATACGGTACTGAATGTACTTAATTATTGCCTAAATTCTGTTAATTTCTGGGAATCGGTAAAGAAGCAGACTTCCAGCTAAGATCCTTATCCTTATATACCCCCTGGAGCCGGCCTCTTCAGTAACATTTTTCAGCAATACAGTAATGAAGGAGCTCCTTATGTGAAGCCACTGGACCGCCCTCACTATTTTCCCTCACCTCTTACTTGCCTCCAATAAAATCCCTACCTGTGGAGAGGGAAAAGGGAAAAAAGCGAAAGCCAAGAGGTGAATGGCTTTCCCAGGCTGAATCCCACTTACTCTGGCTGCCCGCTATGGTCTGGAGCAGATGACCCCAAGCTGTGCTCTGCTGGTTATTTCATGGCTGTGCTGTGGAGGTACAGAGGCAGGCAAAGACCACCCTCAGGGCATGAATGTCATCTGGGAATACTGATGCGGGCCACCTTAACCAGGTCTCACAGGTCCCAGAGGAAAGCTGATGAGCTAGTGCTGGGATGGGCTGGCTGGCTGCCCTACATCCAGGTGTCTGTGGCTGTCCCCTAACCAGCTGTGGAAGCCAGTGCTCAAGACAGCACTGGAGATCATATCTACGGATGCATTGTCTCTTTATCAGAGGAGTCAGGGCTGGGCAGTGGCCTCCAGGGTCAGCTTGGTCTCTGAGGCACATTGCCATCTCATTTCTTTGTGTTTTGTCTTGTTCCCACACCTCTGTGTGGCATTCGTCATGGAAGATGTGCAAGACACATGTCATACTAGAGGCAGAAGAAATAATTTCTGATGAGCTAATAAAGGAATGGGTCATAATGTGCTTTACTGGGTAAACATAAAGCTGTTTGCATCCACCAGAGACTGGAAACTTAACAATTAACCCCACTAGCTCAGGATCACAGAATCACAGAATCACAGAATCGCAAGGGTTGGAAAGGACCTCGGGAGATCATCTAGTCCAACCCCCCTGCTAAAGCAGGTTCTCCTAGAGCAATCTACGCAGGACTTTGTCCAGGCGGGCTTTGAATATCTCCAGAGAAGGAGACACCACAACCTCCCTGGGCAGCCTGTTCCAGTGCTCTGTCACCCTTAGAGTAAAGAAGTTTTTCCTCATATTCAACTGAAACCTCTTATGTTTCAGTTTGCACCCATTGCCCCTAGTCCTGTCGCTGGACACCACTGCAAACAGACTGCTTCCATCCTCGTGACTTCCGCCCTTAAGGTATTTGTATGTGTTGATAAGGGCCCCTCTCAGTCTTGAGAGGAACATGAGGTCTCTGCAGATACCTTGATTCCTGTCATGCTAGTGGGCTATAATCATTCTGTGCTTCTGGGTTCCCTTAGCTCTTCACAGCCTTCCCAAAAGACCTTAGACCTCAGACCTCCAAGAAGGAGGAAGCAGAAAATTTATCATGGGTCAAAACAAGGCTGAAGAGAGACATCTGTCACCTTTGTTCTCTACTCCAGTGGATGTCTCTGCCTCTGAAAACAAGTGATGGAAACTAGAAAACTAATGGGGACTTTGTCTTCCTGGCAGAATTGTTTCTGCTCCAATGTCCTCTCCCATGTTGGTCCTCATATTCTGTCAGCACTGACAGTGCTCTCCTGTCCCCATTCTTGGTGTTTCCAGCCTCCTGCCCTTTCCCTGCCAGACACCAGAGACCCAAAGTAAATACGTAAGTTCACTGAATTAATAAGGGAAGTGACTGGACCTAGCAAGACAGACACCTGTCACCTTGGTGGCATCCGTCGGGCTCACCCCACTCCATGTCGGGCACTGCTGCGTGCTCAGACCATGAGGTGTTTAAGGCAGGGATTATGTCTTCTGAAGTTTGCACAGAGGTGCTGACTGTGGCCTTTGGGCAGTGTGAACATTAAATAAGAGCCTTGTACTAGAAAACATTCCCACCTGGAAAGGTTCAAAGAAAAGCCTCCTTGTACAAGTGAAATTCCTACTTGGTGCATAGGCTGTTTATTTAACAGAGCTTGGCAACTGAAGCAAATTGCTGTGCAAGAACAAGCAGAGACTTCCCATTGCTCTCCACCTGCCCTCCCTCAGCCGGATCCACTAACACGTGCCTGCTGTTTTACCAGCCTGGGATAGGTGCTGAGATGGGGCATTTTCTGCATGTGGAGGCAATCCTGCAACTTTCAGAAACATGAAGTATCAGCCCTGAGGAGAAACCAATAAAAATGTTAATGCAACGGACCAACATCTGTCGTTCAAACCATATGCGATGCATTACAATTTCCAACAAAGACTGATACAAGTACATGTTGCAATAAAATTTTAGCATTAATTATTTTCAAAGATCAAGTGGAAAAATAATTTGTTCTACTACCCTTTAATTTCTATGGGCTGCTGACAGCAATCCGTTTGTTCTTACCAGCCTTGTGTGAGACTCCTAAAGAGGGATTGAAGGAGGAAGGAATGGATTGTCTCACTGAACCCACAGTAATCAAAACTTCAGCAAAACCCATTCCCTCTTTCCTGTTTCTCTTGCTCCTCCCAGTACTGGTCGTACATATCACACATTAAAGGAACTCTGTTTACATGATGGCATTTACGTACAGGCGTTACACCTTCTACATAAAAGCAATGCTTGAAAAAGAAAGCAGCAATGTATTTTAAGCATCTTGTAATTATTTTCTTCTTTGGTCTCTGAATTTCTGGTTTTGCCATGTGCAAAATGGGATCCATGCTCTCTTACTGTAGATTGCTTTGAGATGTATGGATGAAAAGGACTATATACGTACTCCTGACTACAGGCAGTTTATTTGTTCCCCTAATAACCAGTTCCCTCAATGAAGAGATTTTTATTAAGATCAACAGGAGAGCGGGGGTGGGGGAAAAGGCATTTAAATTGGGGTAGGATTTTTAAAAGTGAAATTAGTCCATGCCCCTGTAATATAACATCTAGGAAAAGAAACATTATTTCAACAGGTGCATTTTATATATCACATGCACGTGCACTTTCACTGCTTGAAGCCCCTCTAGTGAAATTCACCTGGGCAGCAAATGAGCCTGTAAAGTTACATTATTAATTTTCAGGCTAGCATTCCCATTTAGATAATCAGTGTCATGCCTTAGTAATTTACTCAACGAAGCCGATTCAGCGAAATTGCTCTTTTTACAGCATATGCACCCCATATGTGGAGGCTGGATCTATCCTTTCATTCCAACATAGTAAGTAAGAACATGTTGTCAAGATGATGTAAATGCAAAGCTTACACTAATCATCCATGATGCACCATCTAAGGATTTGACTAGAACCTGAGCGCTCTCTTTATATTTATATGTCTTATTCCTGCACATGTTAGTGAGGATGTAATAAAGCAACACGGTGCTCATGATCAGGCATGGTGCAGTTTGGACTGCATGTGCAGGTTTCAAGGGCCACCATCAAAGGAGAATCCATACTGTACTTCCACAGCCTAGCCCCACCTGGGCTGACGTACAGTGGAAAAAGCATGAGAAAGATCCGGGACAGATCAGGGATCCCATGGGACAGGCACTCAGAGCACTCTGGCAGCTTGTATTTGCCCCATTTGGGGACAATCAGTCACAAACAGGATCTACAGAATGGAACGTGGCTAAAATAGGTAGAAGTATCACAGAATCACAGAATGGCAAGGGTTGGAAGGGACCTCGTGAGGTCACCCAGTCCAACCCCCCTGCTAAAGCAGGTTTTCCTAGAGCATGTTACACAGGACTTCATCCAGGTGGGCTTTGAATATCTCCAGAGAAGGAGACTCCACAACCCCCCTAGGCAGCCTGTTCCAGTGCTCTGTCACCCTCAAAATAAAGAAGTTTTTCCACATATTCAGCTGAAACCTCTTATGTTTCAGTTTGTTCCCATTAAAGTATTTAACAAACATATAACTGCATATTAAACATATTGTGTTCGGTATTTAGCTATGGACTGAGCAAGCCATGGTGGCCATGTGTTGCATGCCTGTAGTCTGGTCCTCAGGCCCTCAGACCTCCTTCTGACTTAACTTCAGTCATTTAAATGTAGATGCACAGATAAAGCCAACCCTCTGGATGCCTTCACAATGAAAGGCTGTAGAAAAATACAGTCAGAGTGAGATGCCTCCAGCTTATTTCAGATATTTGCCTTATGATGGGATGAATCATTCTCTAAAGGAGCCTCACAGTCTCCACTGCCTGCAGCAGAAACTTAGAGTAGATAACAAACTGTTAGATGGATGAAATTAGTCAGGATGAAACCCATGCTGAGTTGTATCCACTGGGAAAGGTTTGATACCAGCGTGGCTTCACACAAGCACAAATTTCCAGTCATGCAGAACCAGGGGCAGATGGGGCTGCAATACAGACAAAACTTCAGCGGTGTTTGTTCAGTGGAAAGTGAGAGCCACATTCAACCCAGCTGAATGATTAACATCGTGAAACAGAATACTCAGTTTCATCGAAGACATTATAATGCAGAATCACCTTAATTAGCGGTGACTATATTGACAACTCATGGAAAAATTTGAAAAAAATTCAGTGTCTCATTTTCTAATTGCTTTTCACTGAAATAGGTATCTCATTGGGGAAAGCACCATCTGATGCCAGAAGGAAAAAAAAGGTGAACTTGGTACAACCTAGTTTTTGCAAATTAAACAATGGGGAAAACAGAACCGCTAGGGACAGCCTGTGTGAAGAGGTTACAAATATTGCTTCACCCAGCAGGGATGATGTCATGGTTTCTGTCAGAATTACTAAAATACAAACATGTATTTTCTGGAACATGGGCTTAGAGATATACGGTCTTTGTACTTACAGACTCATTTTCCCACAGAACTTCATGAACTGAAGAGTGAACCTTCATAACAATGTAGCAGCCTACAGCTTTTCTTTCTTTCACTGTATCTTGTAAAAATCTCTCGGTTCTTCATGTTAATAGCCTTCTCTATATTTTCTGACATTACATCTGAAATGCATTAAAGAATTATTCAAAATTTGGACAGACAAATGCAACAGAACAATTACATTTAAACATTTTTGATCTCAAATGTTTAACAGACCACTACAACTTCACATCTACATACCAGACAGTCCCACAAGAGAGTTTTTCTCTTAGATCTGTTTATGAACTTCATCATGAAAAATGCATTATATCATTTAGGTTCACACTTGACTTGCTGCACAGAAATATATGTCTATAGGCATTTTGCAGATCTAACCGATTTGAGATATAACTGGGTGTGCACAACTTTGATTTCTTGTGTGTTGGATTAGCATCCAAAAATCTGAAATAACACAACCGGTAAAAAGGTTAAGACTGATTTATCCATTCAAAAAGTGATCCCATAGATCTTAACTCTAAATTCTCCTTCCCAAGAACTCCCAGTATAAAATCCCTTAATGGATTGCTTTATCTTCCTTCAGAGCAACACTGGGATTCAAGTCAGAGCTGTGCAGCCCAACAGATGTCAACCAGTCCTGGAACGAGAGGCCAGAAAGCATGATCCAGGGACAGGGTCAGCACAGACAGGGATTTCCAGGTCACAGCCCAGACCTCTAGATCTAGACAAGAACACAAGACCTGTATAAATTAGAAGCTTATTTTTCCTTCAGTAACCACTTTGTGACCTGCTACAATGTGTATGTAGTAAGAAATTGATCTATACGTTTTCGAAGTCCATTGTTTTGGTAGACCCAGTTTTACTTCTTTGTCTTGTCTGCATTTATGATGACCCAGTCACTGAACAGCCCAAACAATGCTGTATAGCAAAACATGTGCCTCAAAATGCGTACCACTTCATGGGAGAACACGCTGGTGTCACACAAGTCAGTGATGAAGCTCCCATTGTTTTATCTATATCCCTAATTCTAAAGAAAGTGGAAGAGACCAAAGGCTGATGCAGGAAAAATGGGTCCACCATCTTCCTGACCTGGATGCATATCACTCTCAAGGTAATATCTGCATTACAGAAGAGAAACTATGTGTTCTTTGCTCCCAAACTCAAAGAAATACATATATCAAGAAGATACTTATGCTGTATTCTCCCGACAATCTAGTTGCTGGCTGATGGACTATACCTTCCTCATCAGTCACAACTGCAATACCTTCTCACTTTTAATTCAGAAATGAATTTGAGAATAAAAATGGTTCAGAGTAAGCAGAAGAAACTGTTAGTTAGTGCTCCCCTCTGTGGTTTAAAAGACATGAAAAAGGAGACAGCCGTGAATTATCCCTCACAGACTGTGATGAAGAAGATCATGGGTCAGAGTGGCATAGACATCTCTAAATACAGAAAGGATTTCCAATTTGGAAACCATTTGCACACCACACACTGCAGCAAAGCATTTTATCTCATCTATGCTCTCTAACAATCTAAAATTCCTGAATAATCATCACAATCAGCACAAGTCCAATGATGAGTATGTCAAATCAAGAATACAGAGTTTGACTGGCACTGTCAGGCTGCTGGAGGAGTCCAAAGATGAACAGAAGAAAGCTCTGCAGTCAACTCTTGGATAGTGATGAGAAGTTGGACACTTCAAAGTTCACACAGCTGTAGAAAGGATGTTTACAAATTAAGGCTGACTAAGGTCAAGGACACCTGCTAGTCAAAAAATGTGTAGTTTTTGTTACTAGCCAAATATAAGAAATCTAGTGGAACCCCCCTGCTGTGCTTATAAAGTCACACAATGTTCTTCACTCTAATAATTCATGCAAAATTAACTTAGTTCTGTTCTGCTTCCTGCTGTCCCATGACAGATCATAAAAAAATTGCTAAGTTACTTAAATAACATCCATTTTTCTAAGGGTGATAAAAATTTTGTTTACCCTCTCCAACTGCCAAGGTGTTTTAGTTGGATTTGGATAAATGCTTGTTTGCAACATTAGAGATTCCACTGGGGGGATCCAGCCTGGAAAACTGCTAATTGCATTTTTCCCTCCAAGTCACAAACCACTCCTAGTGCTTTTATGTGGTTTTTCCACTCAGCATTGTCACTTTGGCAGCACAGCACTGGAAGACTTTTACCTATGTAAATAATAAACCATAGCCTAGATACTGGAGTGCTTCTCTTAGTTTTGCACTGATGTAATTATAACTCTAACTCAACAGGGCGTGATGCTTCAGTTTCTAAGCTTAAAAAAATAAGAACATAGGAACCAGTTACAACGGGGTAAGAAGGGTATGAACTTGCAGAGCACTCTGTGGTAATTGGCTATCTGCATAGTCCCACCTCTGGAATTGATCTCTTTCAGGTCCTGTAGCTACTGCATATCCCATAGAACCATCCCAGATGGTTATGGTTCTTCTTTAAAACATCAGGGAGACTTTACCTTGGTGAGTTTTTCCAGGGGTTTTGACTTGATTCCCAAGAGTAGAGTCCTCTTAAACCAAATTTATTTCCTCTGTGTTGTCATTCAGAAACATTCTCTTCAACCCACCACCTGGAAGGAGGTTCTCCATTCCTGTTTGTGGCATGCTTCCCATTCCTCAAGTAATTCTTGCAACTCTTCACAGGAACCTTCTCCAGTTTTGCAGCATTAATCCTCAGCTACAGAATACAGACACATACAGTGCTGCCCACTGAAAGTCTGGCCACTTTTAAGTGTTATGAGTATGAAAAATGGAGATGTAAAATTACTAGACACTTTTGAAAACATTGGCACTCAAAACATTCTTTTTCAACATACACCAGTGTGCATTATTAATACCTCTCCTGAAGTCATTAATTGTACCAGTTTCAGTGGAAGAAGAATCAGATCTTCAAGATCTGGCCTTAAACTCTTTATGACAAAAAAAAATCGTAATAAGTTAAAAAAGTTGGCATGCACTGGAGTTTAAAGGAAGGAATAAGAAAGAGGAACTCCCCTGCCCTTCCTGTTTCAGTTTACTTTAATTAGCAAGCATAGTGCAAATAAACTAAATAAGCAGCAAAAACAAATATTCTTTCCTGCGTCACCCAAACAACTGTTGTGTTCTCAGGGTTTGCAAGGCAAAGGAATATGTTATTGGCCCAGCTAACACAGCTGTGAGACACAGACAGGTTTTTGGCCATGTGAGCTGTTTGTTCTTTATGAAAGCTGGAAAGGCTGCGTTAATTCTCTCCTGCCTCAGCATTTGCAAGGGGCTGTGAATTCCCTGTGTTAATAATTCACAACTCCTATAATCCTTTCTGTGTTTAAATGCAGTGATTATCCGGCTGCTAAATGTGGCATTTGAAGCGGTGGAAATTTAGGGGGGAACCTGGAATATAGAGAGTATCTGCAGGAGGGGAAGGAGATGGGAGTCTGCACTTTGGGCCAAGATATTGGGGTATAAATCAATGCATTATCAAAAACAGTGGCTGATTTGATTTGAGCCTGATGAGGAATGCAGTGACCATCCTGGGAGGAGACTGGCACCATGACAGCCAGCCTATTGTTTAGTATATGTGTAATGTCTTAAAATTCAAGTTGGAAAGTGCTTGCTGGAAGAGTTGAAGCACCAGCCATAATGAGCCTTGTAGACTCTTCATCTAATCTGGCTTTGCCTTAGCTGTGGCTCCTGGGAAAGCATCCCAGCTCCTGTGGCTCCAGCTACATCCTAACCCCCTGGGAAACCTAGGTGGAGGCAGGCACCGTTCCCTCCCCAGCATCCCTGTCTGGCTGTACAACACACCAACACACAGCCCGGACACGGGCATCCTAGGGCAACCCTCAGCATAGACATGCTGAACAGCTCACACACGACTGCTGTTACAGACCTTCCCGGGGTCCTTCAAGCATATTGGCATTAAAATGTCATATTGGCCAGGCACGGAGAAAAAGCAGGATTTTTTTCAAAGTGAGCTGAGATTTGAACTCCAGAGGTCAGTTTGGAGATCTTGTGACTATTTCTAGCTTTCTAAATCATAAAGGATGATGACCCTTTAGCAGGTGAACTCACCAGTGTGTGAACCAGTTGATTGTCAGGTAATCAAATGGTGTCATTTGTCACCAGTTAACAATTGCATCAGTGACCAAGATCTCCAACATCAGGTCTGTGCTCACGACATAGCTGCATGCTAGAAGATGAAAATACGTGGCATTTTTTGACCACATTACACATCTGGAAATTCAAAGTTAACCTGCATTTGGAGACCCTGAACTGAAAAATAAACAAAATCTAATCAACTGTGGCTTCATGTAGCCTTGGAAACAGCTATGGCTTGGGAGCAGCTGTGCTTGTTATTTCAATGCTTTCTGATATTCTCCAGTAAGTTAGTCTCAGTTACAAGGAAGTTACTCCTCTGTTACATCAGTCGGGGTAATCTTCTGCACGATGTGTTTGCTGAATTATTTGCGGTGCACCACAGAGCTGCTGAACTGAGAAATCCCTCACCTTCAGCATCAAATTCAACTAATGCCAGTGTCCTGCAAATGCTTGCAATGCAACTGGTGGGTCACCCACAACTCTGACCTCAGTATGCTTGCAGGCTTAGAAGACTTCGCTGGGTGCTATCTGCAAATCAGTGTTGCAGCCCCTCTCCTACAGGCATGTCCTCGCACATCTCTCCACCCCTTATTATGTGACAGTGCTGTGCTAACATACATCAGGAGAAATTGTACCTCACTGGAAAATACTGTCCTGAAATAGTATCGAAACTCTCTGTCATGCATCTTGCAGTCCCTTTTGAGCACCTTGTCCTATTTAGAGCCTGATCTAAGCCTGATAAAATCAGTGAACAGAAAACACTTGGCAGAAAGGGGCTCTGAATCTGACAGTTGTGGCTGCCTTACTGCTGGCCACATTACTGTAGAGATGTATGGTACTCAAGGAAGAAGGGGATTTGTGGGAAGGAAGGAAGGAAGGAAGGAAGGAAGGAAGGAAGGAAGGAAGGAAGGAAGGAAAAGAAAAAAAAAGAAGAAAAACAAAGATGGAAAAGACAGAAAGACAGACAGAAGGAAAGAAAGAAAGAGGATTAATGAACAAATGAGTGGCCAGGTTCCAAAGCTGTTTTTTGACTTAGTATTTTAACAGTATAAAAGCAACTCGTTCCCTTCAAAACCAGTATTTATTCTGAGCCTAACTTGTGCTTTCCAGTATCCTGAGGAAACATAGTCTGCTTCAAGAAGAGAGCTGACATCCAAAGGCAAAGAGGGATTTTCTCAGGGAAGCAATAAGAACCGACTGCAGCAATGGCTTCAAATGTCTTTCCATTTTTGCCCTTTGGGATTTTGTAAGCAGTGAACTAAATCCCTTCTTAAGGAGCCCACGCTGTGTAACAGGGCCTGCAGACCTCACAGAAAGGGACACCCATACATTAGCACTTTACCATTTATCACTCGCTGAGTAGGCTATGGAGGTTACCCCAGTTTACTGAGGCCTCATGAAGGGGTCTCCAGCACACTTGGTCTCTACCCCAGGACTGTGTTTATGTAGTAATTATAGCCATGACAGCTAATTGAGTTTTTCCAATCAATCACACTGGAAGTTTTGTTTGTTTTCCTGTGCTAGGGAACAGGAAGGTTTTATCCTTTTCTAAACACTGAGAAAGAAATGAAGGACATTTTTCAGGCACAAGCTGAAAATTATCATTTAAGAAGGGTTAAATCAGCGAAAATCCCACTTATTTTAAGTTGGAGTGTGTATGCAATGACACTGAGTTTTATCTACACTTTATAGTAGATAATCAAAAGAATTTCAATAACAGAAGTCAATTCCCCTTCAGTTGATACACAAAGAGGTAAAATAGATGGCATAGTCACTCCACAAGCTGGAAATAATTGTCAGGTCTCTCCAGCACTGCTCTCTAATGATTATTAGACACTACAAGCTCCAGCATCAGACAGGAACCATGCAGTTGATTGCAGCCAGGAGTATCCATGTTTGGTTGCTGCAACGGGGAGAAGGAATCTTCTTGTTCAGAGAAATCACAACAGCAAGGACAGGAGCCCCTGGGGTAAGGAGCTGTGTTTTTTCCTTCTTCTGTGCCTTTGCCAAGTTAATTAGTGACTGTGATGGCCAGCTAAAGAAGAGCTGTCATAAGGCTGGGGCATACTCCAAGCCTACACATACACAACTCAGTGGATTTGTCACTATTCTGGGCTACTGGTCTATGGGACAAGGCAAATACTCCAGCTCAGTGCTTCACGCAGTGGAATCACACTTCTATTTTCATGCAAATACTAGCACAGGCCATTTCAAGGTTTCTGCCATTACACTTTACACTCATTTTTCCTATATTTGTCTGTTCAGTGCCAAAATTTGTTTTCAACCCAGTACCTATCTACCTTTATGACTCACTAAGAAATACAAAGACACAGTACGTCCCACAGCACTGCATGTCACTGTTCTGTGCACAACAGCATGCACTGAACTTGGTAAATATCTGTCAGAATCATGCTGCTATAGTTCCTCCTACCTCAGGAGGACTAAATCACCTGGTTTCCACTTTTTCCTGTTAGCAGATCCCTGAACAAATAGCCACTGGAGTGTACTTTCTGTAGAGCAAATTTAAGGTTGTCTGACCTTTCACAAGCCACATAAAAATCATTTATACTCCCATTTACCAAGATATCACGAACCACAGCTTTAAATCATCTGTACAAGAGAGCACATCAAAGTTCCTTCCCACCCTGTTGTAGGCATTTCAAATAAAATTGTGTACATAGATGATTCAAAAGTTTAGCATAAAGAAAGCTACAACCTGCAAATGTCCCATTATCAAAGAACGATTGAAGCCAGCATGGGGACGACTACTACTTCAGTGTTCACCTTGCCATTCATAACCAAAGGGGAAAAGTTCTGCATCTCATGAGAAAGCTGCTTGCTCCAACACATGGCGCAAAAAAAGAAGTCCCTGGTGGCCAGTAGATTTATGAACAGGCATGGCTCTGACAAATAAATAGCCAAACACTGTTGGCTCATGTTCCCAACCTCACGCTGCTTTTTTTGGGTGAGGAATTCCTTTAACAACTCAACTTATCCAACCTCTGTACTTAAAATGAACGAAGAAGTTGAAAAGTCACAACACCAGCTCTGCTTTCTTTGAGTCCAGGACTTGAGTCCAACAACTTTTTCTTCTCCCTCCATGTATAAACACAAGGCAATGTCCTACTGGTAAGTCTAACAACTGACCTGTAATCAAGTTGTAAAATGCCACTGTGGGAAATTAGAGAAACTAGAAATCTAGGTAACAAATGAGATTAATACACTGTATTGAATGAGCTGCTGTTTCCTAGATGATCCAACAGCAAATAGCATCTGACAGTGGCTTTGTAGAGCTCTGACTGATGCCAGTGTCACCTGTTATATTTCCCATGTAAAATCAGAGGTAAAAAGCAGGATTTGATAAATCACAAAAAGAAAAAAAAAAAAAGGCTACATATTTACCTTGTTCCTAGAATCATAGAATCATTTGGTTGGAAAAGACCTTTAAGATCATCAAGTCCTGCCATACCTGTCCATCACTAAACCAGGTCCCTAAGCACCTCATCTACCCATCTTTTAGATACCTCCAGGGATGGTATTTCAACAACTTCCCTGGGTAGCCCATTCCAGTGCCTGATAATCCTTTCAGTGAAGAAATTTTTCCTAATATCTAATCTAAACCTGCCCTGGAGCATCTTGAGGCCATTTCCCCTCATCCTATCACCCATTACCAGGGATAAGAGGCCGACCCTCACCTCGCTACACCCTCCTGTCAGGCAGTTGTAGAGAGCAATAAGGTCTCCCCTCAGCCTCCTCTTCTCCAGACTAAACAACCCCAGTTCCCTCAGCCGCTTCTCATCAGACTTGTGCTCCAGACCCCTCGTTGGCTTTGTTGCCCTTCTCTGGACATGCTCCAGCACCTCAATGTCTTTCTTGTAGCGAGGGGCCCAAAACCAAACACAGTATTTGAGGTGTGGCCTCACCAGTGCCAAGTACAGCAGAAGGTTGACTTCCCTGCTCCTGCTGGCCACACTATTCCTTATACAAGCCAGGATGCCATTGGCCTTCTTGGCCGCCTGGTCACACTACTGGCTCATATTCAACCAGCTGTCAACCAGTACTCCCAGATCCTTTTCTGCTCAGCAGCTTTCCAGCCACTCTTCCCCAAGCCTGTACCATTTCATGGGGTTGTTGTGACCCAAGTGCAGGACCCAGCACTTGGCCTGGTTGAACTGCATACAATTGGCCACAGCCCATCAATCCAGCCTGTCCAGATCCTTCTGTAAAGCCTTCCTACATTCAAGCAGATCAATACTCCTGCCCAACCTGGCATTGTCTGCAAACTTACTGAGGGTGCACTCAATCCCTGCATCCAGGTCATTAATAAAGATGTTAAACAGAAATGGCCCCAATACTGAGCTCCGTGACCTTCCCCGGCACTGAGGTCAGGCTGAGTTGGCCTGGCAGGAGATGACGCTCATCCCTTGCAAAGGAACAGCAGACTGCCAGTGACCTCCTTAATCCCACTTAAACTATCCAATTTGGACTAAACCAAGATTTAAATGATACCAAAGACATATGCTCATTTTCTTCCCTGGAAACATCTTCAAGCTACTGTATTTGGGGAAGGTCCTACCTCTTCTGCTCTGGGAACTGGTCAAAGGCTTCTTTACTACAACTCATCAGAATTACTTGAATTTAAAACTTATATTAAAAACTCCATTGCTTTCTGATGTGTTAAATATCTGTATTGTCCTTCAGAATAGCAAGTATTGGCTTTCCAGGACATTAAACATTAAAAAAACCCAAAACATTCTATAAGGAAGACAGATTGCTAAAGGATTTGGATTGCTTATGGTCCAGTGATTAAAAACATAAATCCAGTACTACATTGATCATGATTCCTTCACTCTTTTTGCCAAAATCTCTACTTAATGTGAACTTTTCTCTGCATGTGCTATACATCTACCACTGAGATGCAAACAGAAAAACTGAAGACACAAAAGTAACTGAAACGAAATCCAAGACCTCAGCTATACTGAGATCCAAACTCTTGCTTCAAGCTATTAATAACACAAAACGCAAGTTACTTGAAATGTGCACAGAGGTTATATTTAATCCTTTTTTTCCTAATCCTCACTGAGCACAATAAGGGTGATCCCCTGTAGGCAGGCAGGCAGCAGAGTCTTTGATGGCAAATGAGTTATAAATCAACAGCAAATCAGAGATGTTAAGGTTGTATCTTCCCTAGGAAAAAAGTTATATTTTTAACTTGAATTAGCTACCACAGTGCTTAGCCCTAATGAAGACAAAGTAGTTGATAGCTTTCACAGAGGTTAGTGGGTCAAAGTAAACCCTGGGGCTGCCCTAGGCTTTAATCACATCTGCCAACATCTATCAGAATTAAACTTTCTTCCCTCAGATTTTACCTCACCTTAGTATATTTTTAGTGAAAATGAAGTCTTAGGCTAAGAATAACAGGAGGTGTGTTGACAGTTCAAGTGGAGGGTAGGAAAGATAGTGAAAAACAATGGGAAGACAAGATGGGAAAAGGGGCGGTTTATTGGCATTGGGGGATAAAAGTAAAAAACAAAAAAGAAAGATAAAATAGATTTAAAATATTAGATATTATATTATTAGGTATAAGCAAGGAAGTGTAGGTACAGATTTAGCTGTCTGTGAAATACTTACATATATCAACATCATAGGATCAAAGAAAATCCACTAAAATATCTACAGAACTTTTCTGAAATCTTTGATCTCTTCCTTTCCTGATCAATAGACAGACATATGGATAGAAAGAAAGACTGTATTTCACACAGATATTGTCTTCTGAAGGGAACAGAGAAGAGGAGAAATTATTGTGTATTTAACCACATCATATTGTCCTTGCTGCTCCTAACAGCCCTGTTAGGACAGTCAGGAGAACCTCCACTATGGACTCCCTCAGATATGGCAACCATCTTCTGGTTATTTGGTTATTTTTTCAGATAGCCCCTTGCCACAAGTAGAAACTTTTGGAGTAACTTAATAAAGTTTTTGTTAAAACATGCTGTTTGTTTTGGGAGGGAAAACACCCCCAAGGAATAACGTTTAAAACATGCATATTCACAAGGACAGTTTCAGGCCTCTGAAAGCTTAACGTTTGAAACAGGGTAAAAGAGGTGCCAAATCAACTTCCTCTGTGGTGGTCTCCTTCAGTATTTGCTGGGCTGCCCTTGTCCACTTGCATTCCCTTGTTTCCAGACCTATTCACTGTGTTGATTGAGTCAGGAATTGGGGAAATGATGCATTAACTCTGGGACCTCCATCTGCTCCTGGCTGCTCCATCTCAGCAGTGCAAACACAAGTTTTTGATAGGAATATTGATATTAACTGCGTTCCAGGAGAGAGTTGAAACATAAAATGGCATGCCATGTCAATCCTACTTGGTCTAATCAGGCTTCAGCGGCAGCTAATGAGTTCAGATAATAGTAAGACTGGTCTTTTGAGTGATTATAACCTGATATAAAGACCAAACAGCATCTTACCTTGGGACAATGACTGGATATTGATTGCACTTCGAGGTGGTTTATCATTCAGAAATAAGAAAGTCACATAGATCCAGAGTTAGTTTGAAGATTAACATCTTGTTTGCACAGCACTCTAGCATTAGTCAGTAAGATGAGTGAAGAGTGGGTGATTCAATCAGTCAGAAATCAGGGGAAGTACAGTATTGACTGGAGTCTCCATGGGCACTTGGCTGGCTGCATCTCTGAAGCTTCTCAGAGTTCACATTTCCTCGGGGAAAATTAATTTTTACTGATTCCCAGAAAAGAACATTGTAGGTCATGTATAAAGGAACCATTTCTGTTGTAAAGAGCACAGAGGCAAAGGCCTTTACAGAGAGAGTGCTACAAAAATAACATCCCCTCCACCGTTATACATGCATCACGTTCACTTCATGTAAATGGCCCTGTGCACCCATCTTCACCTTGCTCCATGAGTTGTGTAAGTTACGGCACAACTGGACTTCTAATCTGTATGTGTTAAAACCCTGGACAAGTGCACACCTTCTGTTTCCTTTTAGGAACATCTGAAGCTGAGCACTGGGTTACAAAGGAAAAGGTAAATGTTGGAAGCTCAGGCCTGCAGAACTCAAGAACATTGCAGGCTGATAATCAAGTGAAAATTCACATGGACTTGACCAGGACTTTGTATGTGTCTTGTGCCCACTTTCAGGTAAAAAGACCTCCCCTATCCCAGGAAGAAAAAAAAAAAATCTGCACGCAGATAGATTGCACAAGGCCAAGCAGATGCCTCTAGGGCGAGACTGGACACACTAACTCTCATGGGGCTGTTTATAATACATTATGGCCATTCCTGAAAAATAGAAAAAAAGGTGTTTCTCTGGCTCATGAGAACTCTTGCAGCTTCAGGCAGCACCATATTTGCTGTGACAATGGTCTATATTTCTGGCTGGATATATGATCATCTCTCTGGCTTTGAGTAAATTCAGGTTTGTTCCGAACCTCATGAGCACTGGCTGTCCCTGGTCCTAGTCTCAAGGAGAAGACCTTTCCTAGGAGTCCCTCATGAGTCTTGCATTCTCACCTACCCCCAAAAAGTTCCTCATGACATTTACTGCTCCTCACTGGAATGTTGTGTGGTACCAGGCAATGTAGGAAAACTGTTTCTGTGTGATCACTTCCCTTGCCTTCTATCCCTCTCATCCCAAGGCATGTGTCTGCAAGCGCATACATTCCCCAGCTACCAAGAGTCTAATCATGATAGCCTTTTTTGCAAGGTCGCGGTAGTCCAAAATGGGTGGTTTCAGTACACTACAAAAAGTTTCATGATATGAAGCTCAGAGCCCTTTGGAAAGCAGTGCTGTCTTGATGGCCTGTGCCAGTGAACACGACTGGGAAAGGAACATACGGTCAAGTTTGTCATTACCTAGCCCCTTCTTAAAAACAAAAACCCTCCTTCCCTCCCTAAAGTGACCTGGAAGCCTGGACTGCCCAGACCTAGGACAGGAAACAGAAGCAGCTGCTGGCTTTTCTGTCCTTCTCTTGGAGCGGCTGCTCCAGCTGTAGCTGTAGTTGCTGTTCCTGACGCTGCTTTTGTTCTTTCAGCCTATCTGTACTGTGGCTGTGCTGTCTGCCTGTGAATCCCACTGTACATCATCCAGGGGTGATACTGTCAACCCAACAGACAACGGGTACTGTTTGCTCAGGGGGCTGAGGTTCTGGCCCCACTGGAAACACAAAGAGTGATTAAGCAAAAAAAAAAAAAAAAAAAGAGTAATTTTTCTGGGAATATGTAGTCCACTGAGAACTTCACCAGTCTCCCTCTCACTCCTAAAGAGACGATCTCTCATTTTCTGCCGTCTTCTCTTGTATTATCTCTTTCCTTTGCAGGCTTACTGCGAGCACACAATGCTCTTCACTTCATCGTTAGTTTCTCGTGGCAGTACCACAGTTCTCTTTTTTCTCTTCCAGAAACTGTTCTTCGAAATGAGTATTCTGGAGCTGCCTGTGCTCTGACACCACTTCAGTAACGATCAATGCATGGTAACAGGTAAATGTGGCAGAACCACCACTGAAAGAAATTTTTAATGTACTGGCACTACATAATAAGTAAGACCATCTAACATAGGAACTATGACAACTCTGCAGCAGAGTTGGTTGGATATTACAGCATTTATGCAGCTGGGAAGTATAAATTTTCATTACTGTTTGAAGGCTTCATAGGCTTCATTTATCAGTTAGCTTACTGATCATATCCCTTCAGAGCTGGATAATATCCAGTTCTTTTTCTAATCAAAATCTCTTCCTATCATGTCATTGTTGACACTCAAGCACTATATTAGCTTAGACATCACATGGAAAAAAAGGTAATTATCCATAACTGGATGATTAAGTCTAACCCATAAACACTGATGTTAATGACTACCAGGCTGCCATGTTCTTGTTTGAAGTCCGATGGCTAAAACTTTGGTTTCCCCTTTAAAAAAAAGAACAAAACACACTCTTAATTTCCTGGAATAACACGGAATAAATTCCTGTTCCATCTAACACAATTTGAGCATTTTAGTTTCCTCAGTTACAAGCCCCGTTTCTTGGAAAATGTGATGTTCATATGGCTCTGCTTAATAAGGAGGAATTCATTTTCCTCTTCATTGCTTTGCAGTTCCAGAGAGACCATCTGAGTCCTTTATATTCTCTCCCTAAAATTGTGCAACATAATCATTCTTACTAAATGCTCTGATACTCCTTAAAATACTTGTGGCTATTTTGTCGTGGGTTGCCTATGTAATAATGCAGAGTAATCCTCTTTTCTAGATACATAGCAATATCTGAGGCCAGTATTCTAGATATTTCCAAACCAAAATATTACACAGCTAGGAAAAGTTATGATGTCGATGTAGCATCAAAATTAGAATCAGAAATAAGCTAGGCTAATCACACATACCTAAGTGAGATCTCTCCAAAGCCTTGTTTGACATGGTTACAGAAGAAATACGAATGCAACTAGTTATGTCTCCTTGATCTAGGTTTTTTGTCCACTCTCCACTTCTCAGTTTTCCTTACACAAGGATCCGAAAAAGGCTCTGTACAAGTGAAGGACTCCACCATGTGTAATCTGTTATAGCTGTGACACAATATTTTCTCCTATTTGCAGTGTAGCAATTCCTGCAAAGGCAATTAGGACATACCCCCAGGACTTCAATAGGGGGGGTATCAACAGGCATGAAACTATTCCTCAATGCTAGCATGAAAGACTTCTTCCTGACCCAGTTCTTACACATCTGCAATTTCCAGTGCAGCCAAGGTGCCTAAAACCCTTGTGCAACTACAGCAATCTCCAGCTGACCATTAGCAAATTGGCAAACAGATAAATCCAGAGAAGAAATGGCATTCATTTTTCGTCAGGCATTTTGTAGGAAAATCTGTATCTCCAGCATAACATATCTAGGAGTAACAGATCTGTCCAGCAAAGGCAGACCCTCAGGAGAAAATTAGGCCAGGGAGGGAGTAGTTTCCCTGTGCTACATTTATTCCAAGCACACATGGTCTTCCTTTTATTTCAGGCATAGACTGCACTCATCTTTCACAAGATAATGAAAATAAGTATTTCCTTACTGGCCAAACCAGACTGGGAGCAAATACTTTTGACTGTGATATGTATCTCACATTATAATGCCCCTGTGGTGTAGACTTTCTCCATTTTATTGGTTAAGTAAACTCTTTCTTCTACAGAAAAAAGACATTAATCATTACATTTTGCCTTAAAAATATTATTTTCTTTCTATCTGAAGTTCTTTACCTGCCAAGAAAAGTGTCCTAATTAAATAAAACCATTAAGAAGGGCTAATTGTCTTTTTCTGAGCTATCCAAGGACCAGAATTAACTGAGCTATTTTCTCTTCTTCTGCCCTACCGTGCAAAGCGTTCATAGAGTAGCCGGTATATGTAGGTGCCATTCTAACGATCACCTGCTAAGCTTTGAATTTATGTTTCTTCTTCATGTCTCAGGAGGCAATATATTCAAAAGCATCTGGAAAGTCTCAGTGTTGTCCACCTGTGACTCCCGACTGTCCCATGCCTGCTGCCTTCAGACAACATGCCAGAGAGCAAGAGTTCTGCACACCGAAACCCCAACCATACGGGGTTAATTTGAAAAATGCCTCATAAGTTGATCAAAAGCTGAAAACCATTAAGAGCAATTTGTTCTTTTCAACAGAAATAAGCTTATGAGCATTTTTGCTTTGATGGTTTCCATTAGCCAGAAAACATGGTCCTGCAGCAAGTCCCCCTCCTAATGCAGTCTGAGTTAGACCATAGACTTAGCCTCAGTTAGACCATAGAGCAGGATCTGGTTGGTTTCCAAGCTCTGTAACATGAACTGATGGAAAAGAGAGATTGGACCTGATGCATACCATTATTCATTAAAAAAGCCTGCCGCACTGGCAGCACAGCAGAAAGGGATGCTGCATGTGTATTACCACTGTGGACGTGGGGACCGGTGAAGACAGATGTGAGCTACCCTGCCCGTGATCTACCCAAGTTGGTCAGATGTAAACCACACCCAGTCTGGAAGATTTATAGCTAACGTCATACAGAGTCTGTGCCCTGGCTAATATATCCTGCCTCTCAGCAAGGTTGGCTACCTCACACACAGCTCCCACGGCGCAACTCTCACATCAGAGCCGTTGGCACCCAGAGCTCCAGTGCAGGAGTTCAGGTCTGCCTTTACACATAGCCACTGTCTGCAAGCAACAGGAGGAAAACTTGTGATTACATTTTTTTTTTTAGACCTTTAAGACATGTACAAAGGAAGGAGCAGGAACATATATCTGGTAGAGACTGCTGACGTCAGGCCCTTTGATTGGAAGCATCAGAATCGCCTGTAGAAAAATATACATCTTCCTCTTTTTTCCTCATTTTTTGGGCTGGAAGCTCTTCCAGAGTCTCTCTGATCAGACTGTAAGAACTTCTTCTCATTCACAGGCTAAATGGATGTGCGGGCCATTTATATCCCACTGATTTTAAAGGCCATTTTAGTTCTTGTGGGTTTGGATTCAGGTGATTTAATTTGTGAATTCCTGCCAATACCTAATTCAAGGATGGGGATTCTTCCTGACCTATTTCCAACACAAATAAAGAACTAAAAGATAGATCCTACCCTAAAGTGTTAACACATTTAGGATAAAGGTAACTGATGAACACAAACAAACAGTTGGGAGAGGGTAAAGGATCCATGGGCAGCATCAGGCAATAGGAAGGTCAACCGTCTCCTGGGCTGCATCAAAAGCAGCATGGCCAGCAGGTCGAGGGAGGGGATTCTGCCCCTCTACTCTGCTCTGGTGAGACCTCACCTCGAGCCCTGCGTCCAGCTCTGGAGCCCTCAGCACAAGAAGGACATGGAAGTGTTGGAGCAGGTCCAGAGGAGGGCTACAAAAATGATCCGGGGGCTGGAGCCCCTCTCCTGTGAGGACAGGCTGAGGGAGTTCGGGTTGTTCAGCCTGGAGAAGAGAAGGCTGCGGGGAGACCTGATTGCGGCCTTTCAGTACCTAAAGGGGGCCTACAGGAAAGAGGGGGAAAATCTTTTTAGTAGGGCCAGCTGTGACAGGACAAGGGGTAATGGCTTTAAGCTGAAGCAGGGTAGCTTTAGACTGGATATAAGGAAGAAATTCTTTACAATGAGGGCAGTGAAACACTGGAACGGGTTGCCCAGAGAGGTGGTGGAGGCCCCATCCCTGGAAACATTCAAGGCCAGGTTGGACGGGGCTCTGAGCAACCTGATCTGGTTAGCGGTGTCCCTGCTCACTGCAGGGAAGTTGGACTAGATGCCCTCTAGGGGTCCTTTCCAACACAAAACATTCTATGATTTTATGGTTCTATGATTCTATGACAGCCAGCAACAGACTACTCATGGTTGCATTTTTTTAATGCAAGAATTTGAAACAGGGAAAAGAATCAGCTATGTGAGTATTTGGAAACATCTCAGCCAGGGGCAAAAAGCATGAAACAGCAGAGCACATCTGTATTTGAAAATTAAAATGCTCTGGACCTGCTGGCTGATTGTATACCCTGAGTTTGCTGGACACAAAAACTGATTTCTTAGGAAAAGAGATTGTATACAATGAGAGGTGGTATAGGAGCTTCAAAGCAAAAGTCTGGAGGAAAGAATAGGGAGTCAGTGAGAGGAGACTGCAATTGCCTATGATAGTATGGGGCCACAGCAAGATGGGAATGTGAGAAAGGGACTGCAGAGCCTTCAATGTCCAGAAGTACCCTGTGGGTTTGTCACAGAGCAGATGACCCCCTCACAGCTTACCAGGCCTGTGCTGGGGATCCACTGGGATTCAGTGAGAAAAATATCACTTACTGAATTGACAGCAATGCTTTTGGTTGTGTCTGTGTTTCTTGGGAAGTCCCACTGCAGGCACAAGCTAGGCTCAACCCTGCTGAGCGTATGAAGCCTGACACGAGTGAATCCTGCCATGAAGTGTATGCAAGACATACTATTTCTTTTGTCTGGTTCTGTCTCTCAGTTATAGGCGTGTGTTTTAAAACAAAAGCAGTTTATCTGAATGACTGTTGTGACTGTAGTCTGATCTCACCATTATTTCTACATCCTCTGGAGCAGTCTGTCGTGAAATTCCCTCCTGCTTTACAAATCAATAGATTATTTAGGTAAGACATCACTTTGAACTGCCGGCATTTGACTATCAGAAGCGTAATAGGCAGCCGATACAAACAGAATACTCCTTTACCTGCATTCCTTTCTAACAAGCAAGAGTAAAACCATACCATTCCTATCAAATGTTTTAGTCTGAATAAAAGTCATGCTGTCTTTAACTAGCTGGAGAGGCAAAGTGTGCCTCGTCCTGTAACACTCTTCTGAGAACTGGCAGAGGAAATCATTCTTTCCACCAGGGATTCCAGGCCTTTGGGCAGAGTAGCTTGAACATGACTAAAACAGTTGCAAAATCTTTAAACAGTGTCCCACGAAGCATATAATGTACCCTCTCCTTGCATCCACTATAGCAATTAATGTCAATAAGTATAAACTAATTGTTAGCATCTGTGTTAACTGAGAGCAGTAAAGCTGTGTTTCTTCTCCTGCAGTTTCAGACGATGAAGCTGTACTTCAGCTTCAAACACCCTGGAGGAACAGACCAGGAGAAGAACATTGGAATTGAGAAATGAAACAAGATCTTTTACCAATGTTTTTATTATGAATCCATCTTAGCAGACCTTTTGCAAGTATAAAAAAGGCTTTAAATCTTCATTTCAGTTACATATCTCTGCCTCACGGAAAAAGTAGGTTGGTGCAAAAAAAATCAGAAAAAAATTTCCTTATCAGCAAACAAGGGATTAGCGGTTTCAGATCACTGCCTAGCAGACCACGTAGTTACCAAGACTCACTAAATTGGCCTGCAGTGATCCATTGCTCATCTTCCACAATGGCAAATTTCATAAGCACGATGTTCATTGATGTAACTGCGTAAGCAATGTCACCTCTCCAGTCTATACTTTGCTCTCGGGGTGGTGCTGGGCTCCTTCAAGCCACGTGTCAGCTGCCCGCCAGCACACACTGTGACTGCTCTCTGCTTAGGAGAATGACAGAACAGCACAAGCAATGGGGCTCTGGTTTGGAGACTGGGGATTTTCCTTAAATCTATGCTTTGTATGGTGTGTCCCATTCTGCTTGGTAAAGGCGAGCTCCAAGAGGTATTCTTGGAATTAGGAGAAGGTGGTTGTGAGGTTTGTGACTGTCATTTCCAAAATGAATCCGCACTGAGAGAGAGCAAAGAAACTCATGCATGGAGACAACAGGCAATGGTGCACTGCAGGTGCACTACAGGGTTTTCAACTTGTATTTGCTTCACAGCATCATGTCAACATCCAGATGTTCCAGCTGGATCCTCCTCAGTTTGTAAAGAACAGTGTAACCATCCCTGCTAAATTAATTATCTTTTTCTTCCCCACAGCAGGAGAAAGCACCTCTACAACATCTTTATTCATGTTTGTAGAACTACATCAGGATTAATTTCTGGGCAACGTATCAGGTTGTCTGAGCCAGAATATTATTCCTATCCCCACTTCTAAAACACCTCTACAGAGGAGAAGTGTATGGGATGGAGCTGAGTCAATTTTTAACTGCTTTGGTGGTTTTGGCCACAACAGGTACAAGCAATAGTAAGACCTTGAATTTTCTTTGTATTAGTATTTGCTTGGTTTAAACATCACAGGAATTATAAACCCTGAAAGAGCTGTCTCTTTCCAGAGAGATGCTGTAATACCAGTTCAAAGATATCTACAGCATCCCAACCTAATGACAGTGCAGGTTCCCAGCATCAACCAGGTCTTCACTACCAGCCACGAGCTTCTGTTGTGCCCTTCCCACATCTCAGCCCTGACAATTTTCTGCTGTTATATTTCATTTTCTTGATTATTGAAACTGTTAAACCAGATGGCAAAAATGTAGTAAGAGCCATTAAGCTATAATGTTTTAGTATGAAACTAGTGAATTATATTTACCTTGACTGTGGTCTGAAAATGCTAAATTCTAATTAAAAAGTTGATTTTTCTTCCCTTCATGACCTCTTTCTGGCGCTTTCCTTCAGAAGAATGTATTCAGTATTTTTATTAAGTCCCCTCCAAAACTCTGCACTAAAAGAAACTGGACCTGTGTCCATGCATCAGGATGGTTTCCCACAGCAAACCGCAACTTAGCCCGGCTCTGTAGCCCAGGACTCATCACATTCACTGAAGTACCACTTTCACCCTTGTCTATAAGCGAGACTGTAAGCGAGTTTTCTGGTTTGTACTAACCTAAACCCAAATGTGGCAAGTACCATTGTGAAAGAAAAAATAGTCATAGCATATGCTGACTGATGTTGTAAAGCTCCTCATTTTTTAGGAGCTTTAATAAGACTCACTTATTCAATAGAAAATTAAAAAAATAGCCAGGCTCATTAGATTCTTGGCCTGGATGTGAACCTAGTTAGAGTTGGCCATTGGTCAGCCAGTGCAGTCCAAACTTTCTGTATTTTGGTTGCACCTCAAGTTTCTCTTTCCTGTTTGTCTGCAGCTCCCTGACCCACACAACTAGCCATCCACCAAATCTGGCTGCACCACAGGGAACACTGAACATGCATGAAGGTCTGTTAGGAGCTAAACTAACAAAATAACATGGATGGCACTTGTAGCTGAAGCCAGATGGGACAGACCAGTCCATAGAGTGAAACAGCTTCTGTGAACCCTTGGTGCTACTTAGATCTCCTGGGTATTTGTGGAAAATGCATATCTTTGAACAACTTAAGCAGGCACATGACATTATGATGCCCCATGCTGTTCTGTGTGCATGCCAGTCAGGACAAGCTTTACCGTGTGGTGCAGTCTAATGGGAACTAACGATAACAGGGAGATGTGAAGCATCAAATATCCAGGAGAGGTCCAGCAATGGGCACGAAATAAAGCCTGTCCCCAGAATGCTCTCCCATCCATTGCACATGTGAAGCTTTTACAGCTGAGCTCTTTTGGTGGAAAGGATAAGCAGAGATTATCTAGTGTGGCTTTCTCAATCTGTGTGGCTGGCCTCCCAGGGAAAAGCTCTGATCTTTTCCAGCTACGGCACGTGTGTGTAACCCTGGGGCAAACGAGAAATGGAATGTATGTCATTTATTTGTTTAGTGCTTTGCAACACCCCGTGCTAGCCACTCAGTGCTGAATGCTCATTGTTCAAAGGACCGCTCCTCACTAGGACTCATCCCAGCACTGGAGAAGTTGATGGGAATCTTCCCCTTGACTTGAGCGTGCTTTGGATAGAGCCCCAATCTTCCACACTTCATGTTCCCATTGAACTCAGCAGGGTGTCTGGATGTACAAGGAAGGAATCACTGGTCCTTCGGTTACCCAGTGTCAATATTAACAAGCAAAGTAAATACAAGCAATGGGCTTTCCCACACATAGTAATTAAATATGCTTCCTCTATTCTCTGCCGCTTTTTACATTAAAGGATCCACATTGTTTTGTTTTAGCCTTAGTGATTGTAGCTGGAAAGCAGGTTTAGAAGAGGGCACTGTAATCCCGTGTTAGCAACAGCATGTTAGAATGTGTTTTTTACATAGGGCAATAGCAAGGCAGAGTTTAGTAAGCAGGTTTTTCGTTGTTTCTGGTCAGCTAGTATACACAGGCTTCATTCACCCTGTTCATATGTTAAAAACCTAGTTTAATCATACAAGATAACTCATCTTTTTCTGCCATCTAGTGACAAGAACTGCAGCTTAACAAGTTTATGGACCTTTTATCCAGGTCATTTATTTTATTCAGTCACACACAGGCAATAAGATACAGCTCTCAACATGTGTTTTCCTGTTTGTTCCACAGCATTTCATATGATCTGAATATGGGAGAAGGCATAGTGCTTGTGTTTTGCCCCTTTTATACATATCACCTCTTTCATAACTGGTTTTTGCATCTCATCCTGTACATAATGAATAGGTCAGCCTTGCAATTGAGAAAGAACAACCCTAGGATGGAAGTTCACTTGCCATATGTTTCTTCAAAGAAACCCACCTGACATATCATCCGTGGAGACTCTGCCTCTCTGCAGAGAACCAACAAAACCTTTTCTCCACCTTTAACAGGTTACACATGAGCAGTGATCGTATTAAGACAGTGGCCACCAGCAGCAAGAAATTAAATAGTTGCTATACCTAGCCCAAAGACCGTATATTTCTCTTTCTTTCCTTCTACTGAAATTGAAGACACACTTCACCAATATCAGTAAAACCATTAATATACTTAAAATGCAAGCGTATGTTTAAAATGCTTTGGTCAAGCAAGCCTTTTACCTGCTATTCTATAAAAACTTTGTTGTGGGGATAAGAATTTTCCTAATCCTTGCCTACCCTTTGCCTTATCCTAATATATGAAAGAACTTTCTGGCTTCTTTTACGTTGGCAGCAGGATAGACACCCAAACCCCATTCCTGGGGTTTTAATACCACCTGAGTTACAGAAGTAGAATTATAGAATAGAATCATAGAATTGTTTAGGTTGGAAAAGACCTTTAAGATCATCAAGTCCAACTGTTAACCTAACCCTGCCATCCCACCACTAAACCATATCCCTAAGCACCTCGTCTACCTGTCTCTTAAATACCTCCAGGGATGGGGACTCAAACACTTCCCTGGCAAGTAGTTCTATAAGAATTAAATGTGTTGCATGACTTTTCCCTAAACAAGAAGCCTCATTCAGATCCCATTAAAATAATTTTAAAAAGTCAGCAAGTCTCAATACACATTGGGTCAGGCCCAAGATAAGCCCACGGAGAAATGATGGTGACATTCAGCCCCTGTATTGCATATACATGATTCTTGGCTGGGCTGGAGACTAAATTATCTCTGCATGCTTTTCCAGACAATGTCAAAATCATGAGATAAGGTGAGCAAGAATGACAACACACATTAACATATCACTGCTAGCTTTACACTAAACATTGTGACCTTATTAGCAACAGCTGGGCACCTTGTTATATTCATTGCAGCAATTTTACAGACAAGAATTAACAAAAAAAAGCCATTACTTTTGTATTGTTTCCAATGCATGATGGTATTATTTTATTCTCTAATAATGGGGAAATGCTGCAGTATGTCATTACATCGGTGTAAGGCATGGGCGTTTATTAATAAAGACCACTGTGCACTTGGGGGTTTTGTCTTCTAGGTGTTTGACTGTTGAAGATTTATATATGTGATTCTCCTGGACCGTAACACCAAAATGACCCATGAAGTCCTTCTTTAAATAATCATATAACCCATGACAGAAATTTTACTGTCATTTTAATGAAGTGGTTAGAAAGATTATATATGCCAAAACACTGCACTTTTAATTTCAAATAAAAAGAAAACAGTTCATATAAAAATTACATGTTAATAAGAAGCATTTGTGTGAAATGACTATGAAAACTCTGACTGGCTTTTTAACTGGGGTCAATGGAAAACAATGAGAAGACTTATAAAATACTAAGGCATCAGCTGCATTTTATAAGCATCTCATAGAAACAAAGACTAGTCCATAATTGTTTCTTTTCTCTAAGCAAATGAATGATATGACCCTTTTGTTTAACTTCTCGTTTTCTTCACTGTCTTCAAGCCTCCTCAGTTACATCACTTCACATTTATGTGAGGCATGAAAGAGATCCTTATCTATGAAATAATAATTAAAAAGAAAAACCAAGGCCAGTACTGGTTTTGTAGTTTCCATCAAGGCAGGGTCTTTCTGGAACAAAGCCAGATGACTGTCCTGATCCCCAAATACTCCAGTGAGACAAGCACAGAGGGTTCTTTGAGAGATCAGCATCTGAGATGAACAAGAAAATACTGACCATAAGGGAAAAGAGATGTTTTCGGACACCATCATGCACTTACATTTTTAACTATCCTTTTTCCACTTTGAGAGGTTTTCCCACAACCTCCCCTTAAGTTTTATGAATAAATAGACCACACAGAGAAACCTTGGATGAAGTCTCAAAAACAACCTTTGAAAATAAGGAAATTTAATCCTCACTCAGTCGTGTTTCATTGGTGATTGCTGTAATGCAGCCCCCGTGCCTTTGAATGTCATGGACCAAACCCTAAAAGGACAGGACAGAATCATACAAAAACTGCCAGGTTTTTGGGGGTTTTGGTTTGGTTTTTTTTTTTTGGGGGGGGTGGAGATATTTGTAACAGCAAATAATTTCCATTTTCCACTAAACCTCAAGACTGAAAAGCCTTTATTTCAATGAGTCTAAATAGAGTCAAGCATGTACTTAAGTCTCTAAAACCTTAGGAGCCTTATTCCTGTATTTTCAGAATGAATAATTTAGAACAGTAATACTGGTGTCCAACAACAATAACTCAAGAAAACGATAACCTGAAGATCAAGATCACTGGTCATACTGTAGTGGTGGGACTCTTCTGACTACATCCAGGCACCTGCACACATGCAAGCCGTCCTACCCTCCCTTTGTTGTCAGTGCAGAGCCAGACAGTGAAGTCAGTGGAGTTCTTGGTGCAATGCATCTTATCCTAAATTAGTGGCCAATGTTTGGTGGACATGAATCACAGTCTCAACTCTGTCAGCTCAGCTGACTGGGTCTGGACTCATTGCAGCCCTAGGCACACAGGGCAAATGACCATATTGGAGACACCTAAAGATATTTCTAGCTTTTTTCTGACTTGTGATGAATTCAAAAGGTTTGTGATATTCTTTTTCCCTCTCAGTTGACAAGATACAAGAAGGAGGATATGTCTAACATAGGTTAAAACGCCACTTCACTGCAGCCATTTGTCAAGTTTACAGGGCTGGCTGGCTGAGGACCTCACACAGAAGATGTTCTGGTTAAAAACGCTGGTTTGCAGGTGCAATAAAAAATAAAGGTGCTTATATGGAAAGGACTAAAACATCTCCCAATTCCTAGAACAGGTGTTTGAAATAGCTATGTCTTTTTTCGTTTCCATTAAAAACCATACAATTTTATTTAGACTCTAGGTATGTACAATATCTATCTTGAAGCTACCTTTTGGTATGAATCTCTCTAGTCTTCTTTCTAAATTATACATTAATTAACCAGATTAGATTCCTAGAAAAATTAAGCTATTGTCAAATCACTGCGTAAATACAGAGGCTAAATTTAATTCCTCAACCACATCCACACAGAGCCGTTCTGTGCATGTGTTGACCTATTTGCAGAGGGTGTGATCAAGTGTTTGTCTGGCTCAATAACTCCTGCATAAAAGCCCCAGAGAGGAAATGCTGTGACGACAGCATTTCAAAATGCATGTGTCAGTTGTAATTACATTGCTATTTATTTACTCAGTGTAGACACTTGTACTTTTAGAAGCAGATTGAGACAACTGGCTGATTTTAAACAAGTCGTGGAAGAGACGTGGTTATAGCCATGAGCTTGCACAAAGTACGGTCATAGATGGACTTGTAGCTTGGTCACAGTTTTTGATAGCATCAAACCTAGGAAAAGTTTAATGCAGTCCATGGGCAGTTTGCCACACCGATAAAAGATCATTCTAACTCTTCTTTGGAACAAACTCATTTGGTGAAAATGGCCAAGTACAATTACAGGTTTCATTAAAAAGCGGTCTTAAAAAACCATATTCATTTAACCCAGACTTCCAGCAGCAATATCAATCTTATGCTCCCAGTCCACCTCATAAAGTCACTTGTCTCAGTGACCACGGTGCAGCTTTTGAAACCCCAAAGTTTCAAAACTTTGAAAACTTCAGAAGTGAGCTACAGAATCTCACCATCACCCTGACCAAGAGACACGTGCATGGAGATGCCGTGGATCAGGTGGCATGTGGTTACTTGTCCATGTGCCCATGTGTCCTCCTGGCATAGTTAGAAGGATTTAAGTAGTTGTTAGCGCATGACAGAGGTACATTCTGAAGGAATTGGGAGGGCCTTGGTTTCAAGGTCAGACCATGATTTGCAGGCAAGAAAATAGTGTCATATGCTGGTTTACAAGCTGTTGGATCTCCTTCTCACTTCTTTCTCCCTTCTCATGCCAGATGAAGGTTACTAATTTACTACAGTCCCTAATAAGCAGGGCATCATTATCTACCATGCAGTGTCCGCTGGGCAGATAGGAATATAAAGGGCATTCCTATGTCTTTTCTTTTGCATGAACATGTAAACCGATTTGCAATCTAGTTGTAAGTTATGGGAATCGGTGATCAGGGTTGTGTTCCTAGATCCCACACAGCATCTCTGTGTAAGCACTGAGCTAATGCCTGCCGTTCCAGGGAAATATTTCATGCTTTCATTCACTGAGGGCCATGAGAGTATGATGGAAGGAGTTAGCTGCATGCCAAGCATTATTAATAACATTAACATATTAAAGACCATCTACTTACTGCCAAACAAAATAAAATTCAATCATGTTACAATAGTGGGAAAATCTCATTCAATAAAAAAGAACAAAAGCCATGTGATTATTTATTCTAAGGTCTTAACTAGGGAATATAATTTCAGATCTCAAGCCACATGCAATTTTGAGGGTGTTTCCAGTCATTTTCTTTATTTCTTTGTCATCAGGCAGCAGGCTGATCTGCAATCATGTTCTCAGTTAGCAGGGACTACCAGTGGGTTTTCTACTTATCTGGAACTAAGGGAACTATGAAACACTAGGTGGATGTTCAGTTTGTTATAGAATCACAGAATCATTTAGGCTGGAAAAGAGCTTTCAGACCATTGAGTCCAACCTTTAACCTAGCACTGCCAAGTCCACCACTAAACCATGTCCCTAAGAACCACATCTACACATCTTTTAAATACCTCCAGGGATGGGGACTCAACCACTTCCCTGGGCAGCCCATTCCAATGCTTGACAACCCTTTCGGTGAAGACATTTTTCCTAATATCCAGTCAAAACCTCCCCTGGAGCAACTTGAGGCCATTTCCCCTCATCCTATCACTTGTTGCTTGGGAGAAGAGACCAACATGGCTATACCCTCCTGTCAGAAAGTTGTAGAAAGCGATAAGGTCTCCCCTCAGCCTCCTGCTCTCCAGGCCAAACAACCCCAGTTCCCTCAGCTGCTCTTCATCAGACTTGTGCTCCAGACCCCTCATTGGCTTCATTGCCCTTCTCTGGACATGCTCCAGCACCTCAATGTCTTTCTTGTAGTGAGGGGCCCAAAACTGAACACTGTGTTCGAGGTGCAGCCTCACCGGTGCTGAGTCCAGGGGGATGATCACTTCCCCACTCCTGCTGGTGTCTTGGTTCCAGCTGGGATAGAGTTCATTTTCTTCCTAGCAGCTGGAACAGTGCTGTGTTTTGGATTTAGTATTAGAAGAATGTTGATAACAGATGGATGTTTTAATTGTTGCTGAGCAGTGCTTACACCAGTCAAGGATTCTTTCAGCTTCCCCTGCTCTGTCAGGTGCATGAGAAGCTGGGAGGGGGCACAGCCAGGACAGCTGACCCCAACTGGCCAAAGGGGTATGCCATACGATATGATGTCATGCTCAGGGGGAGTTGGCCAGGGAGAAGGATTGCTGCTCAGGATGGGCTGGGCATCGGTCAGCGAGTGGTGTTTCTTTTTTTTTTAGCTTTCTTTTTCTCAACCCCCCGGTTTTTCCCTTTTTTTTTTTTTTCTGATTGTCTACCCCATCCCACTGAGGGTGTTGGGGGGGAGTGAGTGAACAGCTGTGTGGTGTTCAGCTGCCTTCTAGGTTAAACCACAACACTGGTTACATTATTTCTGATACAAGCCAGGTTGCCGCTGGCTCTCTTGGCCACCTGGGCACACTGCTGGCTCATATACTGTCAACCAGTAACCCCAGGTCCCTCTCTTCCAAGCAGCTTTCCAGCCACTCATCCCCAAGCCTGTACCATTTCATGGGGTTGTTGTGACCCAAGCACAGGACCCAGCACTTGGTCTGGTTGAACTGCATACAATTGGCCACAGCCCATCAATCCAGCCTGTCCAGATCCTTCTGTAGAGCCTTCCTACTCTCAAACAGATCAATGCTTCCACCCAGCTTAGCGTCATCTGTAAATTTGCTGAGGCTACACTTGATCCCCTCATCCAGGTCATTAATAAAGATGTTAATCAGAACTGGCCCCAATACTGAGCTCTGAGGAACACCACTTGTGGCCGGCCACCAACTGGATTTGACTAGATCCACAACCACTCTTTGGGCTTCACCATCCAGCCAGTTTTTTACCCAGCGAAGCATACGCCCATCCAAGCCATGAGCAGCCAGTTTCTCTAGGAGAATGCTGTGGGAAACAGTGTCAAAGGCTTTACTGAAGTCTAGGTAGACAACATGCACAGCCTTTCCCTCATCCACTAAACAGGTCACCTTGTCATTGGAGATCAGGTTAATCAAGCAGGATCTGCTTAAACCCATGCCGAACATAAACCCATGCTGACTGGGCCAGATCTTCTGGTTGTCCTGTATGTGCCATGCAATGGCACTCAAGATTATCTGCTCCATAACCTTGGCACCAAGGTCAGACTGGTATGCAACTCATCCCCACTTGGGAACCAGGAAAGGCTGCTGTGCTGGTAGCTTGGTCCCACAGTGGAAAACCTCCCTTACAGAAAGACAGCCTCAAAACCAATATCTCAGGGAGAGGGAGGGAAGGAGATAACTGGCACTGCTATCTGCACAGCCTGCCAGCTCAGCTGACTGTCGGCTTTGTTCCCCAGGAGCCAAAAGCAATTCCATCCACAACTCCATCTACAACTCCACCTACAGCCACAGCTCTCCATTTGCCAATTTTAAGCAAATGTCATAAAAGCACTCCAGTTGAAAAAACCACAGATTTCTCTCCTTGTGGCCTTTGCATTCCTTGCTGCCCTTTCACAAGTATGATAGCTGTGGTTTCTCTGGTTCAGGCAGAAAAGCTGCCGCGAACATCTCTGCTGCGTTCATAACTACTCAGGATTGTCAGTACAAATCTACTTGTCAAGGGTAATAGATCCTATTATTGGTTATAGGGCTTGAGATTTGCCTTTGTGCACAGTGTTCACTTGAAACCAATAGAAATACTACACAAATCATATAATAAGGTGATGTTTCAGGCTGAGGAGGACGTTCAGATGTGAAGAGAGAGCTCTTGCTGTGGCCTCAGACCAGGATAGGAGTAAAGACCCAGCCAGCTTTATAAATAGGCAAGTTAAAGCAATCCATATCATAAAAGGATCTGAGGAAATACAATGTACTCTGAGTGCAGGCTATGCAGCAAGCAACAGAGAGAGACGGATAAATAAGGCCTTGATTTTCACATACTTATGAGACGATTTGCATATTTAATACCAAAAGTGCAGAGGGCAAGTCTGGCTGGCACATGGAGGCAAATGCATGTACCTTCAATGCTGGAGGTGTTTGTGTTCCAAGGGTTTGAAAATGGACAGATACTTGTGACTGTGAACATATGAAATGCATAAAAAAATACACAGCCATCCCTGTGATGCCCTTAAAGGTGTGCTGATCTGCACTAATATAAGGTGAAACGAGACTAATGTTCCTCACTGTTTCTTAATGGAATACTGTCAAGTATTTCTTGATCCCGAGCATTAACAGTCATCTGCTAGAAGCAGGGGGAAACTATTACCGTTGAGTAATCGCTGCCTGGAAGCTGTGATGGTACCACAGAATGGCTCCAAAATTAGCTTCCAGGATTCTGCAATATCCTTCTATACACAAAAGGTGGTTAAATGCAATAGAAGCTCAGTTTATGCAGCATATAGGAGAAAATGACTGGGTCTGTTAAAAAAAAAAAATAAATTGCATTTTGTTTCAGTTTTGATTCTTATGCCCAAATCTGCATTTTTCTTTTCCTCTAGATCCTCACACAGGTCTTATTGCTATTACCATTCAGAAAATGCATTTATAGATGCCACTGAGTGTAGTAGTGCTCTGTCCCTGAGGATCATGTTGGGAAAACCACTACAGATGAAGGAACAGATGCAGAAATGTTATGCAATGTGATGACTTCATTCGAAAAGGCCGGTGATGATAAAGGGGGAAGTAAAGTGCCTTGTGCTTTCCTAAGCAGCTCCTGGCTCTTTCAGCCAGGGTCATTTAAAGCCACTGGCTGAACGTTAGCAGCATTTTACTCCCAGCCCCAAATTCAAACACTCTTATTAATTTTATTCTGGCAGAATCTAATGCTAGCAAGAGTTAAATGCATTCTTAATAGCTGCAAAAAGAATTTCCTGTTCACCTCTATTTACAGTTGTTTGCATTTCATTCTCCCCATTTAGATGAAGCTTTAATAGTTTACCAGTTCATGAAAGGCTACAGACATTCCCTCAGCCAGATCTAGACCTAATGAAAGAGTAAAGATATTTTAAAGTAACATTGCTGACGTACTCTACTGGTGATATTACATTTGAAGTGCAAGAGTTCTCATAGGATTTGGTATGGAAAGGAAGCTGGGACGACCCATATTTCAAATTCCAGTGGTTGTCCAGACAGATGTCTGTTTGTTAGCAATGATGACAAAACGCCTGTTGCTACTTTTACATTGCAAACCATTTTCCTCCTGTGGTTAATTTATTCCAGGTGGAAGTTTTGGAGAAACTCTGTGTGTAGAATCTACAAATAGCTAGGTTCTTTAAGCAGGTTTTACTAAACAATATTAAATAGAATATTCAACAGAAATAAAAATGCCATGTCTCAGCAATAATAAACATTGCAGGAAGGCAAAGGGGATACCACATCCTCCTGCATTGAAAGCCAGGAATAAATCCTCTTGGGAAGGTGAAAATGGATTTACCATGGATGAAAGAAAAAGGATATAGTGTGAGAGGATGCCATTTTCTCAGCCTCAGGCAGTACATAACAAGTTTTTACCAGCTGGAAGAGAGTGTTGCTGCTTGTTACGAAATAACCATGGTAGAGCTGCAAGTTTGACTTCGCCAGATTTGAAGGGCCACACTCACGGAGGCAAGACGGTAGGAAAAAAAGTTTCAATGGGAGAAGAAGACTTCAGTGAAGACCACTGAAAAGGATGAGGAAATTAAATCATCACAAGACGTTGCTCTCTGAAATAACACATTTAGTGATACTGATCATCTGCATCTCTTCCAAAATTAAAATATTTCAGGAGTAAGGGGCACAGAAGAAGCACTGGAGCCTCTTTTGGATGGACTGCACTTGTAGATTTTGTGGGTGGTCTTCTACTGCGTATCTCCAATACGTAAAAGGTCTTGCTGGCTTGCTCACCCTACCATTCCGTGTTTGTCCTACAGACAGAACTTACGCTGTTGTCTTGGGCAGACAGTGAGCGTTTAGTCTTGACATGATGGAATTACACAAAGATTTCATGATTATAAACAAAGTTTTAAACATGATTCTCTTCCTATTTATTCAATTGCAGGCACATAATCCCAGTTTTATTGTGGTTTCCCTTTGACTGTATTCAATTCTTCATGAGCTTTTCTGTAACACCAGCTTAATTTCTAGCTTTCTTGTCCCTTCTCTTAACACTGATTTTCAGAAGTACTCACCAAAATCTCAGGCATGCAGCTATCAGCATTCCCATGGTACCAGTGCCTAGTGTGTTTATGGTAGTGTTGAAGCTGCAAAAGAAAGCCACAAAGTCTAACGCATGATATGCTAAATTCTTAACCAATTTATACCAGCACAGCCTCACATGATCAGGGAAGCAATACCACTTTATGTTAACTGGCATGCACCCGCAGCCCCAGTGAAAAAGTTTACATCTGGAGGCTGAATTGAAATCATGGATATTTGAGTATGAATATTTAAAACTTTGGATTCCTAATAAATTCACAGACATGACTTAACACTTTTGGCAGCAATTTTCCACTGTTTTAGTAAGATGTACAATGAATTGACAGGTGGCTTTCTGTGGCCATTCTCTGTACCTGGTGACTCCTAATTTTTGAGTATGCCAAGCTACAACCAGTCCTAAACGAAAGGCTGTACAGGCGGTTCATCTGTTTGTTATAGAATGAGAATGCTCTGAACAGGGGAACTAAAAACAACAGTGTGGCTGGCTAGTACACCCCTGAGTGCACTGGAGTGTTTGTAAATCTCCAGTTTCGCAAACTAGCCCAGGATTTTGAATAAGCTAGATTTGTAAAAGTTCACTGACCTAATCACCCAGAGGGCCAAGGTTGTTCAGGGTCTAAGAAAACAGTGTGTTCTTTAGGTCATATTTCTTCACTAATTTAGAGGAAGACACTTTCCCTGTTCATTTTACAGACCAGCAGTATCCCCAAAGATGCTGGGTCTTGTCTGTTTTGTCACAACCCTGGTGCAATTCCAGAGGAATCAATTCTTCCTACCCAAGGAGGAATACAGCATAAATGTAAAAAATTGGGATCTTCCA
>NW_009259239.1:665639-678710 GCF_000687185.1 Egretta garzetta | reverse complement strand
GGAATTTTTCATGTAAAATGATTCAAAGATTGTCCCAAATCTATCCGAAAAATACAAGTAACATGTGACAAGTTACAAAACAATGAAACAAAGGCAATAAGGTTAATAAGGTTACCTCTATATGGCATAAGACATCTGTGCAAGGAAGCAGTGCTCCCCTACAAGCCAGGTGATGTAGGTCTTCTGACCTCCTCCTTAAGGATGAGGCACTAGCCGAGACCTAGCCAAACTGTCTATCTGGGATAGGTGGAAACCTAGAAGAAAAAGAATACAGTACAGTACTAACGCAGGTGACAAAGGATGAAGAAAAGGGAAGTGATGTGAGAGCAGAGAGCTCAGAATGGACTGAGAGGGCACTGGATGGAGAGCAGAGATCAAAGCAGCCCAGCAGTGCCCACATCTCACAGAGGATACCCAGGCGAAGCCAGGTGGAGTTGGTTGGCATGCAGGCTGCTCCACATTGGTGCCTCCAGAACATTAGGTTGCATCCACCTGCAGCCAAGGTCTCCGTGCAAGGCCCTGAGATAATGCTGCTAATGCAGTACTGTGGGGAACCAGTTCCAAGTGCCTGAAATTAGAGGAGCCCACCTGAGAAGTACATGTTAGTGTGATGCCCAAGAAACATGTTTGGAACAGGACATGAGAGTATGGAGTCCAGGACCTGCTGGGATAGGACTGAAGGACTATGCGAGGTCCTAGGGCTACTAGAGCAAACCTGAGCCATCTTGTCCGTAAATCTTGTAGGGAGGAACTTTTGAAAAGACCTACTTCAAAAAAAAATATCTAGATTTTATCCGAGAGGAAACCAGCTGGTCCACTCCAAACAAGAAAAGAGCTAGCACATGTATGGAGAGACAGGGGAAGCTAAGTTATGTGACAGGGTAGACATCCTGAAAGTAGAAAACATCTAGCAGAAAACAGCCATGTCCTTTTATTTAAGATGAATACATTATTCAAGTGTCTAGTTACCCTTGTTTGCTGAGCATTTAAATAGAGAAGCGGATTAATGAATATCCTGCTGTGCTGGAAGGTCTGTGGTTTCAGCCAAAAACCTTCTACTTTGGGGGTTTGATTTTGATTTACTTCTTGCATGTAAAAGCCACAGAGAAGACAAATAAAATCAAGATGTACCAGTGTCTGGGCCCAAGCCTAGGCCTCATGCAGCTCAGTTTTTGACAAGGAAAACAGAAAGCTCAGGCTGGCATGGGTTTCCCTAAACTTGACAACACTGATGCAGGGACAGCTCCTCTGGCTCTGAGCTACTCCAGTCCAGGGAGTATTCAGAGGCCACTTTTGACTTGGCAGAAGATTGATCTGCTCTGAATGATTCCCCATCTTCATGAGACCAGGGAACTGACTGTGGTCCTTCTGACCATGCGTGCGCAGCCCATACCCATAGTGCTTCTTGACACGTGTCCTTGGGTCAGGGGCCAGTGGGTCTTTCTCATCGCATGTAGCTCCTACACATGCAGACAGCAGAGGAAAGGGGAAATTTCTGACAGGTCCATGGAGCTAGTTTTCCCTGTCGCCTTCAGTTCATCCAGCTCACTCACTCTTACCCCTCGGGACCCCAGCATTGGCCAACTTGTGGGTCTCTTCAGGTTGTTTCTGAGATAAGAGGGGATGAACTGTGCAGCCCAGCATCTCTTTTGGTAGGCCAGCTATCTGTGAAGAAGATAGTGTGTTTCTTTATTCCTGGACCCAAGCATTTTTCAGCCACCACACAGAAAACCTTTGCTAGGCTGCTTCTTACGGTTATAATCCCAGTGCTCAGCCTTGTTAAACCCTTGGCTTTCAGATAAATTTTTTTTTAGTGTCTTTGTATTTTTGGCCTGTCTACTCACATCTTCATCAATCCATAGAAGCAATAGCCTGTCCTCTATGTTTAAATTAAATTCAGAGTGAAAACCCTCCAGCCATCTTGGATTACAGATTAGCTTTGCATATACCTTAGTTTTGGACGATGTTTACCATCATTGCAGCTGTCTAATTCCCCAAAGAGTGTACTTGCTTCTTACATTTATCCTGAATTAAGGACAGCTGTTATACCTGCTAGCTTCCAAAGGTTTTTCAACCAGAATAATGTGCTACAAGCTTTCTGCCACTGGCCATTAGACTAATAGATTATTTCTTTTTAATTCACTCATTGTCATAACCTTAGATTTGCTTCTTTCCTCTACAACCTACTGGCTTGGAATAGCCTCAGCCTTTACTTCATGGTCTGTTGCACCTCCACAGCTTTTCTTTCTACACTCTAGGATCTCTACTTGTTTTCCAAAGGAACCCTTTTTCTGATCTTATTGATTTTCCATTACCTTACAATCCTGTGCACATGCTTACCTCTTCTCAGCCAATATCTAGTTTATCCTGTAAAAATTAAATCCTGTTATCCAAATTCTTAAGGCACACAAACTGCTGGTAACTTTTCTGACCTCTGTCAAAAATTGTTTATTACACCACCTTGTTATGCAGTCCCCTTGGTGGATACATACCTTGGATTTATTACCTAAAATCTGCCCCATTCTTCCTGATAGGCAGAGGAAAACTTAGTTTATTTTTTTATAAATAGTCTTCCTCCTCAATTAAACACACAAACTTCCCCCAGCTTGTTTCTGATTCATGAAATAGCTTATGGCCTAGTTTTTCATTGGCCTTGTGTTGAGGGAAACATTTTCACAGTCAAAGGAATTCTTCAAATAAAAATTATGAATATTATGTTTAAATTATGGAGTCATTAGCAGCACTTAGCAGTAACAGGATAAACCAAAATACATTAAATCATGTTAGTTTTCAAATCCAGCTGTGGAACAATAGAGGAAAAATAATGACCCCTAGCAATGGCTGGGTAGTATCTTGCAAATGGACTGGGGTATTTCAGCTTCTAAGCCCATGATTTCTGACAAGTCATCAATACCTTTAGCAGTTACCTGACACCCATGCTGGCAACCTTACCAAAGTCCCTGTTCTGCAAAGAAGTCCATGAGTACTTCTTATTAACATGGGAGTAATCGTACTGCTGGGAAAGCCAAAGAAACAAGATCAGAGAGACACAGATAGATACATAGAAATGTAGAGTCTTTCCTTTGGGGATTTTTTCCACTTACTTAATGGACTCTGTACCAGACCCTTGAGGAGAAATCCTGACCCAATTAATACAGTGGGAATTCTGCCACTCACTTCAGTGGTGCAGGATTTCACCCATCCTGTTCATATGGACCCAGATCAGAGCCCATGTCAGTTAGTAGCCCAGGGGCATGACAACCTTTTCTGATTTATGCCAAGTTCTTTTCTTGTTTCTGGATGACCCAAGGCATGACCATGGATACTCGTCAGTAAAACTGAGACCGGTACTTGCTTTGGAGGCTAGCATACATCTCCATGTCTTTGCTTCTTTGCTTAAGGGACTTCTTTCTTGGGCTAACTGTTTCTCAACAGGTCTGGCTTTTTTCCTTTTTCTTTTTGTCTTTCTTTTTTTTTAAATAAGAAGTAAAATGCAAAAGCAGTTTCCAGAATAAAAAAATATGTTCTTGATTGTTAGACTAATATAAGCCATGTTCTGAAGACCTGGACATGTTGCAAAACGTAGAATACTTCAACAGTTTCTTTTGTTTTCAGTTACTGTTTGCTAACTGGTACATTTTACACCAAATGTGAATCAACTAGAAGATATATGTTTGTGGTAGCAAACCCTGAACCAGCCTTCATCTCCACAAAGCCTTCTATTCTACCAACAAAAAATCATGGTAGGCTAAGCGGGAGTAATTCATTTAGAGTCATGTGCTGACAAGTTTGAATGAATAGCTTTCTTCCTCCAGTATCACTACATTTTAGTCTAAGAGCATACAAAAATTAGTCACTAACAGGAATTGTATAACATCTGTCACTTCCAAAAAAACTTTCGGAGAGCTCCTGAAAATTATTAGGAAATGCTACATAAAAATAAAAAAGAATTTTCTAAAGAAAAAGATTATGTCTTCAGACTCCAGGTTTTAATAAGTGTCTAATTTCTCTGTTCTACAATAGCCTCCTGTTCCTCTACTCTGTTTAATGAGCCATCACATTGTAACAGCCAAGGGATATAAAGCTCTTCTGATATGTACATTTAATCTAAAGCTTCAGTGGGAAGGGGTATTTCATTTAATAGGAAATTTCTTCAGATCCTGTGTAATACATTTGGTTTTCCTTAATATTTTTATAGGTCATCCAGTGAAAGGTACATTGTAAAATGAAGATGCTATATTCTGCCTTGTGTTAGCTAGATATAAATTTGGAGGGCTGCTTCCTGGAAAACAGGCCCAATTGTCAAAGTCAAACAAGATAAATGCTTGGAAAATCTGTAGAGTTCATTGAAAGCCCATGATAACCTCATGGGAGGTGTAATTTGCTGCTGGACTATTCTAACAGTAAATTACTATATGTGCTGTAAAACCTTGGGCTAGTTTGAGTTTGTTAGTCTTGATCATTTCGTCTGGGGAGCAAAGCTGATCTCTACGCATTCAGTTCCCCTGTGCTCACACCTACCCAAACATGAAGAAGAAAGCCTTCAGTGACAAGCCTCCACTAGCCTGCGGGTTGGAAAAAGGTCAAAGTCATGGAGGACAAAACTAAAATATACAATAGGAAAAATGTCACATGAGAAATAAGGGATTCTTCTGACCTTGGTACCAACTGTGCAGGATAACTAGTAGATAACTTCTACCCAACTACACCCTGTGACTGAGGTTCAGTCCAGATCAGCTCTCACTTTGGCACGCAAGGCTTTGAGGGAGAAGAATAATAGGGGATTGCCCATCTTGGGAGGGATGCTGATAGCTATTGCCAGAAGGTATTGCTAAAGACTGTGTCATCCTCAGAAAAATTAACTGCCTGGAATTGATAATTGCAAGCATTTTGCCTGGCAATTGACAGACAAGCACAAAAGAAATAGCTCTCCTGACCTCAAAAAAGGTAACAGATAATCCCTAACTGAGCCTTGCCACTGAAGTTTAAAGTGCCCCTAGACTGTATTTACAGGGTCTCTGGTTACGAGAAAGGACACTGAGAAAATAATCATCTGGAAAGGAAGCTTTAAAAGTCATCTGCACTGCTGTTTTCATGGTGGTTGTTTTTGCTTCCAGAAAAATAAAGCAAACTCTGTCTTCGTTCAACTAGTTCTAACACAGCAGTCTGAAATAAAATGGATTATATATTCTATCATAGGCAAACATAAACTCTAATTTTGTGTAAGATTACTTAAAACCTTGTGAGCCCTTATTTTCAGTTGCACCCAAACTGTTTGAAGACAGCAGAGATATTGACCTAGTAACAGAATCTGGCAATCTTTTTGTACTTCTTTCTTACAAAAACCTCTCTTCTCCAAGATACACTGTCTGAGAAGAAACCAATCTCCTGTTTGACTTTGTAGGTGAGTCAGGGTTCATCCTGCACAAAAAGTTCCGAGGTTTGTGACGAGAAGTTATCTTGGGGCCAAGTGAAGCTTTCAAGGGGATCCACTTGTTAAAGTGTCAGTTTTCTCCAAGGGCTGTAAATGCTCTCCTGACTAAACCGGGGCTAATTAAAGGTCTCTGCCTTTTTCTAGGAGCCAAAAGGAGAGAAGAGAAGCACCCCCTACACACACACACTTTGATTTTAATGAATGTTAAATCTGCCTTGTAAACAGGTAGCAAGAACAAGTAAAGACAAAACAAAGATGATATTTTTCTCTATTCTACCGCATTCACAAAGATCTACCCAAACTTTTAAGTAGCTGGGCGAGATTCGAAGCCTACAGTCTTTCCACTGACTTCAAATTGCTGGGGCAGAAGCAATGCTGCCTGCCTCACTCAGAGCAGCACTGTTTCCTAATCCTCACTCCCATTAAAGTTATTTTACAGGTAACAAGCACCTATCATTTAATCTTCCGGCAACATAGTCAATGATTACTATCGCTACCATATTTAGTCTCAGTCTAGTTTTTCACCTCTCACATAACCCTTTGAAAGCCTTTTCCGAGAGCCTAACTCATTATCCTAGTTTACAAGTTCTTACTCTACGTTTCCACCGAACAAGACTTTCACTGTTCTGTGCACTTTCGGAGACATAATCACTATAATACAATAGTGTGAAAATCTGTCTTCATATGTCCGTTTGAAACTTGGTGCTTTTTTTTTCCTCTTCTTTCCTCTTGTGAAATACCACAACATTTTTCAATTAGAGTAGGTTCTTGTTGCAACTGCTATCAAAGCACTGTTATCATAAAACATCTGTCCTAAATGTAAGAACATCTGTTTCCCAAACTCCTTCCTGGTCCCTAGATGACTCATTTCTTTGATAGCTTGTCTTTGTAAGGGAAGTCTTTTTTCTTATTTTTTTGAAGTACTTTGCTTTTAATTTTTTTGCTCTTGATTTAACATGTTAAGCTAGTGCTTCACAATATTAGGCTATGCCATTCTGTGCTTTTTTTGTCATTCTTTGTGTATTATAATACTCATCCATGTAATATCATTCTTTCAGTTTCTCTTATAAGAACAGCTGTTCTTACAGTGATTTTTAAGTGCTGCCCAGGCAGCAAGGCAAAGGATCCTGGATTTCATCCTCCATGAAGTGCTGACACTGAGGTCATGAAAACAATCTAAGGACTGCTGGCACCAGGTACCACTGAAGTTCATTAGAAGACAGCCATTTAACTCTTGTAACCTCTTTTTCCATTTTTTTATTTCACATAAATATTGCTGAAGCCAAGCATATCAATGCAGGCCTTCTAAACTACGCCCTCAATTTTTGCAGTCCAGCCCTAAGCAGCACAGCAGAACCTCATCAATTTATTTTGCCAAAATAAAAAGAAAATAAATTAAAGACTCAGCAAGGTTGCAGCTGAACTCCCGCTGAAAATACGGACCTGACTTTATATCATCCTCACCGAGACACTGGAGCTCACTTTAACTGACAAGTTATGAAAGCACTGTAGTGCAATTCTTTCTTGCACACTATTTCTCCATTCGACTCCTGTGCAAGCACATAACCACTGCATTGTCAGAAATATTCTTAACAGTTATTTCCTTTTTGTTTAACTTGAGCTGTGACTACTTTGATCACACCTTTTAATTCCAAATTACCCTGAGCAGCGCCTTGCGGGCAGTGCTGAATGCACCTTGGGTCAATTACTGCTTCACAGCCGTAGCATGTCTTGAAGCACAGAACGTTTCCTGTATGTCTCCCTCCGAATTACCGCCCCAGGCAAAGCTGGCTCAGCTGGTGAGACCTGATGCCTACACACACCATGTGCTTTTAGCTGAGCTTTCAACAGCCTTATAAAGTGCCATTCACCCACCTGCCTCGTCCATTGAACAAGAGAGATGTGTCGGACCAGATTCCTTCTGGACATAAATCGGCATCACTTTAGGGAAAGGTACTCAGTCCCACTAAGCAAGGAATGGGCCAGCAAGCAGGTTACAAAATATGTTGTCTGCACATGTAACCTTCCAATATTCATGAGGGCTCCTAATATGGTCTCCTGTTTCAATTGAGCAAATCCTGAAACTTGCCCTGAGTCCCTGTAATTTGCCAGGATCTTCACGCAGGTCAGGGAAATAACCAGATTCTGGTTCTTTTAGTATTAATATTCATTATGGAATTGAAGGTTAAAGGAAACTGAAAACAGCTTGTCCTGTGTGGTTTCTGAAATATTAGCAATGTGGTTCATAAGTCACTTGGAGCTTTGAGTAACTGAAGGTTTGGTTAGACATCCAGTTCCCTTACTCTGTGAACTCGGTGCTTTCCACTAAAGTAGCTGGGAGTAACAACACTGGCTTCCAAAACAACATTTGCACAGCCTAAATCAGTAGCACCAGTATTATAACTGGACAAGGTGGACAAAGGTGGTTAAATGAGCTTTGGGGTTTTCTTTAGTTTTACCTGAAGTACTTCTATGCCACTGCAATTTCCCTGCTCTTCTTACTGTGGCAGTTTCTGGAGGTGATCCCTAAAACGTATTTTGCTGCCAGCCAGTCTTCACCAAGCAGGAGGATCTGTCGTTAAACTTCCTATGTGTTACTGTAGTCAGCATGTTTCTTTTTTTAGATTAAGGCAACTGGCTGTGTTCCTCTGAGACTGCGAGCTAACACTTCTTCGTAAACGAGAGTGAAAAAGGCTAAAAGCCTCAAGAATTCACAACAGCAGTGACCTATGAAAATTAATACCGAGGTGGCTTGTGGCTCTTTTGTGCTGGCATTTTTCTGAAAGGCTGGCAAAAATGCTTGATCTGCTCTTTTGTGGGTATTTCTAGAGAACATGCTACCATGAGTGCATGAGCGCTGAGGTTTCCTTCCAGCAAAGAAACAGCTTCTAAAGCCAAGAAAGGGGAGAAATTGAAGAAGATAAGAAATCAAGCAAGCAATGTAGAAAGGATCGGTTGGGTGGGGTCACTTGAGGTGAGGTCTAGAAGCATCTTGTAGAGCAAAGAGGGAAAGAAGGATCAGGGTCCATCATCAGGTGTAATTACTGACAGTGTGGGTGTTACATCTGACCCATCACCCGTACTCTCTCCGTGGCCCATGGGAAGAAAATGGGCTTCTGGAGAGCAGCACCTGTGTTTAGACCACGAGCATCTGTTTCTCTCCACTGGCCCTGACACAAGCTTAGACATTTAGCACTGTCAGACAAAGCAAAAACCTCCCTCAGCAGCCCACTCTTCCCAGGTACATCTTCAGTTTCTAGGCAGTGAGGTTTCCAACACCAAAAGCACCTCTGTCCTGGCAGCACTGAGCATCGTGGCTTGCCTCTTAAGTCTGAATTATTTCTACATCTACAAACTAGTCATTCCATTACCAGTCATGCATCCAGCACTCAATGTAGTAGGTTTTCTCACAGTATGCTCAAGACATCAAATGTCCAAGGCTAGCCAAAAAAATAGATGGGCCACAGCCTCAGTACCCTGTAGGTAACCAGTACTGGTATGGATCAACGGTAAAACACAGAATGGGAAAAATTGGGGTTCGCTTCCTTGTGCTGCCTAAGGGGAGCTGAGCTCTTACATCCCAGGGTGGTTCCCACGTGCTACATTTTTTCTCGGTTCCTGAGGTTGTTCCACTTTGCATAGAAGCAACTGCTAATTGGATGAGAGAGGAAAAGAATCTGGAATAAATCTTTACTGCCCAAACCATAGGGTTACCACGTGGGTTTCAGTCTGTGGAGCAATGAATACCTGACAAAGTCTTTGGGGCAGGACCAGAGACCTGTAAGGACTTCGGTTGCTCCTACCCTCTTTGATACATAGCAGAATAAATATTGTTGAATAGATTATTAAATTCCAGTGCCTCTTTAAGGGCTGTTGATTCAGCCTTTCATTCATTCCTAGTGTTGAAAGTCACATCATTTGAAACAATTCTGAGTTACTCATGATTTGTTGTTGTGTTTCTAAATGAACACTGTAGATGCAAAAAGGTTGTACAGTGAAGCAGGGAGATCTCTGAAGACAGTCACACAAATCTAGAAAAGGGCATTATAAAACTGCACATGCCAAAGTTTTCAAAGCAAGCATGTAAAGTAAGGCTTATAAATTCAGATTTCAGCACCAGAAAAAGAGTCCCAACCAGAACAAATGGTACCTTACCTTGCCATGTCTTTCTTTGATGACATTCTTATTCAGGTACTTGCATTGGCATTGCACAGCCTAACATTAATTACCCATCTGAAGAAAGAACTCTTGACCCCACTGTGTACTAAATATGGATTTGCCAACAAGCAGCATGTAAAGAATGTAGTGGTTTTAAGTACATAATGACACTCACAGAAACAAAGCTCTGCAGTGTTACAGGAAAAAAAAAAATGTGGGCTTCACTGGCATTTTTGGCATCCACAGTTCCACCACGAAACTTTGGTTCTTGAAGGTAAAAATTAAGTTTTGAAAGGAAGCTAAAACAGCCATTCTTACTACATTATAAATGAGAATATAATAATGTGATTAGAATGACTGTTTTCGGTATATATTCAGTACAAGAGCTGTGCTGAATATTTATACATATACATATATACATATATACATATATACATATATACATATATATACATATATACGTATATACATATATACATATATACACACACACCACTCTACTAAAGTCTGAGATAGGTGAGTAGCCATATCTGGAAGAAAATAGGTGGAAGGAGGCTCTTTTCTTGTGCCAAGGAGTCATTGGGAAAGGGATCAACCCTGCCTCCCCACCCAGACTGTGCGGGTCTCCATGATGGAGCTCGCTGCAGCTCCTGGGCTGGTTTGCTCTTGTCCTGAACCTGAGTGGTGTCTTCACAGAGGTGACACAGAGCAGAGCTGACCTGGCAGAGCGAGACTTGGGAAGAGAGCAACAGGAAGGACCCTCAACTCAGACCACCAAAGCCAAGAGTTGCTCCGGGGCCTTTCTTGCTTACAAGGCTGTCTGTCTTTGCTTGGAAGATTTTCTTATAATGTGCCACTTATTCTGCTGTTTGTATCCCGTGCCCTTTCACTGAGCCCTTTTATTTCAACACAGTCCTCAGACAGTGATGAGGAGTGAACACTTGATTTCATTTAATTTTGTTTGCCTTTCTTAACCCAGAGCAGAGCAAAAAATGAGATTTTTGAATCAGGGCTCTTGCCATGGTCCTGTTACTTTCCAGAAAAAAAAGAGACCCCTTGGGTGATGTTTGCTTCTTTCCAAATGCCACCATGCACACCTCCCAGGAGCCCTGTGCCATGTCGAATACACGCCCTGATTCCTGGGTCCTACTTGCCACACAATGACCTTGATTTATGGAATTTTGACACAAATGTTCAAAATGTTCTTTGCAGTTCAGAGGGCTGAAAGATGGGCCGTGTTTAATATGTAATAAGGTAGAGGTTTCCACAGCAGGAAAACACTCTAATGACAACTACAGTTAAATCAGTCCTGGGCTGTAACTGTTTCTAAGGTGCAGGTTTCTGCTGCTGTATTGTATACCAGGATGAGTAAATGTGTGGACCCAGCCTTCAAAGGATCAAATAATAAAACTGTTAAGAACCAATTTAAGATGGTTATTGCTAGCTTTGTAAATCCTCTAATCTCTTTGGGTAGACAAAGTAGTAAACATACTCTGGGAAGCATCGTTCCAGTGCAGAGGCAGGGTAGAGACAGACACAGGATTACAGCTGGTCAGCAGTGTGCAGCTAAGTCAACACATGTTTTTTTCAACGGAGAACTGAGTTCTATGAACTTTTTTCTCTGAAAATATCTATCTCCCATGGACAATTTCAGGTTTTCCATAATAAAACAAGAACCTTTTTTGAGCAAAAAAAAGGTCCTGGTTTGGGTTCTTCCTCTTTTGGGTATGTGAAAAGTTAAATTTTTAAGTTAAAAGGGAAGACAGAAAGATTTTCCAGCCAGCACTAGAAAAGGTGACCAGTTCAGGAGAGACCCTTACACCTGAGCATAAAACAGACCCTCTTGGGAGCAGAAGGTGTACCACATAGTGGTGGTCCTGCTATTTAAGGTGGTTTAAGCATTATTTTAAAGACTTGACAGCCAGAAAGCGCTGCGAGTTCTGTGATACTTAGGAGAGGCATAAATTTGCCCTTCGATGGGATCTGGGGTCGTTGTTAAAGGTTAAATATCAGCTGTTTCTTTCCATCTGTACACTGAGCTGCAAGGCTGCGCCCTGCTTCCACCCCATGTATGGGCCACAGAAAGCCACAGGTACTCTGGTTGCATGGAGATCGTGTATAGGTTAGACAGCCTCTCCACATCTGGGCTCTCAGAAAGCCTGGAGAGATTCCTACCTCTCCTCCCCATTACTCCTTTGGGCAGCAAGGGATTTCCTGGCTGAGGAACTATAACCATTTTGATTTATTAATTCAAACTAAAGCAAATCTTGTCCATAATCTGCAAGGTCCGGATATTGAAACAAACAATATTTTTAATGAATCCCTAAAGTTCCTCTAGCTGCACAAAAATAACTATTTGACAAACCCCTCGTGGATCAGAAATGGAATAATCTGCCAGATCGTATACCGCACCAGGAAGAACAGTCAACATAGCTGACAACCCAGCTTGCAGTGTGAATATCCGCAAGCAGAAATACTCATACAATACAGACATTGAAGAAGCTTGCATGTAACCAGGCTTACTGGTAAATTAATTCCAAGCCAAAAATAAGTAGAAGTTGATATGTCCAAACGCTAGCCAGTCCGCTCCAGTCATCGTAGGAGCTCTTTTTGTTCATTGTCTGGGCTCACTTTGACAGAAGATTGATATGTGTTACAGGAGTCATTGCAGTGATTTCCCTATCAAATAACATGTGTGGAGAAACATGTCTGTAGACTGTGGTGGCAAAGGCTCAGTCTGACAGGGACCTCTAGGGCAGTAAGCGTATTATCTTTGTCATCTGGCCAAGTTTTCATGGAACAGCAGTTCACTTCTCCCTGGAGCTTTTGTCTAAAGCCATGTGTGAGCTGGCTTTAGAGAAAACGAGATACGCATGAAAAGGGCTGTCTGCTATATCTAGCAACATGTTTCAATAACAGCTGAAGTTTTCAGCATCTTAGCACCTATTCCTTTTAAGCCTCAGGAAAGAAAATTATAGAGGTATATATGCACCAAAATCTTAGGTGGCAGCATTGTCATCTTTGGAAAGCTCTGAAAACAGGACTAAAATTCCTTAGCTTCTCCCTGACTCAGTGCCAAGGAGTACCAGGTACTAAAACTTTAGGAATGCTCCTGTGCAGAGCCAATATTTCAGAACCATCTCAGCTGCACAGCATAGCAGTATCTGAAATAAAGGTTATGTTGTCATATGAATACTTGGACTAACATCCATCATTGAGTCAAACACACTTGCAGGATATGTGCAAATATCTGATTCTCTTTCTATGCATCACTTTAAAGCACATAAGCATAAAATCCTGACTGCTATTTTCACCCCAGCAGGATTATGCCAAACGAGAAAACAGACGTCCACTACCATAGAGGTACTGCGTGTCGGTGCTATTACTATAACCATACTACGAGAAACACTGCCTAGTAAGTTCCACCCAATAAACCCCACTGATAATAAGAGAGCTATTACAGTAATATCAGGGTGAAA
>NW_009259239.1:659000-665620 GCF_000687185.1 Egretta garzetta | reverse complement strand
TGTGTAATTGGTAGGGACTCACTGGTTCCCCACGTCTTACAAGCACAACTGTATTATTACCCTCGTATACAGCAGAGCTCAGTAGGTGATGCTATTCATTGTTGTCACCCTCAAGGCCTTGCCAGAACACAGAAAAGCCGTAAGGAAGAGACGGTCTGGCTTTCTTAGGCTGCTATTTATTTCTGCACACTTCTCTCAGAAACAGGAGTTTGGCCAGCAGTCTTTTCTCGGCCTTTTCTGAGCACTTCTGCCCCTTTGACCATACTCGTTAATTGAACTTGACCTTTGTTAGACTGCCTGCATATCAGCAAAAGCGATACACTAAGTGAATGCTGCTGGGTATATGGCAATGGTAATTCTTGTATATTTGGTGTATCCAAGAATAGAGCAAGTATATGGACCAAATTAGGAAGGTATAAACTATGTTTGCTCCTCCCTTCCTGCTGCTTTTCAGGTTTTGTTGCATATCTCATTCTGTTCATCATAGAAATTATCACCAAGAGCTCCATTAAATGGTGTCCCCGTGCATCACCATAATGCAATGTTAAGAGGTGACCCAATGGCCTTTAGTCCTCGCCTTTCCCTTCCACGTAATGGTGGTGGGTCAGTGCTCCTCACACCTCCTCCAGGATGCATCCAGCCCTGGATGAATCATATAGACCAAACCCTGAATTTCCTGTTGGAGGAATTGTTCCAGGGAGGCTGATGTTTTCTGTTGTTTATTAAATATTAGGTATGTTTTTAAAACAACAAATATAAACAAACAATACACATGTACATCTGTGTTTAGGACACGTACTGAGGTTAAAGATGGTTTATATTAATGCTCAGAAATCGGAGCACTCTAAAGCAGCTACATTGGAGTTGGAAAAGGAGTTATGGGTGTATTAATGTGGCATTTTAACCCTCTTCTTTGCTGAGGAACTCACTGCACTAACATAGCAGTGATTCTTCAGCTGGAAAAAGAATCCATTGCTAAACGAGATCTCCTAGCTACAAATCTATGGTGGAGCAAGAGTCTGAATAAATCTCTAGTATAAGATGTTTCACTTCAAACATGGTTTCTTGAAACAATCATTTTATAGCTAAATAATTTGTCTGAAAAACATTACTTGTGGGGTTTTTTTCTTTTACTGTGTAATATGCCAGCAATCAGTTCCATATGGTATCCATATACTCTATGATTTAAGGTTTCTGGAGTTTACTCTTCCATTTTACTTCCCTGCACACATACAAAAATATACTATAACATCCTTTTTTTTTCTATCCCCTAAAATCATGTGTGTAATTACTTTCTACTACTAAGTACCAATGTGTCTTACACAGACGCAAAAAAAGATACTGAACAATTTTTCCATAGTTCATTTAAATGTATAATATAGTAAAAGCGAACATTACTATGCATATATAACCCCCTTATACTTCCAGCTAAATTCAACTATCTCATGTGCTATAGTACAGATAAAGAAGAGAAAGAAAAGCAGTTTTAAGTTGTGAGGTATTTTTAAAGACACCTCACAGAGAGAGGCTGTTTGCAAGAACCCTTCCGAGAGCAAAGCCGGGGGGTCTGTAGCAATCCAGATGCACTGGGTAAGCTCTCAGGTGGAGGCAAAGCAGACTGTAATGGGGAGAGAGGTAAGAGGGGAACCTGAGGCTTTGCACTACCATTGTCATGAGTTTAAAAAAGAGTGATCTCTCCCAGCAGAGAGGCTTTGAGACTTTCAGAGGACATCCCACCCTAAAACTGACCTAAGTGAGGCTTACTGCTGGAAAAGGGATCATTCCCACCCCACATCCCCAGAGGAATCTGTTTGGAGGTTTTGGCTACAGAATGTTTTGACGTAAACTAGATGCCTTATCATTCAGCTGCTGCTGTTAAAGGAGACGTTAGGGAGCCCATCCTCTGCCTCAGTACCAAATAAGGGCCAACACAGAGTGCTAGGTCTGTCTGGGGCAGCAAGGCAACACCAGCAGGATGACCCACGGTGGTGTCAAACCAGGGTTCAGCTGCTGCTCCAGCAGTTTCCTCTCCAGGGTGTCTCCTCACATCACAAATGTTTGTTCTTCTTTATTTCTTTTCAAGCTGACTCTTTCTTTGTTTAAAAAAAGAGAAGTCTTTGTAATTGCCCAGCTACTGTTTAATCCAGCTGATGTTCATCTCCTTTAGTGTTAGCGTATTTGGGCAACCACCCTCCCAGGTCTGTGTACTCGATCTATGCACACACTGTGTACACCCCCAGGCTTAACAAGCAGTGTTATCCAGGACATTTGCCAAGGCTGGGCCATGTGAGCCCCCCCTCAGTCACCGTCTCCAGTGATCTTCCCAGTCTTCCCTTCCCAATCTTCTCCAGCAAGCTGCTTTAATTAAGAACTTAAGACTATGTCCCATTGAGTCAGCTCAACAGGCCATCTCGTCCAGTGGCAATAGGAGATGCTGCTTCAAAGTGCACTATTAGTCAGATTTTCCCAATCTCAGAGGCTTATGCAATGCTTTCTGAACTTTTTCTGATTTCTTAACTACACTTTCAGGCTGCAGGTAAGAGACTTGAATGTGGCTTTCAGGAATGTTGCATAGTGCCTATGCAAGTCACTCAGATACAACATTCTCCAAATGTAAGATTCAAGTAATTTTTCTTGAAATCATGCTTGTGACAGGTGAGTAAGCACATTGAAATAAGGAGTTAGACAGATAAACACGTTCCAAAGCATTAACTCATTGATCATAATACAACTGAGGTATTTATGTCCCAGTGACACAAGACTGTACCGGCTCTCTGTGAACATGCTGAGGAAGTGAAGAACTGGTGCTGAATCAATGTAAGTGGTGCTGAATCAGCCTTAGAGGAGTTCAACACATTGCATCACCCTTTATGATCAAAGAAAGTGGGGGAAGCTAATGAGCAGCCAGACTGCCATCATCCTACACACATAAACCATCCTGCCACACACCACAGAGTACTACAGAGCTGAGACAGATACTAATCCATGGGAAACAAGAAGATTCTGCTAACCACAAGCAGCACTGTGATTAGTGGTAGCATCAGAAGAATCTGTGCCAGTGGATGAACCCCTCGTCTATACTCTTTCCTAAGTAGATTTCTGAAGTGCCACTTAAATAAATAAACCTCTGTTCCAGGTTAACCATATGAGTAAGGGAAAATACTTAAAATATTATGTGCGCCAGCTTCATTCCTGGGATTGCATTTAAATGCACCCTAACTTTGATGACCACTTTTCTGTCCACCCACATTCAGCCCATTGCCAACCAGAGGTTTTCTACTCTACAAAATTCCCTTCCCAAGTTCTGAGCAGGCACTAGCTGGTTGGTGCCATTGATTTAGCTCTGCCACTTTTGTCCAAAATGTCTGTCGTGGCAGCAATGCAACAGCAAAATTAGAAAAGGCATCATTTTAGGCATCATCGTGCCCTGCTAGCTCCTGCTGCCCTGGGTAGTGTTTCTGCCCATCAAAAAGGCTGTGAGACCATAGCAATGGACTGGCAGGAGCCTTAGGAGGCTGGGGAAAAAATTTCTGGCTGTTGGAAGGAGTAAAAGAAGAATGTAGTGAGAAAGTCAGGAGGGAATTAGAAGAGCTGGAAGCCACGTTCAAGCTAAACAGATCCTCAAGTTCTCCATACAGAAGCAGGTGGGAGCTGGCTAACGGAGATGTGTGGATCAGCAGAATCACAGAAAGAAATAGCAATCTAGGACATAGTTTTACAAAAATAATGGCCAAAGACTTCTATTTTCAAAGGACTAAGCAATATTTTTGGTCGTCTTGTTCCTCTTAGCTGGTTCCCAGGAAAATCTCCTGATCTCCAGCATGTTCATTGGCACTTGTGGTCCAGTCATGAAGGGAAACTGGGTGCTGCATGTGGTTGGGTTGTTCTTTATCTGATGCCACCAATGCCAAAAGAAAAATGCAAGAGGAGTCTCCATTTCTCACAGACTGGACCTAAAGCACGTGCTGAATAGCATGAGCTTCGTATTAAGTTCCATCAGTAATCTGAGTGTCAGACCTCAATGTCACGCTTGTCTCCTTGAATCCCCCCACACCCACACAATTGGCTTTTTGGTGTTTGAAAACTGGAAATTCACATGGCATAAAAGTGAAAACATTGTTTTCTAGGTAATGTACTCTTGGCTCCACCCTGATTACTGTTATTCTGTGTTCCAGATGCTGAAAGAAAGCAAAAGCCTTTTCCCAGCTGAAATACTCAAGGTAAATTTTAACTCCTGACTGGATAAAAACTCCAAACACCAAAATATGAAGCCAGTGCCACAGAACAAAAATGCTGTTCCAAATAGACTCACAGTTACCAGACTCTTTCAATAAAAAAAACAACGGAACAATAAACTCTCAGATAGCGGCTAACAAGTCCCTCGACAAACCTTCGCTCCCAGATGGGTGGCTATAGCTATAGCTATGAAAATAGCTGCTGCAAGCAGTGCAATACAAAACCTCAGCTGTCCGGACACTGCGCAAACACACAGCAAAGATGTTCCTTTCAACAAGACAGGCCAGAAGAAGGAGCAAAAAAAGAAAATGAAGTCTGGAGTTGAAGCAACTAGCCCAGGAGCCAAGAATAAAATACAGGTCTCCCAAGCCCCAACCTAAAGCCTTGTCCACTCTCCACAGGACCTTGCTGTTGCTGCTTTTTACAACTCAAGAGTTCAGCCTGAAGGTGAATTTCTAAGGGGTAATTTTTGTTGACTATTACCAGCACCCAAAGCAATAGGTAGTTCCACTTGAAGAGGGATATGCCCTATTATCATATCCTGACTTGATAATGAGCATTTTTGTTAATGAGGCCTGAGTCTCCTCATCTTGGAATGAGAAAATTAATCCACTTACAGATTTTTAAATGGGATATTTGGCAATTTTCTCTTGACAAGGAGGAGTAAAAATAGGAAATATTTCACTTCCCATGGATCCTTACGTATTACTGGATTCTCTCTAATCTCCAGCCATAACGAGCGTTATTAATTACAGTGGAAGGAACAGCAGGCCTTCCTCACCAAATCTCCTGCATGCCAACGTTTTGTTAGTGTGTGAGAATGCAGTGAAGTACCAGCTGTTGATAAAAGAGTGACTGTTCTTGTGCACATGTTCCAGCTGTGACCACACAATAAAGCTAAAACATGTAAGAACCCACATTTTTGCCTATTCCCACATATGCTTTGTGTGTAACTTCACTTATTGTCTCTATATATGTATATATAATATCTATATAATACCTTTTACCCGATTTCTCTTCTGCACACAGCTGTATGATTTTACTAATGCCACAAACTGGAGAAGATTACTGCTGGAAGTATTTTTTTATACTTACCTTACTTATGACCAGGAAAGGAAAATAGAAAATATTAAAAGACCTCATTTAAGCAAATGTTTGATTTCAGTTTTTCTGATCACTGAATCCTTAACATGACTCATTTGGCTCCGATGGACAATGCATGTGTTAGACCCTCAGCATGGATTTTGTGCACTTCCTGAGAATTTTTTTTATAATCTGCCCTGTTTCAGAGCTCTCCCTTCTTCTGTGCCTCAACAGTGCCAAGGAAAGGAGGAGTTGCTGGCAGGTAGCCATCAATGTAGCGAAACATCTGGCCACTTAAGCTAGATGTTCAAAGGACATTCAGCATTCAGCCAATACTGTGGTCATCAGAAGTGAGGAGAAGCTGGTACCCCAAACGGAATCAGGTTTCAGGCAGCTGCCAGGCTCCTCCACACCATCTGAGTACTTCCCTGATTACATCCCACTGGCCTCCTGTGGCCCATGAAGCCTCTCTTCTGTGTCTTCAAATGTTATCATGCTGGCAGTATGATTTCCTCTCGGTGTGGTACATGGGGGTGTACTCTGAGGCAAACAGATGTCATCATCAGAGAGCCCTAACTGTCAACAACAGCATTTGCTGTGTCAGTGTTGGTGCAGAGAGTCAGAAAAAGCCAACGATAAGTAAGGAAAGTCATCACAGTCAAATTCCTTCAACACTAGTGGGTGAAACCCATCCTGACCTTCTGGCTACATTTACACTGGTAAACGTAATCGAGACAGGGCACAAGTTTGAGTGCTATCTCATGGCCACCCTTACCATCAACTCCAAATAATGGTTCTGCCCACAGTGGAGGATTCATCCTGGTGCGCAGCTTTGACCAACCTCATCTCAAGGGAAAAGAATTTAGCCACATGTTCATGAGTCATGCTGTGCTGATGGGCCCGAGTCAGAGAATGTACCTGGCCCACTGTCTGTAGTAACAAAGGTGTAGCCAAGGGATAAGAACACCGCATTCCTACCTACATTTCACTTGTAACCTGCATCTAAATTGGACCCAATTTATTAGACCACTTGCTCTGCACAGAACACACCATAAAAACCACTAAGCTCACACAATAGTTGTCTGCAAATCTATTCTGGAAGTATAGCATAGAATCATAGAATGACTTTGGTTGGAAAAGACCTTTAAGATTATCGAGTCCAACCTTTAACCTAACCCTGCCATCCCACCACTACACCATGTCCCTAAGCACCTCATCTATCCTTCTTTTAAATACCTCCAGGGAGGAGGACTCTACCACCTCCCTGGGCAGCCCATTCCAGAGCCTGACAGCCCTTTTGG
>NW_009259239.1:633965-657942 GCF_000687185.1 Egretta garzetta | reverse complement strand
ATAGGCGTCACATTTGCCAACCTCCAGTCATCTGGGCCCTCCCCTGTTATCCAGGACGGCTGATAAATGATAGAGAGTGCCTTGGCCAGCTCCTCTGCCAGTTCCTTCAGCACTCTTGGGTGGATCCCATCCGGCCCCATAGACTTGTGGATGTCCAGGTGGCATAGCAGGTCAAAGACTGCTTCCTCCTGGATTATGGGGGGTTTATTCCACTCACTGTCCCCATCTTCCAGCTTGGAAGGCTGGGTACCCTGGGGATAACTCGTTGGGCCATTAAAGGCCAAGACAAAAAAGGCATTAAATATCTAAGCCTTTTCCTCATCTTTAGTGGCAATGTTCCTCCTTGCATCCACTAGAGGATGGAGGTTCTCCCTGGCTCTCTTCTTTCTATTAACATATTTATAAAAACTTTTCTTATTTCTTATAGCAGTGGCCAGGTTAAGTTCCAGATGGGCTTTTGCCTTTCTAATTTCCTCTCTGCATGACCTGACAAGATCCCTGTACTCTTCTCGGGTTGCCTGCCCCTTCTTCCACAGCTGGTAAGCTAGACTTCTTCCTTGAAAAATCCCCAGCCTTCCTTTGGGATAAATACGCTGTTTACAGGAACACCAGACAGTAAGGTTCCATTGCTGCATTGGCACCGTTTGTGCCCTGCAGAGATCCTGAGCTCCCCACCACATTGCACATATGTCACACGCCACACGTACGGCATGCAGCATTTCACTAGCAGCAATGGCTGGGGCGATCAAGTGTTGCAGTCAGAGGTGCACTGAGAAGCTGCCAAGGAGGAGAAAGTAGATTTTAGCCATTTAAAGAGCCTACTAAATCAGTGCTTAACCTGTGAGTGTTCTTCTGTATCTCATATGCCTCCATGTAGCTTTCAAAGAGCAGATTTTCTTTTCTGTTTCAGAAATGAAAGCTTCAATAATCAGCAAGCCAGTATTTGAATATGCACTTGATGAATTCCTGCAGCTGACTTCACGAATCTGTAATTTCCTCCTTGGTGGCTTTCATAAATGATAGTGAGACTGAAATGGATAGGTACCCTTCCTTGGAGGTTATTAAAGTAAATATAGCATTAACTGGATTTGGTCCCAGTGGAAGTGTACTTTGATCTCCAGACTAGGTAATACTTCTCTTCCTCTCTTTAGATGTACTCTATCTGCTCTCTTTAGAAGTGACAATTGAAAGGCCATCAGTTATTTGAAAGGTCTGTCATGGCAGGATTTGAAAAGCAGACTCCAATGCAAAAGCTGCTCTTTCTGTGGCTGAAACTACACAACCCCCACAGCTTTTTATTACACTAAGCACTGGAGAATTTCAAGAAAAAATAAGCTAGACATCCTCAGTCTAGATACCCCTTATCTACTCTTTCCTGGAAAAACAAGGTTCATGACTCCAAACTGAGGACCAAGGAGAATGAAATACTGACTCAGGATTTCAAAGAGAGACAGTGTAATAGTGTGTCCTCAAAAATACTGAGTATTTGTGAGCTAACCTTCATTAAAGATTAAATAATTCTCATTAAAGATAACCAGTGTTCAATGTTGGGCATGAGGCTGATTGCAAGGTTAGGATCCAGCACCTCCCAACTTCTATTCACAGACCATTCCTTCGCGGGCATCATGTTTTCTTCATGCAGTTTGTCTCAGTGAGCCCCCTCGCAGTACTATTGTACCACTTATGAGATCACAGCTTTCAAATCTTTCTTAAATCTATATGATATTAAAAACCAGGCTTTCACAATGAAGGCAACACAAAATCCTTCAGAAACCCACCATGATATACTATGTCAGTCCTTCCCCAAGGCAGCAGTTCTGCCCCACTCCCTAAACATGATGGAAGATCAAATTCGTGACATCACCCGTATGCAAGCCAGGACATCGATGGAAGCAGGACAACTCACAGAAAGGCTTCTACATCTCAGGAGTGTTTCAAACAGGCCAGCTAGAATCAGTGGAGACACCTTCACAAACACTGAGTTTAGCGGCTTTCAGAAAATACATCCCATTCACTGACCCCATCATTGTTTAACAGTAGTCCCACCTTCAAGTAAGCAGGATTACAAAAATCTTCATTTAACTCACTGAGTGAAAAATGGTTTCAAGCCACAGTTCAGATGCCTACCAGGGAAAACTATAAGCTGTTCAGCCAAATCACATGACATTGACATTCGAGCCAGAAGGATGATGTGTCACGTGCACAGCAGGAAAAGCAACTTTCCCGAAACTTTCAGAGGGAAATTTTGTGCAGTGTTTAGAGTAATTACATTTTACAATGCTGCATCTGTGGGTGTCTCTGGCTGGCAACAGATAATGTGAATTAAACAGTAGATTATGTCAGCACTGCCAAATGTTGTGCTAGCCATGGCCCCCTCCTTTTGAGGAAACTTTGTGTCATGAAACTCTTGACCTGTTCACTCAAACAGTGATGATTACAAAGCCACTCTACACATCTTGAGTCAGGATTTTGAGTTTTCTCTTCATCCAGAAGGACTACAGATGCAAGTCAAGAAGAATGTCTGGGGTTTTCCAAGCTAAGAGAATGGTGACTTCCCACAAAGTGTCTTGACAACAGCCAGATCGGGTGATGTGGCAAGGGCATTGCAAGCCAGGATGACCAGTTTTGCCTCTGAATTTCCATTTGATGCCTCCATTTGTTTATTTTAATTTGTTCATTGCCTTAGAATTTAAGTTATTTGATACCTTCTCCATGTTATTCTCCTTTTGTATGGCACCTTGCACATGGCGGGGAGGGGGTGTCCATGTGCTCCTACATTCAAATTATTGCAATATTATTAGTAAGTAGAGATTTCTTCAATGCCAATGGAGTACCAAGAAGAGATGAGGCTTCCTCTCTGCACAGGCCATGCAGATGATCTCTCTAGTTGAGGAAAAATAGCAGCCCAATCCGCATCCGGTGTAGACCTTCATGGCAGTACTTACCTCAACGGTACTACATGAACTTGCCTCATCTGGTCTAGTGTGTGAAGTGTAACAGACCCCACAAAGGAGACAGAAAGCTAAATCCGGAATGCATTTAGATGGCATCCAGAAAGGGGTTCAACATAACTGAAATGTAACGAGCACTCCAGAAAACCAGCCCAACAGCATTGATTAATTGCACTGAGCCTTTTTTTAATGAGATCTTCAGAAAATCAGATCATCTCCAAATTGAGAGAAAACAACAAGCAAGGAATAAAGCAGCCAAGACAGTAGTAAGCTAACTTCTAAAAACTGTTGGGATTTGAAAGAATTACATGTTAATTCTGGTTATTTAAGTGATTGTTTTAACTGCGGCTCCCCATGGGCCTGATCCAAACCCGATGAAGTCATCATCCGGAAACAAAGGCCTGTGGCTCCATTCTGAAACTGCTAGGCCTTTGTGTAGTGTGCTCTGCTGTGTATGTGTCCCATAAATTACATCTGCATAGTTTTCTTATTAATAATGATGTGAAACGTTACCAAGGCTGAAGCTTAGAGGAAGAAAAAAAATGTTGCTCAAGGCCATTCAAGTGATATAGCAAGACACAACAGGGTAAAACCTAAGCCAACAAAAATTTAGGCTGAATCTCAGGGAAAAAAGAATCCTAAGTGTTCAGGACCAGATTAGACAAGAAACTTATCAATGTGCTGCACACAATGATTCTCCTTGATGGAGTATGTGGCCTGATGAGGTGCTTTACATCAAACTTTGGTGAGGTGAGTATATATAACGCATCCCCCAGATGAGCCCTTAAGAGAAACACACACCTTTTCCAAGGACTTACGTCACGACTAATTTTGGAGGCCAGTTCCAAGAACTTGCCTGCCCTGCACGCCAATGTGCAGCACAGAGATGACGCTCTGCTGCTGTCCCAAGCTGCTGCCCCTTTGGGGCCATAGTATTGTGAGCTTTGAGAAGCTCTGCACTTGCATTATTATGATGTCCACACATCATTAGCTCATTAGCTTAGGTGCCATGCTGGGACAATAAAGCCTCACAACCTTTTCCAGTACTACTAGTGCATCACAAGCCAACTTTGGCACCCAAGCAGCGTGCTCCACTTTGCTGGTGTACTAGCAGTGGCTGGAATAGAGTTAATTTTCTTCATAGTAGCTTGTATGGGGCTGTGTTTCAGATTTGTGACCAAAACAATGTTGATGATGCACTGATATTTTAGTTATCGCTGAACAGCGCTTACACAGAGTCAAGGCCTTTTCTGCTCCTCACCCCACCCCACCAGCGAGGAGGCTGGGGGGGCACAAGAAGCTGGGAGGGGACATGGCTGGGACAGCTGACCCCAACTGACCCAAGGGATATCCCACACCGTATGATGTCATGCTCAGTATATAAGCCAGGGGAAGAAGAAGGCAGGGGCAAATGTTCAGAGTGATGGCATTTGTGTTCCCAAGTCACTGTTATGCGTGATGGAGCCCTGCTTTCCTGGTGACGGCTGAGCACCTGCCTGCCCATGGGAAGCAGTGAATGAATTCCTTGGTTTGCTTTGCTTGCATGCGTGGCTTTTGCTTTACCTATTAAACTGTCTTTATCTCAACCCACAAGTTTTTCTTACTTTTACCCTTCTGATTCTCTCCCACATCCCACCAGGGGAAAAGTGGGTGAGCAGCTGCATGGGGCTTAGTTGCCTACCATGGTTAAAACCCTACAGCTTGTTACTCTGGCCTGACCCAGAAAGGGTATAGTTTCACCCAAGGAGCAGAGTCCCCAACAGCGTCCCTAATGAACTTCTCTGGATGTGAAAGAACATGGGGAAACATATTTTCTGGGAGAAAACCAGTTTTAAAATAAAAAGCAGATTACAAACTTCAAACACATGTGAGAAGCTTTGTCACAACATGAAAGCTCGGTAATGACCCTCAATACCCTGGGTATGAAACTTGTATGTCACGCAGACACTGCAGATTACAAAAGAGACAGCACAACACAGTAACACAGAGGGAGCCTTTTGAGGCCACTTCCATGCTTATTCACGTATCATTGAGGCCATATTTCCTGTCATGAAAATTAGGCACATAACTGGTGTGCTTATGCCTACTCTTCTTCTGTAATTATGGGAAAAAGGCACCTTCAGAAGGAAATTCATGGAATATGAATCACTGAAGACTATTGTCACTTGACTTACAGGTTGATTTATGTTGCTAGCTGGGGCACTACAGTAGGTATTTCAAGTTAGGTGGTCAAAAGCAGGCCATGCAGGCCTAGAGGGCTATTGTAGACATCTAAGCTAATGAGTTTAAGAGAAAGAACTGTCCTCAGACCACCGTCAGGTCCTAGATATCTGTTCATCAATGTGAAGAAGCCCTTATTGCAATTATATTAGGAACCTGCCACTCTGGACTCTCCAAAAATGACCAATTATAGGCGACACAAGGTAGGAACCACAGTTACAGCATGTGCAAGTTCTTTGGACTTTGGGCCCATCAAGAGGATGAGTGTCTGCAGATGGAGACTAATCTGGTCTTCCATGTCTTGCCTGCAAATCATGGCAGTGATCACTTCCTTCCATTCCCCATTTGCAGCTCACACAGACTCCTGCTAGCTCTGGTTTGGGCAGGTTTGCTAAGACATTGGTCTGTGATTTCCAGCTCAGAGCCTATGCATGAGCAGAGTCTGTGCTAAACAACCAGCTTATTCTTCTTTTCCTCCTGGGGATCACTCTGCGGGTATATGAGGGTCTTACAGCTACACACTTTATCATTAAAATGCAGTATCCCATAATCATGCCAGCAGTAAGTGAAATTATGATACACAACTGTTGAAAAGACTCGGAGTTCCATCTCCCTACATTGGGTGGGAATTAATTCAAAGAATGTAAGCAATCAACATGTGGTATTGTTCTAATAAATACTCAAAATGACAACCATAAGGCCTGGCCAATGCAAGAAAAGCAAACGTCCGTACAAATTTTCTGTGGTGAGCACTCTCAGCGCTTAACATATCCCTAGAGGCTACTGTTGTCATTACTTCGTGTTCCAGTTATTTTGAGTTTTTCCACTTCCATACACTTCTTCACCAAAGCCCTGTGAACCCATCTACCCAGTGCACAACTTAAAGGGATGTCTAAGGGGTAGTTACACTCTGCACTGTGATATCGGAGCAGCATTGTGGATCTGCTCCTATTAGAGCCCAGGTATTTTGCAGATGAGTGTTCCTGCTTGTGTAGGATTTGCACTAAGCATTTTCCAGTCTGTTTCGTTCCAGTGATATCTGGCTAATGAATTCCCCTGGCTTTGAAAAGGAACTTATCAGCCATCTTAATTTTTCACCATCTGTGGCAGCAATATTAAGATTTGTAGAAAACTCACAACAAAGGGCCATGGGGATAACTTCCAAACTATTCCCCAAACTTGGGAACAGCAGCATGTAATGCAGTCAGAGAAATAATAGGGCAGGCAGTTATTTACATATTGAAAATCTGAAGTTGTTTTTCAAAGGTATATCCATTAATACTAATTGAACACAATGAAGGATAGTTTGGTAGTTTAAACATGACTGTGAAACTTGGAGGAATATCTGCAAATAGCATGTCTGAGCACAAAAAGTCCAACTCATCTGTAACCAAAAGAGCAAAAAAGACCTCAGATGGGCCTCTCTCCCAGCTTTTTCCACAGGTTTCATGTGGGAAGTGAGAATTTCACTGGAAGTAACAAAAAGAGTCATTGAAAAGGAAGGTACTATCATTCCAACTTTCTATCTACTTGCACAAGTGTGATTGAAGACATCTCTCCTGAAGCCTCTGCAAGTGCAGTGGTGTGGCAGCAGCAGGAACAAGAGCAGATCAAAGCATTGGATTTCATCCTAAATATGCATGGTTTCATTTTACCATGATACAGAGCAAGGGCAGATGCAATCTTGTTCCAAGCTTTTTTCACAGAGTGTCTTCTAGGAGAAGGAGAATAGCTATTATCTTAATTTAACAAATAATGAACTAAAGTCTAGAAATATGCATTCTCAAAGATATATTTGCGCTTAAAACGTCTGATACAAATGCCAGGCATAGGATGAGATCCCATGCATAATCAATCCAGTGAGCTCACATTCAGGATAAACTCCTGTAATTAGACAAAACTTACTGTTAGCCCAGAAGAAATAGGGCACAGCAATGATATCAAGAACAGCACTAATAGGAGCAATAACAAGTATAGATGTATCTTTCTGTGCCTGGAAATAACTGTAACTTTGCCATAATATTCGAATTTGCAAAAATCAAGGGGAGTCTCAGCAGCCCAGCTCCAAAAGCCGGGTTCTCCGTAGTATCACAAATTCCAAATATTGTAGAAAAGCAAAATTATTGTCCATAGGTGTCTGAACCAAAAAATGTTCCTCAATCTTTTTTTTCTTTTGGATGATCTCCTGGTTCTACCCACACATTGTACTGTTAATCCTGCTGCACGGTTTAGCTAAGTAGGCCACAGAGTCTGCATTACACAGGGTGAAATGCTGAATATGAAATTCTTTTCCAGTTGTGGGGAAAAGACAAGGACTATGCCCTATTGGTGTTGTGGCCTTGGCCTTAGAATGAAGTTAGTTATTCTTGGTATGGCACATTTCCTTTTGTTTATCCCTCACAACCATTTAAAAATAGCTTTCTGAGACTCGCATGATCTCTCAATGTTTGGACTCGCATAATCTCTCAATGTTCGCTATTTTAAAACAGATGCTTCTTCACACCAACTTAAGCAAGAGCTATTTTTTGAGGACACATCATTGTCCTGGACTTTCTCTGTAAATGTATCTGTCTGCACAAAGGCAGCAATTCTGCCCTCAACGTTGTTGGTGACTGGGTGTTCATGTTTAAGCCAGGACAAAGACTTATCCTCCAGATCAGTTGTAAGAGCTTTTCTTTCACACCATGAACACAACAGCCTGATCAGGTCTAAGGACTTGAATGACAGATATTTGTAACAATAAAACATGCTCAAAAAAAATGGCTTTCATCTTTTTTCTGTCATGAAGCATACCTACATTGCTCTGTGCAGTCCTCTGTAAGTGGAGCCCTGAAGCAAAGTGTAGATCTGTCACCTCTGGACAGAAGCTGGTCAAGGCCTTTCACTGTTCTCTTGGCCTGGGCAGATGCAACACAGATGCAGGCACATGTAGATCAGCAAATGCTCTGGAAGCCCACTGCAGATCATAAAAAGATGGTGTGAGTTTTATAAATGTTAAACACACAGTAAACAGCCCAGTAGATTAAGCCCAGAAGATTATGAAGAATTTGGCTTAACTACTTCAGCCAATGAATATGGGCTTACTTGCTAACCTAAGCAAGCACCTAATTGACTTGGATGTTTTCAGATAAAGCTTGATCTTGATAAAGATCATGCTGGACTTGGACCATGACTAGCTTAGACCAGACCATGACCATGTCCATCCTAGACCAGAAAAGACCATGACCAGCTTAGACTTAGAGCAGCTCTAAAAAGCAAACAAAAAATTTCTTTTCCGTGTCTGCTGTAGCTAAGGGAAGGAGCAATGGACTTTGAATACACAAGGAAACATAGCTTAGATGTCACAAGATACCTTCTGACTTTAGGGCTACTGAAGCCCTGGAATAAACTAGAGAGTTAATTATACTCTATTACAACGCAGGAAAAGTCATGATATTACTGGATCTCAGTGAAAACAAAAACAAAAAAACAATTAAACTCCAGAAGCAACTAATCACACTCCGGAACAGTGTCTATCAATATTTCATTTAAATCCAACCTTTGGGCTACTTGAAACCACAGAACCCCATGTCTGGTCATTAATGGAAACACCGAGGCTCCTATTTGTGCAGTCACACCACGGCAGTAAACACCTGAGTGTTTGCAGTAGGCACCCATGCCTCCCTGCACTGAGGCTGCTGCTGCACAGGTCACTGCAGAAAGGGGAAGCAAATAACCTAAACAAACTCCATTTAATTTTATGACTCCCAGCTGATCTGTATATTTAGGGTTCAAGCGCAATCTCCTTCCAGGTGTGTTCTGTCTCCGGGATCCAACTGAGTCTTTGAAGCAAGTGGAGACTTTACCTTTTCCTTGTTTTTCCTTTCCCCTACCCCTGTCTGTTAAGTATTACCCCATGACCTTTCACTGATTGGCTTCAATTAAGGCCATGGATTTCCTCTTCCTGAGCCAAAGTCAGGTTACAGTGCAAGAATAATAAAGGCAAAACGAATGTGTTGCAGCCATCCACGTACAGTCCCCAGACATCAGCATTGGGAGTAAAACTTTATTGGGACTCCCACATCTCAAGATCCTCAAGACACAAATTTGCTGGTAGAAATCTCCAATACTTCTCTGCAGAAACATTTCTTGGGTCTTTTTCTTCTCTTTTTTTTTTTTTTTTTTAATTAAAAAGACACTTTTGGCAGGGGGACTACAGTGAAAGACTTATTCTTGTTGGTTTTGCTTAAGCTTGAGCAAGACTGGCCACATTTTAGACCTTTTGGTTAATCAGAAGTTTTACAGCATATGCCCTGTACATTGTAAGCATCACGAGGGATTAGCTGGATTTCAGTAGTGCCAAGAAGACCCAGGTGGGATCAGAGACCTGGATCAGCCATCAGCTGCTGGAAAAAATTAATCAAAATTCTTTTCCATTAGAAAATGCTCCTTCACTGAAAATTATTCATCACAAAATCTACTAGTTTTCATTAATTCACTGCAAAAATATATTTCCCTGAAGCAAAATGCTTCTTATTTGGAAGACTATGTTTGTTTTATTCTGGGTTCTGTTCTGTTCTACTCTGATATGGGAGCTGTGTTTTGTTGTTGCTGTTGAGGTATCAATTTTTCATTTCAAAAGAGTTTTTATTTGGCTTTCTTTTCTATTGTTATTGTAGTAGCATTCTTCTGGCAGCATGTACCCCATGGCATGCAATAGTATTCATCCTTAATAAGACAAATCTTTGGACCATGACAATTTATGCAGAGAAAATGTTCATCCACTGAGATGTATGTCAGGACTAAAATCTGATGAGTACATTTGGCTTGTAGTTCTCAAACCAAACCCTGCTCACTTTTTAGCACCAAAAATCAACTTTTGTGCTTCCAAGTACTGCAAGGAGATGTACATATATGAACCTAAGTGTCTTTTATAAAAGTTTCCTTCAGCAATTCAGAAAGCAGCTGCACATAAAGGCTCTCAGTCATTCTTTAAGTGCCACTCTCAGTATGCCTTTAATATGAAGAAGGTAGGTTTACAGCATAAAACATCACCATACAGACTTCCTGCATCACTGAAGGCTGACCCAAGCATCACATTTCAGGGCTGAGGGCTAAAGGATTTCATTCATTCTCAGAAGACCATTGCTCCTTCTAACTGGAGGGCAGCAAAGTTTATACGACTTTCTCAAGTTGAAAGGCACGAGACATCACAAGCGTCAGTCTGCATCTGACAACTACTGACATAACCAAAAGCCCTCATGAAAGCAAATCAAACAAATGATGGTTATTTGGAAAAGTGATTTAACTTAATCTTGCTCCACTGTAAAAATTGGATTATGTCCAAGTTGCTGGGGCTCTGGTGGGTTCCACAATCCCTCTTTTATGGGGCACAATCAACTTATCAAGAATGATCCCAACTAATTATTTATAATACTGGCTTTCAGATGGTGTCAGTTTTCCCTGGGCTTGAAACCCAGCCAACACCTTTATTGCTTCCGTCTACCACCAGGTTTCCTCTGCAGAGCAGATTTCATACACTTTTGAATGGAGGAGGCGAAGCAGCTTCTCATGAACTCGAGAAAGGCCAACATGTTGTTAGAAGATCAGTCTGCTCCACTTTATATACTTCATCTAAGAAAATTTAAAGTCTGTCATGAAATTTATGATGTCCTGCTGGACAAATGTTTTCCTTTACTTCACAAGGCACTGGCTACTGTAATATAACGAAGTGGAAATTGCTTTCCAGAGAAACATGTAGAGATTTATCAGAGATACCTCACTTAATCACATTCCAGCAAGCCAGGGTCTGTCAATCATCTTTGGCAGGGGGGAGGGTGGGGGTTAAATCATAACAATCCATTGTGAGTGCTGCTGTTAAAGATTTTTTGACAATGAAGTATCTGCATCAGGAAATTATGAAAATATTTAAATCAGCTCTACACACACCTTGTAAGCACCAGAGCAACTGAAAAATTCCGTGACAACAAAGCGCTGAATAGGTACAACTCTTTCTGGTTTCCAAGGAGCATGAATCACTGGGAACTGCTGAACTTCAGCTGTAAAAATCTTCTTTTCTGTTACACACTCCGTCTAATGACCCAGCAAACAACTGTACAGATTAATAAATTCAGGGACCCAGTGTAACCTCAAGCAATAACGCTCTCTGCGCGGCAGTGATCCTTGCACTGCCTCACCAGACGGACAGCCCAGGGACAGCTTACACTAACTGGCCAGTCTTTCCACGTGCTGGCAGGTTGCGGGTTGATCAAATACTGAGATGTCCTGTTAGCTGAGAATACACTGCCAGGAAGGGCATGGGAGGGTAAGACAGGGGCCATTGCCCTTGAGTGTAAAGGTGGCAGCACTAATTGGGCATAAGGATGGGAAAAGCAGAGGGGGGAACAGTGTTTTGGTAGGGAAGTAGTCAAGCTTGTTATTAAGTTCAAATCTTTAATAGCCCACTAATTCTTTTGAGTCTGCAGCCTGCTTTGTAATTGCTTTCAAAATCCCCGTATTCCTCTGTCTATCAGAGCAAGACTGATCTGCCAGCACTGCTCTTCCCAGCACACAGGCAATTTCAGCTGTTTTATCAGCTCCCTCTGTAACGCCGACTTAAAAAAGAGCAAGCCTGGTTCACTGGCTCTGAGGACAAGGAGCACAGCATGACTTGCCTCTGTGATGGGAAACTCTCTCCCTTCCAAAAACAGGTCAGCCTGGTCCCTAAGGCCTGTTTAGGGGAGTGTCTGGCCAGGACTCTGCCTCCACCCCGGCCCGGGCATTGCTTGGACAACGCTAACAGGCACCAGCCAAAGCTCTTCTGGGGAGCATGTGAGAAGCCAGGAAGGCTGGTCCCGTACAGAGCTCAAACACCAGTTTAGGAGAGGCACACACAAGTACCCCTGGGGTCTGGGATGTACTTGTGATTCCCAGGACAGGAAATGTGATTCCCGAGATAGGGAATGAGCCCGGACAGAGCTCTGCATGACCACAGCTCCCAGCCAGGCCGGGTGTGTCTGTGCCAACACAACCAGCAACACCAACACCTTTTGGGGGGTGTTGAGGGGGCTCGACACAGCCCGGGACATACGTTGGAGGGTCTGGAGTGCCACCTTCTGGTACGAGCACGAAAGCAGCCAGATGTGGGGGGCATACGGGAGCCTGGACCCCCAGCAACGTTCCCACCAGGCTCCTGCTTCTGTGCTGGTCCTGTCTGGGCGCAAAGCGACTCCCCAGCCCAAGGACCCCCTGCTGCCTGCGTGCAGAAACGAAATGGAGAACAAGCCTCAGACACTCCAGAATGCAAGGAACGCGCTTGCCTTGCCTGCTCGGGTTCACGCCCTTGACATAAGTGTCAAAGCAAGCAACTTTGCAGTAAACTGCAGAAATTTTCCCATAAAAGAAAGCCAAACAGGACCCAGACCCAAAAGAAGAGAACAACCATTCAAAATATTCAGGCCTTTCCCTGGATTTCATAGAAAAGTGGCACAAGTCCATCTCTTTTTCCGGTCACCTTAAGTGCAAGGCAATAGATGCTCTGTGCAGATAACCCATTTGTGGAAACAAGCCCATGATACACAGCTTTGTGCTCTGTGTGAGCGCCTCAGCAGCATATTATTAGGAGCATTGACAGCTACCCACAGTATGCAATCATCTCCCTAATAATACTTCAGCCAGCTACGATCCTAGCAATCTATAGTTAATGTAATGTGAATGGTATGTACCACACACAGTTCCTGAAAGAATGGGAAAAAATGCACCACAGAGAAAGATGAGCAATGATAAACAAAAGGCAAATCCTCATGGACATTTCCTGGAACGCTCCCTTCATCTTCCCACTGCTGATCTGGGGAACAAGCCAGACACAGAGTGGCACGTACAATTTCAGTTGCCTGATCTGCAATTTTGTGCCAACACCAGGATCTCTAACACAATGAATTTTTATCTACTTCCAGTGTAGCAGCTGGTTATCTGCGTAGCGATGTGTCCTTCCACTTCTCCCAAGCTGTGTGTGCAGACTGGACCCTGAGGCCCTGGACTTTCCTTTGTGCCACATTCTGGGAGTTCAGATTTGTGGCAGAACTTGTTAAGGTTCACAGGAATCTGTTGTTGGCACTTTCTACTGCAACTGACGTGCAGAAAGGAAGACAAACACAACAGAGGACGGATGCTGAGGGCTCTGGTTTTGTTCCTAAGGGCACCCAGGTCAGCCCTCGACTCTCCCACAGCTGTGTTAAAGCTGGGCAAGTCACTGAGGGTGGCATTTGTCTCATCTAGTGTAGGAGAGTCGCGTACCTTCCCAATAGGCTCAATGCTGAGATGGTGATGCTCCTGGTGATGTAAGGGGTGGACCTGCCTCTTCTTACCTCTGGCTGCTGGGAGCACCCACACAACCAGGTCATGGTAGGGCACCCCACTTGTGGGTATCTACAACAAGGTGGGTTGAATATCACCTTACGTATCCATTCCCTGTTTATCCTAGGGGAAGAATCATCCCTTCTTTTATCTTTTCTAGTTGATTATAAACTTTGTGGCAGCAGGAGGGTCTCCAAGCACACACACACAGAAATAGAGGCACCCACAGAGGTAGAGTGGGCACCTCTCACTGTCAGAAGACAAATAACCAAGGGCTTGCTCTTAACTTGCAAGCTTTATTCACAGCCCTTCATTGCAATTAATGCCTGAGTAAACTTGCATCATGTAAAGATTCTGGGTTTGACAAAGCCTGAGCTTTGTATTTGGGGAAGTAAATATCCTCCGTTAATTTACAGTAACTCATAAGAACAGCCAGGGACATCTGATAGAGCCTGTAAAATATTGTACAACTTAGCTCTCCATTTAGGAAAACAGGATAACTGCTACCCCTACCCTGGCAGACTGTCCCCCTTCCAGACCTCCTCTAGAAAAGGCATGTGTGAAAACACAGAAACTTTCACTAAAAGACTAAACCTGCCAAATGCTGAAGGCCTTCACATGTCACTGACAGCAGGTCATACTCTGAGAAATGGCTAAAACTTCCAGTGATACTGTGAATTCATTTAGGAAAACAGGATAACTGCTACCCCTACCCTGGCAGACTGTCCCCCTTCCAGACCTCCTCTAGAAAAGGCATGTGTGAAAACACAGAAACTTTCACTAAAAGACTAAACCTGCCAAATGCTGAAGGCCTTCACATGTCACTGACAGCAGGTCATACTCTGAGAAATGGCTAAAACTTCCAATGATACTGTGAATCACACACACACACCCCGTCACCTCTTCCCTTGTATCTTTTCAAGACCTGCATCTTTATTCAGCCCTTGACATCCTTCCACTGCTCCCAGCTCCAGTAACAATCTCATCTGCCTCTCTCTCAAGTAACCAATTTTCTACAGGCTCTGTCTACCTTAGGAGAGAGCCCTTGAAAATTTAACAGCTGACTACTGACATGCTCTGGTTTTCCTGTCCGCAAAATTAAATGTACCCTGTTTGCTTTGTCCAGTTGTATCAGCTGGTCTAATGTTAGATATTGCCTGTCCTTACAGATGGAGGAGAGAGCTATTAATTATAAAATAGCACTAATTTTAACAATTGGCTCCACAGTGTCACCCCAAATTTCTTACCCGGTAATAAAAGCTCTCCAGATTTCAGCAGCACCTCTATTTACCAGCAATGTAAAGAACAGCTTTCTGTTAGTAGCTTGAGCCTCTATGTTTTTATACTGCAAGCAACTATGCAAACACCAGCCCACCCTAGAGAAACTTGGGGAATAGTGGAAACCTCACAGCCTTTCACAGCAGTTCAGCACAATGCTATTTCACTCAGCCCTTTCTGTCATCTGATACAGGGTAAATATTCAGCGTTCAGTGGCCTCCACATACACATTTCCACCTGTGTGGCAGGCTGGTGCTCGCCTGCTGATTTGTAACGTAAAACATGTGGGAATACTGAAAATCTCAAGAGGTCTGTCTTACACTTCCTGTTCTTTATTTACCTTGCTGTGTTCAGTTTGTTTTTCCATTTATATTTAGCACGGATAAAAGTGGGGCAACCAAGCTCATATGTCTTAGTGAAATAATGGGAAGAGCTGGATACGAAAGCCATCAAAAGGCAGGATGAGGCAACTCCACCCCCTGAACAAAGGACAAAACTTTAAGCCAGCTTTGAACTGTAGAGTGTACAATCAAGTCCTTTTTTCCAAGCCTCCCTAAGCAGGTGAAAATCTCTCACGCGTTCACTCCTCACAGGTTGAATAGGTTTGTTATTTTCAGTCAAAGTGTTGGGGAATGGCATGATTAGGAGGCCGCTTTGATCACACCATGCAAAACCCCACACTTGGGGCTGGGCAATTACAGGGTGCCCCTTGCAGGGGGTGCAAGACAAAGCTACCTGCAAGCCCCTCATCGGTTCATTCAGAGCCAAGATCAGGATGAGCTCCAGTTTGATGTGTCCAAATTGAGCTGGCAACGTGTGCTGGCAGCCCAGAAGGCCAACCGTACTCTGGGCTGCATCAAGAGAGGCATGGCCAGAAGGTCGAGGGAGGGGATTCTGCCCCTCTACTCTGCTCTGGTGAGACCTCACCTCGAGCCCTGCGTCCAGCTCTGGAGCCCTCAGCACAAGAAGGACATGGACCTGTTGGAGCAGGTCCAGAGGAGGGCTACTAAAATGATCTGAGGGCTGGAGCACCTCTCCTATGAGGACAGGCTGAGAGAGTTGGGGTTGTTCAGCCTGGAGAAGAGAAGGCTGCGGGGAGACCTGATTGCAGCCTTTCAGTACCTAAAGGGGGCCTATAGGAAAGAGGGGGGAAATCTTTTTAGTAGGGCCAGCTGTGTCAGGACAAGGGGTAATGGTTTTAAACTAAAACAGGGTAGGTTTAGACTAGATATAAGCAAGAAATTCTTTACAATGAGGGTGGTAAAACACTGGAACAGGTTGCCCAGAGAGGTGGTGGAGGCCCCATCCCTGGAAACATTCAAGGCCAGGTTGGACGGGGCTCTGAGCAACCTGATCTGGTTAGCGGTGTCCCTGCTCACTGCAGGGGGGTTGGACTAGATGGCCTCTAGGGGTCCCTTCCAACCCAAAACATTCTATGATTCCATGATTCTATGATTCAAATAAAGTATGATGGGACTATTAAAGGGCCTTTCTCTATGTTTGCATAATGCGGGTGCTCATTATTTCACAACTCTATCCACATATAAGCCATGCCACCTTCCACCAGGTCCTGTTTCCGCTGCCTTACAAACACTGGCCCCAGATGGTGAACAGACTTGGGATGAAAATGCCAGAGGTTTTGTAAAGAAGCACAACGGAAGGCTGGGCCTGTATGTTCAAAAAGCACATCAATGAGGTAGCATAGCATCATGCATAGTCTACTGAACGCATGCACCAGACTCACTGAGACATTAGTAAATGTCATAAGTATCTAAAACTCTTAAATACGGAGGATACAATAAAAAAACAAAACAAAACAAAAAACCCAACTCTGCTAACTCTTTAGAAAGGCTCCAAAAATACTGGAATAGCAGTAAAAAATAGAGCAAGAGAGTAAAAGGAAAGGAATTTCTCAATTCAAAAATGCAATGGTTAGAGATACCCCCTTAATGCTCCCAGACACTGTCCAACAAACAAACAAAAGAAGAAGACAATGTTTGATTTACTTCCACTGTTGCAACAATGAAGCTTTGGAACCATATGTTCATCATCCCAAAATAAGCTCAGTGGTCTGGCAGCACTTCAAGACTGCAACCATAAATGTCAGTGTAAACACATATTTGTGTAAGGATGATAGATAAGAGGCACTTATTTTGGAGACCTAACGTGTGAGTACCCATCAGGATTTGATAGCATCTTGTGACACTGCAGGTCTCTCCTGTGAGTATAAATCACCCTGCAACAGCTCAGCCAAGCCACCCAAGGGAAAACCAAAGCTGGGCTGTCAGTGAGACTCTGCAGATTGGATCAAAGCCTGGGGCTGCCACAAGCCCCTGGTTTATGGTACTCCAGTCTAACCATCTCCTGGGCACATGCAGGAGTGGGTGTAATCATGAAGGGGCTGGATCCAAGATGTCATCATACAGCACAGAAACCACAACAGGGGCTGCTGATCGGAAGGGGGGACAATAGTCCCCACAGCGATGTTTACTCTGGTGTACATCATCTTGTGATGTACTTCTACTGTGACAAAAATCAACTGTATGGTTTTAGAGTGCAGTTTTGTGCATTGGCTACAGGCCACAATCATCTCATGAACAACTTCTTTTTATCTTATTACTATTTCTTTACGTAAGAGCACGAGTATGAGACTTTAACTAGGAGAGGGACTTTGTTAGATTAGACACAGGGTGGTCACACAGTGAAGGACTACCATGAGAAACTCATAGACAAACATGGGACAGAGTGGGGTGTGACAAACCAAGGCAGCAGTGATGGGTGATCTACAAGAATAGCGAACTACATGGGTAACGCACCATGCCCAGGATTAACTATGCACGCAGCACAGTGTCTGTCCTTCACCTCTCTCCCTGTTTCAGAGGAAATTAATACCTTTCAGGAGGGTACTTATTTCTGACAAATAACCTCAGGATTTCTCCACAGACCAGAATTGTCCTCTCACTCAACCATTAACCCTTTCCTGCGACTATCTAGAACTATTGACCAAAAAATAAAACGAACAGGAATAAGCCCCAAGCAAAAAGATGCCTGAGCTCCACTAAAACACTAAACATGCTCAGGGTACAAAGTTGTGCAGATGCAGAGCTTTGTGAGAAAGCCCTGAGAACTTAAAGAAAACTCTGCCCCATAGAGAAAGGGACTCAGTAACAGCAACAATTCTACTTTGCCCCACAAATCCCTACGGCAGTTTCTTCTACCCATTGGGTCCTGTGCATCCATGGGCAGATTTGTCCACTAACTTCAGTTTCACTTTGAGCTTTTTTTGTCAAGATATTCAACAATTCTGCATTTGGTGACTGTCACACCCAAAGACATGACCCACCTGCAGTGAGTTGAAGGTTTTTTGGTAGGGTGCTTATTCTGAGACCATCTCTGTTCCAGCTGTCACCAAAGGTAGCTTGATGGTGTTTCACAAACAGAGAAGAATGGGGCTTTTTACAAGTTGTGTGTAGGCTTTCCATCGAACCCTGACTGTGGCATTCCTTTATCAGGGGCGGGGGGAAACATGCTAAACCTTATAATACTATGGTAAATTAGGGATCTGACTATGCCTTCCATGGAAGGTAAAGTGCAGCCAACAGCTTTCCATCATGGGAGAAGACCCCACAGCTCTCAGCTCTCCCAATACCGTTGCCCACTCTCCCGAGGCACAGGGCATCAGGCATGTGCAGTGGCATAGGAAAGCAGACATTTGGGAGGTTCGATCCCTGCTCCTGTCCTCCTCTTCTGAGGGAAGGGGCAACTCTGCATGATGCTTTCAGGTCAGCCACATCAGTCAGTTCTTGCTATGCCTAGCAAACGTGCAGCAGGCCACCATCAAGGAACATGGCCATGCAGTAGGAGTCAATAGACAATGTGGTGAGGACCAGTAGTGCCTCCTGGCAACACGGATGGCAAGACCCATATACACAGGCTCTGATTCCTAGGTGCAATAATCTAACTCCAGGAAATCCAGTTCAAGGGACAATCCCATGTTCACAGGCTCATCTGGCAGCAACCATTGGGCTGGGATAGGATTTCACTCCTGGGCTCCTACATGTTTGCTATGAGATGCATTCATGTTTGCAGAGGTCACCAGAGAAAAGCCTTTGTACGTCACCAACAGAAATGATTTTCAGGAATGTGTTTTGTTGTCTCCTGCCCATCATGCCCCAGCATAAAACACTCAGCAATGAGCAATTCTGCTCATCAGCCCCTGCTTGTGAACCAGGGCTGGCACAGTCACTCCTCGGGGGAGATTCATAAAGTGGAGTGGGGGACAGGGCTGTGGGGATTTGCTTTGAACCCCTGAGTCATGCTACACTTGGCTGAAGCCAATGACTCACTCCCATGAATGCTAAAGTAATTCATTATTTCTTTTTTTTAAACAATAAAAGTAACATTTTATGTGTCCAGAAAGGGTAATAAAAATGTAATGGACACTCTGTGAGCTTAAATCAAAACCCAGTGAAGGCAATGGAAGGAGCTCTGTGGCTTCCACACACTTTTGATCATGCCTCCTTCAGTTTTTTCAAGAGACCTTTCCATTTAGCAAGGAGGAAAGATCTTTCTTTTTTAGCACTAATCTCCACCTCTCCTTGAAGTCTCATTTACCACAGTGCTCTTTGGAGCAAGAGAAAAAAAAAAAAGATTAACTCCTTCTTTTCCTCTTAATGTAAAATGCAGTAATATCTTCAGTCAGGGCATCAAAATACAGGCCTAACATCACTAAGGGATTTTAGGGAAAAAATCAGATCTAAACCTGTGGGAGGTAAGGATTACCCCAGGCCTGGAGGGAAGGGGAAAATCCTTTATCTTAATGACAAGAGGCTCTTCTAATCAGTAATGTTTACATGATAGTAAGCATAGCATTTTTTACCTTCTTTTGGGATGTCACATACAAAAAAGTCCCACAGAATTAAGAGAAAAGGAACATTAAAGGCTCATGAGTACAATCAGGTCTGACTGAGTTCTCTAAGTAATTGCTATTTTTACCCTTTGCTAGGTCTGTTAGTAGGCGCTTGGGGCCAAGGCCTCCTTTACTGTAAATAGGGAAGTTCTGCAGCAGTCCGAGATGCCCCTGACTAACACACATGTGCCAGATATGCCTCAGGCAAGCTTCTTGCATCTATGGCTATAAGTTTTCAGCCAACCTATCCATTGGAAAAAAAGGAAAATCTCTTTTCCTGAATGTCACTGCATATTTAGCTGGTGATTTCCAAAAGGAGTAAGGCACATAAATGTCTGAGAAAATAATATAGCTTTGAAGCTTATGCCCTTCAATTTGGAGTGGAGCTGCTAAATTAATAATTGAGCAGTCGTGGATGTTACCAACACATTTCTCTTCAGTATCATCTTGCTGCAACCCAGGTATTGTCAAGCAGGGCTGGAATTTCACAAAGACTTCTGCAAGGGTGTGAAACAATCATTAATATTTAACAAATTATAATGAGGGGAGGTGCCTTCAGCCTGCTTCAGAAGAGCTTCTCAGCCAACAGTACAGACTAAGGGATCCACTTCCAAAACGTGGCTTGGTCAGGACCGTGGGCATTTACACACCTACTGCAGAATTTCTCTTACGCACAGGTTTTGCACAGGTTACAGCTTTCTCCTTTGGCTCTGAAAGAACTTAGTGTTGGTTATCTATTCTTAACTTCTTATTAACTACTCTTTGTACTGCATTCCTTATTCGTTTAGGTCAAGGCAATCTTGGGTTAACAAGTTTATAATTAAAATGTAACATCGGTATACATAATTAGGATCAACCCAAGCATCTGACCCAGCCTTGAATCCATGACTCTAGCTGGCAGCCTTCAAAAGGATTATTCCCTTTTCTTCAGGAGATGTCTCAGTTTTTTTCTTTAAAGCTGGGTTTTAGCAGGGCAGCTTTCCAGTCTGTGTGGCTTCCCTTCCGGACTTTTTTCAAAACAGCCCTTTAGTCCCTTGCTCTGTGGTTTCTTTCACATTCGAGACAAGCGCTGTTCTAAAACCCGCATGTTAGAATTTGGGATTAAAAATAGCCACCGCAGACGGGTTAGCATGAAGCAGCCATTCATGGTGCACAATAGCCGCCGCCGCAGCCCACACCAAGTTCTCAGCCCGAGCGGAGCAGCGCAGCCCCACCGGCGGGCACAGTGCTGTGCCAGTGCCTTTCCCAGGCAGCCTCAGCCCTTTTGTCTCTTCCCATCCGACAGCTTTGCAAAGCTCGCGAGGTACGTCTGCCCTAACAGAGGAGTGCCACGGTGCTCTCAGAAACCTCACCCAGGCGTGCATTCAATAACAGCGAGCAAATTTCTAGGTTAAGCCCCTTGAGCCAGCATTAAACACTGAGTTGCAATAGGCATAATCTGATACCGCAGCGTATTTCACAAGATCCCTGTGAAACTCTGCAACATACCATTACGTATGAATAGCTCCAGCAAATTTAGAGAAACATATATCATTACTAAGAGCTGATATGCAAAAGAACAAAATTCCTTCTTCCAGATTGGCCATAAATATTAGTTTGAGGCTACAAAGCCTTTAACACACCTTAAACCCTTCAATTTTCCTCACAGGATTGTTTCAGAGCAATAATATCCTTATTTATGGCCCATGCACATCCCAACTCTGTATAGCTATGCCTCTTCTAGATACTCCCTACCCCTTCCCCTGGCCAGGGCTCACCCCCTTCATTACCTCTCCCACCTTACCCTGCCTCTTCCCTCTACTCCAAAAATCATTAACTCTTCAGTATACCTCAGTCCCCCAATCTGGGACTCTGTTACCATGATTTGCAGAGTTTAAAACAGGCATATCACTCTGCCCAGCTGCAATAAAATATTTTTAGAGTCATTTTACACATGAGCCAAAGCAACAGCAAGAAGTCCAACTGAGCTAAAAGGTGAAGCTGGAAAAGCCTCCAACCCTTCAGTTGGTAGGGCCTTACCACTGGCTTCAGTAAGTGCAAGATCCAATCCCAGGTTCTAAGTAGGCAGATAAATAAGTAGTCTGAGTTTCAAATCTATTGAGCAGTCAACAAGTCCCACTGGGAACAATATAAGTTATTGGGTACTCAGCCAGATGCAAACTTTAAATCTTTCTAATCAGTCTCACACCATTTGACCCAGTTATTTATATACCTAAATATAAACTTTTATATGTGTGTGTGTATTTAAGTAATCATTTATGTTCATTTTTATAATTCTTAACTCAGACATAAAATCAAGTGAAGAGAAATGAGAATTTCTTTTGATTTAAATGTAATACGCTTCCCTCACACACAGCTTTTCTTTTTTGTGTATTTGATTCCTTTCAATAATCTACGGTCTCAGAAAGCTAAATATTGGGATATCACAGAAGAAACAAGTTTAAGATGAAGTATAATCTCCCCAATATAAAATACAAGTTATTCTTGTGATAGCTGTTGTCACAGAGTCATAAAAACCTTAGTTAGAAGGGTTCTGTGGTGGTCCCTAATCCAGCCTTCCCATCAAAGCACAGCTATTGCTAACCTTCAGTCAGGTGTGCCACAGCTTCAAAACCTCCAAGGACTATGACTCCCTGGGTCCCTGATCCATAGCTGCACTCCCCTCCTGGTGAAGAAGTTTTTGCTCATACCCAATTTGAACTTCCCCAAAGGAAATTTTGGGCATTTCCCACTGTTATTCCTTCTGCTGTATCAGAGACCAGTTTGGCTCTGTCATCACTGCAACTCCCCATTGAGCAGCTGTGGGCTGCTCGCTGATCATCCTGAAGCCACTTCTTCACCAGAGCAAACAAGCCCAGCTCTCACGCGTCCCAGCACCTCCTCAAGGTCTCCGACCACCTTGGGAGTTCTGCTCTAGAGCCGCTCCAGTTCATCCGCATCCCTCTTGAACTGGAAAGGGTGTCCAGTGCTAAACAAAGGGGAGCACAGATTCCCCTTGATCTGCTGGCCACATTGCTGGGGCACAGTGGGCAGTTTGCCTTGTTTCCTGTATAAGTGCATTTTTGGCTAATACGTTCAGCCTGGTGTCCATCACAGCCCTAGGTCCTTTCTCTCCGTGTGGCTTTTTAGCCACTCAGGCCAGCTGGTGCTGGGGGTTTTCCTGCTCCACGTGCAGAGCCTTGCACTCCTCTGTTGAATTTTGCGAGGTTTTTGTCAAACCAATCCACAAAATCCTTTTGAATAAAATCTTTTCCAAATCAATGCCCCCCCTCTAATTTAGTGCTATCTCCATACTTTCTAAAATGCTCTCTGCTTCCTCATGCAGAGCTGAAAGCATGACCAGCGTCAGGGTCAGTATGAATCCCTGAGCTACCTCTGTCAGCCCCTGAGGTACTTCACTTCTTACTCACCAAATGGACTTCGAGCCATTGGTTACCACCGCTAGAGCCTGGAGGCCCACACCATTTTTAACCCATCTAACAGTCCATTTTTCCAGCTGCAAACAGGTAGGCCCTGTTTTCCCTTAGCCTCATTCTCTCCGCAGCTCTTCTTCCAGGCAGAGCAGAAGAGTAATTTCAGTAATATGGTGCTATGCATTTTAATTAAAATCACTAGTTCCCAGAATCCCAGAATTGAAGAATTTTAAAGCAAGAGCATGGTGGAAATTGATGCTCTTGTCACTACATTAAGTTGCATCCACTGAAGTCGTCTTGGAAGCTTTGACTACAGCTAGGAAACATCTTTCACATTTTACGTAGAGGAGCGAGTTGGCAACACAGAGACTAAGAAGAGCCAGTCCTCCTGGCCTCAGAAGCTACACAGCAACAGCTTCATATGGCTAGGAGCCATCAGGCACAAATCACCATACGCAGCCCCACAGAAGTCAAACCTCTGGGAGGAGGCCATAGGCAGGAGGCGCCCTATTGGAGACCCACCACGCCGCTGCAGAGCAGAACTGGCTTCCAGCTGGCTTCCAGGGGGAGCTGGCATCATCTCCCTTCAATTAAGCAATTTTCTGATGTCGTTGTTGAAATCTTTGTCCCTCACTTTTAACTAATAGCTCTGTTCACTCAACTTCACTTTTATAATGGGATAATAAACTTCTGGGGGAAAAGCCACGCATTTCAGTCTCTACTGCAGTAAACATAAAAATAAAATAACAGTGCGTGACTGTTCTTTAGCAGCTTTTAAATTCTCAGGAAATGAGCTCTTCATGAGCAGGTAAGGTGGGGGGGTTTGATGACAACTTATGAATCAGATGATACACAAGGGAAGCAAAGGGAAA
>NW_009259239.1:627218-633904 GCF_000687185.1 Egretta garzetta | reverse complement strand
CCAAGTATTTTAATATTTAAATGACTGGGCAGAAATCTGGTTCCAGTGTGAACTGACAGCACATGAACCCCTGCGAGCTGAAATACAGTGAACAGAACAAGGAACCAGTGCCGTGTATCTCCCACAGCCACCATCCAGGTGAGAACAAATGAGTCTGCAGGATGAGTCTCTGTACCCTCTTCTGCTCACACAAACGAGCTTCCAAAAAGTAAATTCCAAAAGGCAGTTAGTCATAGAAGACATCAATTACCAAAGCAAAAAGATCAAATACAGGATCTTTGTCTTTGCAGTGACAAGGGACATTGACCCCATGCTATGGCCAGTAAGGTGGCCTTGATAGACCATAGATGCTAAAAAGATTATATTAATATCCAGATATTATAAAAGAATTGGCCAAAAAAACAAACAACTCATTTAAGGCTCTGGCTGCTAACCTCCCACAGGAAAAAGAGAAATTTCCCAGGGGCAACACCACCTCCCACAGGACTTGTGGACCCTGCAAGTGACTTCACTGACCTGGGGGACTGCGGATGGAGGAACCCTCACCCTTCTGCAGTCAGTGGCTGAACATCTCCTGAGCTCTCGTGGACCAGGACTCCCAAAGGCAGCAGCTGTGGAGTGGCACAGGACCATCATGGGGTGCTTCGAGGCATCTCTGAGCGCAAGCCTGTGGCTCCCCAAGCACCCTCCACCCCATGCTGGGCACTCACAAGATCCACAGGCTTCACCTCATTGTAAAACAATACCTGAACCAGCAAATGTCACCACATTAGCTTGTGACCTGCAGGTTGCAGCTCAGTCCAGAGTGTCTTTATTGGTCAGCATTGCAACGCACACACCTGTGTGCAGCAGTAGAAGCTCGCTGCTATGAAATATTAAAACTAAGAAAACATTCTCCGTATGATTTCTCCTCAGATGCATAACCTAGGTACAACTGAAATGCATTCAGGGCTTGATCCCACACTGGTTTCTCAGGCCACCAGAAGTCACTGAGGGTTTTCCCTGAATAAAGCCTACAAGGACAGAGTTTTAATTCCACCACACACACACACACCCCTCTGGTATGTTACTACAGTCTTTTTTTCTGTAAGCACTCATTCATTTCATTTTCATTCATGCCCATCTGTGAGCACAGTGATGCAGAGAACACTTCATGAGACGACACGAATACTAAAATCAGACTCAATTCCTTTAGTGTGGCTTCAGAAGTGAAAAATTAAAGCTGCCCTTTGGGAAATTCTCATGATGATTACTGTTATAATAAACTATTAAGTGATGGAGTGGTTACTTGATACCTATGGAGACAGAATCCATCTGTCAGATTGCCTACTAAAATGGTGGACTTTTTTCAAATACTAATGTGTCTTCATGGGCACCGAGCTTCGGACATCCCCGAGGTGCAATAACCACACGATTTATGGCAGCACAGAGCCGCTTGCAGGTAGACTTTGTCGACATTTGAGATCAGCTGTGCAAAGAAAAGTTCTGCTAACATAAATTGAAATTAATGTTAAAGAGAGGCCAAAATTGACAGCATATACAATTCCTACAATCCTACTTGGTCTTCCGCTGTGTAAAAGGGACCTTAATGATTATGACAGAAATTTTCATGAGAGAAATAATTTGATTTGTTCTGTAAATCAGCTTGCTTGATTCATAATCCCTCAGATACATCTCAGATAAGGGGCCTCCCAGAGGCAGCACTGTGCTTTTGTTTGCCCTGCCGTTTGAACTGACAGCCTGGCCAAGAGTTAGGACTAACATGGTAACGAGATCTTACTTCCACTCTAATGAAAAAGTATTTCACCATGTGATAAGAATAAAATAACGGAAATGTCATTGGCTTGTTAAACCCTCTGTAGAAAGGCTACTTTTAAAAACTATTTTGTAATTCCCTTAAAAATTATTTTGCAATTCACTTAAACCTTTCTGCAATCCTGTAGTAGAGATACAATTATCTTTTAATCTTTCCATGGGTTGAAACCCTCCAGAAAAAAGTCACAGCCCGTTACACTCAAATCAGCTTTCCTTTTTCCTCACACCATTGACTTGTGTTTGGACACCGCTCTGCTGTTCGCTGAAGAGGAGGGCACCAACGAGGACAACAGAAAGCTGATGATGTTTTTGTTGGCATGCTCAGCACAAAGTGAAGAGCAGAGAGTTTACCTTCCTGGTGATTGATACTGGTTTGAAAAATGACTTTCTTCTTTTTCAGTTAAAATAATTTTGCATCAGTCATCCAGTGCCAAGTCTGATAATACAGTGCAGGAAATAACCTCCCCCAACTCCTGACAGCGTGCTGCAGCTCTGCCCGAGGGGTGGCCCAGTCACTCCTGGTTGTTTCTCCTAGGAAAGTGTCAGTTGGGACAAATGTCTGTAGGACTGTGCAAGAAATTTTGAAAGACAAAAAACCCAGACATTTGTATATCACTTCATGAAAGCCCAACTAGATCCAAAAGGAGTCCAGTAGCAATCATTTCTTGGTTTTGTTTTTATTAGTATTGAAGATAAACAGCTAATTGGCTTAAACTGCACAGAAAACATTATGAGATCCACCAGAAAGAGAAGCAGCATGATTTCCCTTTAAGTGACAAATAGAAACGCATTAGATCCAGAATAGTGCATACAGTTGGTGCTGCCTCTGGGCTATTTGCAGCCAGCTTTCAACCTGTATTGCCCATATTTTAGTGCATGACTTCCACCAGCTGCCTTCCCGGAGCCTTTAGTTATCTCACACAAGAGGCACTTGAGACCACCACCTGTGCTGAGATAAAGTAAAGGTTATACTGATTTCAGACTCATGCTGCTGCCTGGAAATGCTGCAATCAGTGGAGTGGATTAAATCTACTCCAGGGAGTACAGAAGATGCTCTAGGGTTGCTTGCTCACCCTTTTCCTCTAAGTAGTGTTGGCCAAATTCTTTATACAATTGCCTTGTTGTTTGCCCCTGATGGACACCTGGCTCTTGCCAGCCCCAAGTGAGCTCACCCTTTCCCGGTGAGGGGGAGCCAGCAGGACCACTCCTAGTTCTGGATGGCTGAATATCAGCCAGGTCTCACTGTAGTCTGTAAGCATGAAAAACCCACCTACCTGAGGCTCACCTAAATTTTCCTTCCAACTATTTGTAAGGCTTATAAATCATCCTGAGAGGTCAGTGTTGAAACAAGACTTTTTAAAATCTACACTTTTTTAAAAAGGCAGGATTATTACTGTGTATTCACCAGTAATATCTTCCTTACCTGGGTATTTTACAGGAGGGAGTAATCACCCCCTATTGCTTGGAGATTTTCCTGGGTTATGCTGCCGGGTGAGCAGAGAGATCTATTGCTGTGAGCTGTGTCAACAGTTTGCAGAAACACCCGCTGCGTGGGCTGTTCACTGTTATCTGGTTGCCACAGCAAAACCATGCAAAGGTCTTCCCAGAGGGAGCTCCGAAAATCATACTGTGTGCAGCATGATTTGGGGCTGTTGTTGTGAGTTTCTTAAATTTTTATAAGGGAACAAAACCACATTGTGAAACACAGAGCCTTTCTTACTGAACCCCAGCAAAGCCTTAGTTTTGGAACAGCTCCTAAAACTACCTCATCAGGTCTAGAAGGCAAAAGAAACAATTGTTAAACATAACAACACAGAACTGCATAGCACTGATCTCCTTTCTACAAACTGAGTTTTCCAAGCACGTCATGAAACTGCAGGTGGACGTGGTGGGGTCTCGATGAACTGCTAATCTGGATGCCATTAACAGAGGCCATTCTGGGAGCCTCTCCCTGCTGTGGGTTCCGCGAGGTGCCAGCACACGCAGGCATTCTCCATTCACGCCAACCTTAGCTTTTCTATTAAATTGTATAAAAAAAATTTGGGGCAGACAAAGAAAAATTACTGAAAATTTATCTGGGAGATGAAAATAAGTGAAAACTTATCTGAGAGACTCAGCAAAGCCTAACTTGAAGCAAAAGGGAAGAGAAAGAAGTGTCTGTATTTGAAATAATTTTGCATGCAAACTCCTGTTCCAACAGGATTTTTTGAAGAGTAGCAGGCAGATCATTAGGACAAAAAGATCAGGAAGAAATCTTATACCACTCAGCTGAAGCAAAAAAACCTGAACTGCAAACTACAAACATTTGGCATTTTTAAAACAGGGAGCAATATACTAATGCTTTCCTCAATTCAAAGAACTCTTTCTAGGAGTTCCTCATCTTTCTTGAACTGGGGAGCCCAGAACTGGACACAGTGCTCCAGGTGGGGTCTCACCAGGGCAGAGTAGATAGGGAGGATAACCTCCCTCGACCTGCTGGCCACACTCCTCTTAATGCACCCCAGGATACCATTGGCCTTCTTGGCAACAAGGGCACGCTGCTGGCTCATGGTCAGCTTGTTGTCCACCAGGACTCCCAGGTCTAGGTCCCTTTAAAGCCAGAGAAAAACGAAAGCTTTTTTCACCACTTTGCCTCCTGTGATATGATTTGCTCATAGCTTTTCCTTCTCCACAAGATTTAATGTGGATTCCTCCCTTTTGAATTGATAAAACACAGCTGGTCATACTGTCAAACTGCAAATATCAATGCACGCCAGCTAAGGGGTGAACTTTAAACTGAAAAAAAACAGAAGAAATTTAGAGAAATGTGCATTTCAAAATGTGAATTATACCTGGATATTCTCTTTATATTCTTGGTTGAGAACCTTAGCTTTTACATTTTTATTCATTCCTATACCCAGTGATCATAAACAACACACAAATTCTGTCTTCATGCAGTATATAGAAATACATATGCTTACTATTTCCATTATTACCTTATCTCCTTTTGGGACTATTCTCTGGTGTCTGCTGTTCCTTTCCCCTTGTCATATGCTTTCTACTATGCATTTTCTTCCCACATCTCAGGGAATTGTGTAACCTTTTCTACTGCTGCCCTGAATCTCTCCCGTTCCCTCTTCTGTCCAACCATCGTGGCTCTGCTCTTTCTTCAAATCAAAATCTCTTTTCCCTCATGCAAAATCACAGCTCTTCTTCTGATAATTTGTGGTTTTTTCATTATGTGCTGTTCATTTTCTCCAGGAAGATGGTCTTCCTAATGGCTCTTCAAACATGCTATCCCACACGCAATTGGGAACCAGAAGCTGCTGATCTTGCCATCCTCACTTTGCACCATTTTTTCTTCATTTTTTCCGCTCTGCTCCAACTTTTTCTTCCTAACTACCCTCCTGAGATGTTCCCTGCATTCTCATCTGTGGTTTCATTAGGACAAAAAAAAAAAAAAAAGTCATTCGAGGTCCATGTTACTGACTGGAAAGATGACTTTATTGACAAAATGAATTGGGCTTTCAATGTCTCATTCAAATTCAGAGGTCTAAAAGGTAGCTGTCTCTTCTAAGGTAAGCGAGATGAATCCCACCTTGGTTGTGAAAAAAAATGTACCAGTGAGAGGAAAATTGTTCACAGCATTATGTTCCTTGCTTTCTTGTACAGGATAGCTATAACTCAGGTCATAAGAGTTATGTCATTTAAAGGTATATTAATGCACCTCTCTTGGAACTCTTGAAAAAAATCCCTGTGATGCACAGCAGCTCTTGGTACAACTCAGGAAATGTAATTGTTTAATGGGCTGCCCACACTGTGAAATAAACTCCCCAAACACAGAAGACCATCACATCCCTCACCAGGCTATACTCTGAGCACAGGATTCCCTGACTTTGCCTTTCTTGTATATGAAAGAAAAATAAGCATTTGAAAAACCACCTATCAAATTAATTATAAAATGACACAATTACAGGTTGCATTTTTTTTCCACGAGGAAAAGGAGGAGAATCTAGTAAACAACACTGTGACAGATATGCAGCACTCATACACTTCATGGTGAAGGCACTCTGTAAGAGGAAGAAGCAAACTGAAGAGCAAACCTGTGTTGGCAGGATGTGTACAAGATGACATTTAATGTCAATGAATAATTAAGCATGAGTAGAGATTTATTGCTGGTAATGATGACCAGCAGCATTGCACCATATCATCTTTTATTTTTGGAGAAAGGAAACAATATCGATCATTCTTTCCTTGCATCACACAGTTTCAGCTATTAAATACATGCTTTTCAACTAAATTAGGCATAACTGTTGACATTGGCTTCAGAAATACCTCAAACTTATGGAAACAAAACCACAGGAATTAATTGTATTCAGTATCGTTCTGACTGACTTGGCAGCTTTCAGAGATATAAAACATAGCAAGTGTGTACAAAATGGTCTCTTTTTTTTTATATTTGGATTTTCAACTGAGAAATATCTCCAAGTCCTTAAGCCAATCTTTTCCTATTGCAGGTACCGGTATCATATAAACTATTTCAGAAACCTCCAGCTCCATCTTAAAAGTCATTTGCATTTTTAATGATTTTCAGAGTTAAGCATCTCTTGGCGTTAAGAATTGTTTCTCATTTTCCAGGAAAAAGGTATTCATCATATTCACTTGACCCCCATTTACACTCCTTTAACTTTAATAGAGGGTTTCCCTTCCACGCCCCTCTCTTTTATATATTTATGGATTGTCCTCTCCCAAGCTTTCAATGTTTTAGACTAAGAAGGACAGTTTCTTTTAGCCTTTTTGCATAAGTTGCCCCCTTTCTTAGTCATCTTTAGCAGTCATAGAATCATAGAATTGTCTAGGTTGGAAAAGACCTTTAAGATCATCAAGTCCAA
>NW_009259239.1:623645-627136 GCF_000687185.1 Egretta garzetta | reverse complement strand
TTAAGATGCACAATCCCAACCGTTACCCTACCCCTGCCATTCCACCACTAAACCATGTCCCTAAGCACCTCATCTATCCTTCTTTTTAATTCCTCCAGGGATGGGGACTCAACCACCTCCCTGGGCAGCCCATTCCAGAGCCTGACAACCCTTTCTGTGAAGAAATATTTCCTAATGTCTAACCTAAACCTGCCCTGGCACAACTTCAGACCATTCCCCCTCGTCCTATCGTCCGTTACTAGTCCTCCTCTACAGCTCACCTCTGAGTGTCCATGACCAGAAGTGAACACAGTATCCCATCACAGGTGTCTCCAGCATCTTCTGCTACAATTCCAATACTAATAAATCAGCTGGAAATACCTCCTCTAATTTTTTTTAGGACAGCTTTGCCTTTATTTTTTTTTTTTCCCTTGGATCTAGCAGATTAGCAGTACATGACCATCCCATGATTGATACATGAACCCCCACAAGCAACAGATTCCCAGATTATTAGCAGGAGTTTTACTTAGTGTGCAAGAACAGAGGTTTGCATTTGGTCCAGTTGAGTTTCACCTCTTCTGTAACTCTTGTCTGCCAGGACACCTAGCTCTTCCTGGAAGATATTGTCATGTCCTCTCAGCTTCAAGCGACTACAAAATGTCACCAGCACACACTTATTTTACACCCTGTGGTCATTAATATAAACACATTGCATAGTGTCACTGCCCAGACACTGCCTTTTCTGCAAGTGCTCCCTCCTGCCTTGCCTGAACAGGTCCTTACCCACCCTGGAATGCCTCTGCCCATCCCCACATCCTGCAGCGTGACTGAGTTTCCCATGGAGCTCAGTAAGAAACATGAAGTCCAGGACATACTGCATTTCTTCTTTTTTAGATAGGACCCTGTCCATTTGCACAGACACAACACCTTTACCAAACCCATGCTGCATTTTCTCCCATTGACAATTTATTAGAGCTGTAGTGTATTACTAGCAAAACTTCTCTTATTTTCTTCACCATTGGGTGTTAGGACTTTACCTCAGAGTTGGTACCATAGTTGCCACTGAAAACTGAATCTAAGTATTAATTTTATTTTGGTGTCACATTTTATTATCCTTAACCCTTATAAAATTCTCACTGCATAGCAAACTCATTTCTCTTCCTATATGACTCAAGAACTTTGTTATTTGTTTTAATATGCTTTGGCAGGTCTGTCTCAGCTTGGCATTTGGCAAATTGCACTTTGTTCCACCCCATTTTGGCCTCTATGGCTGCTGATGGCCCTTTTTCCACTCTTTGAAATATCTCTCTCTTGTAATCTCCTTCTTAAGGCAGTTACTTATCTTACTGAACCTGGAGAGTTTCTCTGTAAGATTTTCCTCATGGCTGGAACACAGACTCCTGTCACTTCAACAAAGAAATTCGTGACTGCTCACACACGGGAATACCTGGACCCCGCTGTCATCAGTACCACTTGTCCTCCAGCTACACCAGACAAGTTAGGGGATCTCATAGTGTTTAACACAATCCCCAGTAGTCTGCTTCTCCTTAGCACTGTTATGGTATCTACCCATACTTGTGGCTATCTCTGACACCCTACCCTCACCCTTGAGATCCATCACAGCACCACTACTCCAAGAATTTATTTGACCAAATGATTTGCATTATAAGTAATTGTGCATTATTCTATCCTTAACTTTATTTCTGGTTTTGTTGCGTACTTTGTTTTCTTTAACATTGAGCTAGGAATGCTATTCCCCTTTTGAATCATAGCACAAAATCATAGAATCACCTAGGTTGGAAAGGACCTTTAAGATCATCAAGTCCAACCATTAGCCCACCACTGCCAAGTCCACTGCTAAACCATGTCTCTAAGCACCACATCTACAGGCCTTTTAATCACCTCCAGGCATGGGGACTTGACCACTTCCCTGGGCAGCCCCTTCCAATGCTTGACAACCCTTTCAGTGAAGAAATTTTTCCTAATATCCAGTCAATCCCCTGACACAACTTGAGGCCATTTCCTCTCATCCTATCACCCATTACCAGGGAGAAGAGACCAACACCCACCTCACTACACCCTCCTGCCAGGCAGCTGTAGAGGGCGATAAGGTCTCCCCTCAGCCTCCCCTTCTCCAGGCTAAACAACCCCAGTTCCCTCAGCCGCTCCTCGTAAGACTCGTGCTCCAGACCCCTCACCAGCTTTGCTGCCCTTCTCTGGACACACTCCAGCAACTCACCTTCATCTCAAGGGGCCCAAAACTGAACACAGTATTCAAGGTGCAGCCTCACCAGCACCAAGTACAGGGGCACAATCACTTCCCTACTCCTGCTGGCCACACTATTCCTGATATAAACCAGGATGCTGTTGGCCTTCTTGACCACCCGGGCACACTGTTAGCAATAATTGTATTAACTACTTGAGAACTGTGTCTTCACTGTTAATGTCACCCCATTGCAGCCAATTTCTTTATCAGTCAGATAACCTTGTTCACCTGACAACCTTCCTTCTGTTTCTGAATCCTTCCCAGGAAGAGACATCAAAATTACACAGATGTTCCCTATTCTAAATAGCTTTCACAATCATGCCTGCCTCATTGGTAAGGGGAGACCTTGTCCTGGATACTCAGACAGACTCCCTCCTTTGGAAAAATCAGTGAAAACACCTCAGTAGCATAACAGCCCTATAACTGAGCCATCTAAACATCCTCATTACTTTGATATGCAAAGCTTGGCAGAATTTTGGTAAAGAGCTACCATTGCTTAAAGCTCCCCCACCCTCCACCCCCCCCCAGCTGGGTATGGTGTCTTAGCTCCTCTCCAGCACAGCCTTGCTGTTTTATTTGTTCCCTTTGCCCTCAGCAGCTTTCTTTTTGTGTGTGTTTTCTTTTTTTTTCCTGGTTCCCACAGAATCCTTTTTAAACTTGCATGCACGTGTTATAGCTCCACTCCAGGCGCATACACATCTCTGAATCTCCTGACAATGTCATTGATTTTTTGCAGCAAGGCCTTCCCATTCCCATAGTTCTCCTTCTTCCTTCTGCTAGTATGAATTTGCAGGACTGATTGTTCTCTCCTCTGTGATGAAATGCCCCTTTTGTGCTAAGGAAAAGGAAGGCAAGATTAGGTAAAGCAGTGAAACTGAACCTGGAAACCTGCTTGGTGATCATAAACAGTCAAAAGAAGCGTATGCTAGAAAAGGGTCTTGTGTACTGATCGTCCAAGGTTTAGGAAATCAGACTCAGTAGCAACATCCATTTTACCTATGAAATTCCCAATGAAAAATTACCAATTACTGTTTTGGGGTAAGGCTAATGAAAGATCCCCATTAATCATAATTGGCATTTAGGAACCCTAAAGGCAAACTCCCTGCAAAGGCAGGATTTGTTCTTCGTTTGCCTTTGCTCCAGCTTAATCATACTTGCTCTAGTACGTCCCTCCTCTGACACCGCTTTTTTTTCTGGTTTCTCTACTTTCTACATTGTCTCTGCTGCTGTTTCACTTCCTTTCCCT
>NW_009259239.1:590236-623635 GCF_000687185.1 Egretta garzetta | reverse complement strand
TAAAGTCTGTGAAACTTAATAACATTTAACTTTTCTATAATGCTCAACACACATATTCATGTATACATGAACAGAATCCTATCAGGATACACAGACTTCGTTTTAAATAATTGTATACCAGGCTGTGCCATCATTTTTTCATTCCATGACTTCATCCATAGAAATAAGAAGACAGTATTTTAATTCTGTAACAAACTAAATATAAAGCATGGTTGTTTCTCTGGGCAAAACAAAAAAATCTTGGCACTACAGAACACAAGTACAAAACTGATATGAGAAATGCAATTTCCATAATGTACCAATGACTCTTCTCACAAACAAGAAACCCTTCTCCAATACATGACCTGCCACCATATTTTTACAAAACTGTCAGCAAAGCAGCCTGATTCCGAAGTTATTTCAAATAGTGCTATCATCTGAGCACTTTTGGTAAGAACAATGGTTTCATCTTTCAGTTCCTCTTTAGCTTCAACTAAGCAAATAAGGAATAAAAAAAAAAAAAAAAAAGAAAGCTTTTGAGAATTACATCATATTTTTAAAGAGACAGCAATAATCTCAATCATATTCCCTGGATAAATTAACACAGAGTAAGAATCTCCCCTCCTTCCTTTGTTTCTCTTCACTTGACACCTCTTCAGGATGCTGATTTCACCAGCTGGCTGTGATTTTTTAATCACGCCTTATGTTTACTAAAAAAAAGAAAGTAAAAATGCACAGAGAATGGGAGATACCGGTATAAAGCTCTTAGAGGGATTTCTCAAGCAGCTACAGTTTATTTTTTCCCAAGCTCCTTTTGTTTTTCCCTATGGGAAAGATTCCATATCTATACTTTAATATTTTCCATACACACGCGGCTAACCCAGAAGCTGGAAGCACCATTTTGAAGCGTGCCCATTTCTTCAGAAGTCGCCTGTGCCTCCAAGCACTGTGCTCTCTGCTGGTGAACCCCCTCTCACACAGAGTTTCTCAGGCAAGAGTGAACCCCTAGACCAACTCCATGCAAGCCCCGCCCTTTACGTCCCAAAGGCGATCGTCTTCTGATCAAGAAGTAACAACTCCTCAGCCCAGCTCTTTTTTCCTTCTTCTTCCTTGTGCTTCTCTGTAGAGCAAAGTGTCCTTCATCTCCTCCAAGGCCAGAAGCAAGGGGATTTATACTAGACGACCTCTAAAGGTCCCTTCCAACCCAAAACATTCTATGATTCTACGAAGACCAGAAGGCAAATTTAAAGGAATTGCATGGAAGGAATAAAGTACAGCTACTTTAATTTCTCTTGAAAAGAATGAAAATAGTTATAAATGTATTACTCTTACCACTAGGATAAGAGCTCCAAGAATGGATCAGGAAAACTGGCTGAAGCACTGAAACAACTAATCTTCAGACACTTCTCATGTTCTAACACAGACCTGAGTAAGAGAGAAAGCTCCCACAGCTCCCTGTTACTGGCCAGCTTTGCTTTGCATGAGCACCATGAGCTCACCCAGTGATTCCCAAAGACTTCAGACTTGCAGGTGCCTCAGAAAGACCAACAGGCATTTTTCAGAATGGTCATGAGACCTGAGTAGAGCTTGGTCAAGGCCTAGATGTTTAAGGAATTTAGCAGGACTGACTTACACCTTTAAAGGCAGCTATGATATTAGTATAGGTGTTCACTCCTGTCAGCTCCCTTGCTGCAACTGCTCTAACTGCCAACACTAGCAGGAATAAAAGCAGCTACAATATGATCCCATTTCTGTAAGATCTGCTGGTTACAAGCATCTTAAGAAATAAATGAAAACATCTTAAGACCAGGTACTGAGCATGCAAGTCTGAATTTATTTATTTTTTTTTTAAAGGGCACAGGTAGAACAAGCCTTTGGCACAGAATGAATATCATCTGAGTAACACAGGAGACTTGCACCATGTAACCATGTATCCAATGACAAAGAATGTAGACATAGACATCCACCCCGACAAGGTGCAACTTTGAAAGGGTCCTGGGATCGTTCAGGACAGAGTTTCAAGTGTTCAGCTCATCTAAGTGATAATTTAATTGGGTTAGTAACTACTTCCATGGGGAACAAAAGCAGATGTTTTAAAAAGTTCTAACAGCTCAAAGTCTACTAGACAGGTTAGAAAATAAAGACACAGATTTTTCACCAGAAAGGTGAGCTGCTATAGAAAAACTAACCTGGAGTTTACAGCTTTTTTTTCTGGGAACATTTCCATCATGATTTTTCTTTCCCAAAAGAAAGCTTCAAATAAGAACAAATTCAGAGAAGTCCTGTGACATATGTCACATGTGACATTGGTCTAGATTACCAGTATTGTCCCTTCCACCCTTATAACCTATGAATCTCAAGGAAAAAAGTAAAGAGGAAAAAATAACTCTCAACAGTCACTGACTTTCTGACAAACATAATTGTCAACATTTCCAAACAAATAGAGCCAATTGCTCTTTTCTGCCCTGGAAAAGCTCATAAAGCTGTTATTTGTTTGTGCAACGAATAGCTCTAATGACCTGAAGCACTAAGCTGTTTTGCTTTGCTGCATGGAGGTCCAGTATCAGCTGTAGGAATGCCCCTCTCTTAGCAATGCCAGAGGAAGTATGACAGCAAAAGCACTGAGCTCATATGTTCTCCCAAGGCCCTGGTTAGCTTACATCATGGATGCTGTGTATCGAGGTGACCACAGTGGAGATATGATAGGGAAAAGATGAGCAGATAAACACGGTGAGATAACTCCAAAAGTCTGTCCCCTTCCGTTACCTTTTCTCCTTCTCCAAAGCAGACACTTTCAAAAACTTTTACAATTTTCCCCTTCCTATTTCAGTATCTCCTTCTTAACTGGGATCCACTATGGAGAAATATTTGTTGATGCTTTCTATAGGTGGCTTTGTGGTAGCACTTTACTACTGACCAAAGTGACAGGGCTGCAACTTAGACAACCTAGGAAATTACACGCAAAAAAGGAAGCTAATAGAATAAATGAGGTTGGAAGGGACATCTGGAGATAATTTAGTTCAAAACCCTGCTCAAGGCAGGGCTACCTTCAAATTTGGATTCAGAGCCCTCTGCAGTCAAGTTCTGAGCATCTTCAGAGGATGGAAAACCCACAGTCTCCCTAGGCAGCCTACCTCTTGCAAAGCACCAGCACATTTGCAGTCACCTCTCCTTCAGGGTGTGCATCTTTCCATCCGACATGCAACTCCCTTGAGAATCCCTGTGGTGGCTCAGCACCATGCTTCTGATCCTGGTTAAAATAGCTCCTCAACTTTGACGATTTGACCTGCACCACTGTCTGAGTTATTGGAAATCAGGAAGAGAAGCTGGACCCAGAATCAATAGTTTCTGCCTCCAGGCAGGAGGCAATCACATGTTACTGGTTGGACCCTGGCTTTTGGAAGGCTTCCATGGAAAACTCACAACACAACAGAATGTTGTGGCATCTTATAATCTCAGGTTTGCTGAATCAATGCTCTAGCTTTCTTCTAGCAAACATTTTCTAGTGAAATCTTATCAAAATGTTGATAGGATTTCAAAAACTTCACAACATGCATCCCATTTGCACAATGGCGTGACACTTTCTAGCTATACCAACCCTCCCCCCTTAGCTCTCTCTGTGAAGCAATTGTGGCATCTCATAAAGTTCTGGGTAGATTTGGGTTGTGTGCTGAGCTGCATAAAACAGGTTTCAAGTTTGTATTGCAGTCATATTGAGTTCTTCTCACCATGATGAAAAGCTGTTATGATAATAGTTACAGGAAAATGTGCAACACTTGGGCAGCTAAAAAAAGAAGATATGGAAAACTGAGCAGAAAGCTGGAGCTCTGAAAGCAACAGTGATATCCCAATTTCCTTGTTGAAACAGAGCTGGAATGAAACAATTCCAGGCCAAGATTTTAGCATGAGCTTCGCTTCAGACTCGTGACACAGGCTTCGAAACTCCCAGCTGGAACATGCCTACCTATTAGACTGTGTGAAATAAAATAATGTTATGGCCAGGATTTTAAATACAGACACTCCGCACAGACCTCTGCCTTCAGATCTATGCACGTAGGTAAAGCGACCTCTTTTTCTTAAGAACTGAGCACTAAAAACCACCAAACACAGCTGCTGGGAGCCATTCAGCATTTTTTCATACCTATTTATTAGCCTAAATCAAAATGTCAGAGCCTAATATTAATCTCCTGATTATGGAAACTCTTGGCTTGTGCCTGTTTCATTTCATTACCATCCCAACAAAGAAATAAATCAGTCTGACAATTCAAGTCGTTCTGATTATTTCAGAACTTGGGAGACTATCAGATAACAGTGGAAAACAGTTTGAAAGGCAACTTTCAAACCCCTGTCAGCTCCAGAAGACGCGAAGTCTGTGCCCATTCAGGTGGAGGAAAATACAGTGGTGTTTGTATTTTCAAAGTGCAGGCAGTGAGAAACGGGAGACTCCTTCCAAATTTCCAGGAAACTTTCAAAAACGTTTTGTTTGTTTGCAGGAGTCAGCTGAAGCGCAACCAGTGCCAAAGGGAACCAGCTTTAAAAATCAATAATGGCTTGGTGCCGTAGTCATATGCAACAGAGCAGAGAATCAGACAGGAGAGCGAATGCCAACTGGAAGCAGGAACCCATCCAAAGCATTGCTGGAATTCATTCACTGATCATTACAGCCACGGCACCTCCACCAAACTGCCAAGTGTTCATTGTCTGAAACAGCCCAGGCTGCAGAAGTCATTAGATTGTGTTAGTTTTATAATATCTTCTTGGAAAAATCAGAAGCTCTGTACCAGACATGGGAAGATATTCATCCTGTTATAGAAGAGAAGGTAGCATACAACACAAGGAAAGAAGAAAATAAAGAGAAGCGTTAGTTGTTCCCCTTATTTTATCTTTCCATCGTCATATCCTTTCTGGTATTTCTATACCTCTTTTTAGTAAAAATGGCCTTAGCATACTTAATTTAACCTACTCATATTCACTGATGTGCTAAGGAGCTTACTGCCCGTATTCCTCCCACCCTAAATCTTAGCTCCATGTCCTTTTCTTCTGCAACACCTCTTCAGGCAGAAGCAGCATTCACTGCGGCTGCCCTGGAGCCCACGGGTCCGTGCCTGCCGCTCTGCTGCCCAGGTGCTGCCAAGCAGAAAAGCCCATGACTGAGCTTTCCTTACCTTCCCTGTACCAGGGAAAGAAGGTAAAAACTGGATCAAATCAGTTCATGGCTTCAGGAATTACAGAGTCAGACAGTGTGATTACAAAGCCTTTTCCTCTTTGGAAACCAAGTTAACAGCTTACATGGAAGATGTTAAAAAAGAAAACCAACACAAAAATAACCTAGTATCTCAAAAGAGCTTCTGGGGTAATGAGGCAGCCTGTAGCTGTCTTCCAAATGGTGTGTGGATGAAGAAGACACAAGGATCTGACATAAAGGTGACTGCGTGCTGGACCTACCAAGATTTAGGTCATTTAGGAAATTTTTGTAAAGGTGGGCCTGGTGGGGGGGGGGTTGGGGATGTTATATCCAAAAGGCTGCTTATGCATCAGCCATAACAGTAATCCTGTGTGAAGGGAAATGTGGAGCCTACTGCTTCTGGGTGCCTACAAGGTACTGGTTAGAGTCCTGCCTGAGCGCTGAACCCCATAAAATAAACTACCAGCAGCACTGTCGTAGCGGATGGTATGTTCACCCCATAAAGCCAGATACACCTGGCTGGGAGCATCTTATAGAGTACCTCTCTCCCCATCCCTCCCATGTTTGCAACTGTGCCCCCAACAGGCAAGGTTTGGCACATGAAAGCCCCAAACTAACTCCAGTCATCAAGCAGGGGCCAGGAGGAACAATCTTCTTCCCTTTGCAGAGCTACCCAAGCAGCAGGCAAAACCACCTGGCGCCGTTCCAGCTCCCGCTCTTGGACAGGTCTCCAGGTTCCCTATTCCTTTCATGTGCACACAGTAGCCAGAATTTGTCACCTTGCAGGCATGTGATAGTTACCCATTCTCATGACACCTTCCTATGAATGTTTTTTATTTGTCCTTCTGCAATCCAATAGATCTATAAAATACGGTCAAAGCCAACGGGGTTCTTCAGAGGTTTTCTCTGAAAAATGAAATAAGAATAAAAATAATAAAGCGATGAGTTATGGTTATTAAAATAAGATGTAGTACTGCCTTGCAATCTCTGGCTTTGTTATTTCAGGCACTCGGCCAACAGAGAGGCAAAGCAATGAGCAAAACTGCAGAGTGCAAAGTCTAATTTGAAGAATAATTATTATCATTATAATGCAAGACCACATCCCCTCACTGGGACCTGCACGAGAAGTTTCAGTCTCCAACTGACATTTGGCAGGCTCGGAAGATAGGGATCTGCAAAATGCTTGCAAAAGTTGCCAGTTGCAAAAGAGACAGAGTGGTAGGAGGAAGATCTCTGGGTTTCAAATAGTGTGTGGAGGACACTGAGGGCCACCCTGTCTCCAGGGGGTGGCCGACATGAAAAATGAGAATTATCATTGGAGCAGGGCAGGAGTGGAGGGTGTTTAAGGAGATCATGATAGTCCATATCCCGCCTCTGGGAGAGTCTGGCAAATTTCTCACTAACACCAATGTAAACCTGCAGCCTCATCCAGCTAACCTCCCTCTGCTTTTCTGTTTGTAAAGCAGGTTTTCAAAACCAGCTATGTACCGCTCCTGCAAGGAGTCCTGGGTTCAGGCTGGGCAAGTAGTCACGTGCCACCACCCTCCATCCTGGGCAACACCACGCTGTCAGAGGACAACCCCCAGCATGATGCCCAAAGCCAATGCCAAGTACTGAGGCAGCTCCTCTAGGGGTGGGGGATATCTAGGCACATCAGAGGGCATCTTCAAAAGCCTGAACACTTCACAATGTAGATAGCCACCTGAAGTTTGGGGGGTTGGGGGTTGGACTAGATGGCCTCTAGGGGTCCCTTCCAACCCAAAACATTCCATGATTCTATGAAGTTAGCTGATAGGAGGTATCAAGTACAGGGTGGCACGTGAATTCCCCCCTCCCACCCCTTTGAGGAGCAGTTAGGGGTGTGAGTCCTTTCTAAGACCTTAAGCGTTGCGGGCCTGATTTCCAAAGCTGTGTTATAAGCAGTAGAAGTCAGTTGTGGGGTACATTTGGAAATCCTGTCTGTTGTAGGCACTCTCTGTGTTTAAAAATGCAGCCCTGAATGATGGAGATGTTTAGGTGAGTCTGACACTCGCAGCCAGCACGTTTGCAGAGTGCACGGAGCCCCCTTGGGCATGTTACAGGATTCATTTCATCTGGATTTACTACCGTCAGAATAAGAATACCAGCCCTTGTGTGCAGAGGGCTCCTGAGATCATTTTAAAGTCTGACAAAGGTAATACCCAAAGAAAACAGGAGGGCAAGCATACAATGCAATGCACTATAACTGTTTTTAGATATGCAATATAACTGGTTTGAGAGAATAAGCAACTCTTCTGTATCGACAGCCGATAGGAAAAAAGATAATGTTGGCCACAGACATCTGAAATTACCAGAAGCCACAATAAAAGCACAACAATGGTAACAATGAGCTGTTAATAATAGTGATGATAATAATAATAATTTTTAAAATTATATCTTTTAAATTACAAGAACCATGGCAAGTGTTATAAGCAGTAGAAGTCAGTTGTGGGGTACATTTGGAAATCCTGTCTGTTGTAGGCACTCTCTGTGTTTAAAAATGCAGCCCTGAATGATGGAGATGTTTAGGTGAGTCTGACACTCGCAGCCAGCACGTTTGCAGAGTGCACGGAGCCCCCTTGGGCATGTTACAGGATTCATTTCATCTGGATTTACTACCGTCAGAATAAGAATACCAGCCCTTGTGTGCAGAGGGCTCCTGAGATCATTTTAAAGTCTGACAAAGGTAATACCCAAAGAAAACAGGAGGGCAAGCATACAATGCAATGCACTATAACTGTTTTTAGATATGCAATATAACTGGTTTGAGAGAATAAGCAACTCTTCTGTATCGACAGCCGATAGGAAAAAAGATAATGTTGGCCACAGACATCTGAAATTACCAGAAGCCACAATAAAAGCACAACAATGGTAACAATGAGCTGTTAATAATAGTGATGATAATAATAATAATTTTTAAAATTATATCTTTTAAATTACAAGAACCATGGCAAAATTTGCATTTAAAACTGGTCAGGTAGGATCCATGTTTTAAATAAAAGCACTTCAGCAAGCTCTGTCAGAGCTGCCACATTGAACCCAGTTCAGACATGCAGAGGGGAAGTGCCCGGTGAGCAGGTCGCTTTGGGGAGGGTTTGAGCTTTGTAGAAGTGTCCATGAGCTTTGACATATCCTTGACACATGTCTACACATCCTCAAAACACCTGGGCAGAGACAAACATATGGCTCTGAAATCTCCCCTTGACCTCATTATCCGAGGGTCACTGGCTCGGGCGGCTCTAGCAGCTCCCGTCTACCTAGGGAGGTTTTAACCCATGACTGCTCACGTGGTCCCAAAAGTTGAAGACAAAGGATTCCTCTCAGGCATTTAATTGAAAGCAGTCAAAGGCAGAAGCTTTGAGATTTTTGCTTGTTCTGACTGAAGTAGTATGAATGAGTGAAGCCAAAAAATTTGGATATAGCTGTTCCACCACAAACGGTGGGAGGACAAAACTTGCCACACCACTGCCCGAGCAATAAGCCCGTGGGACTCCTGCATTTTGCTCCTTATGGCCGTTTAATCTTTTGCCTGAAACCTCCCAAAGCCATTTGTTATCAGCAACCGAGAGAGGACAGAGTAGCATGCTGATGAGAAACCACAAAACACAGCAGCTCCTGGGAAAACATTGTGTTTTGTGAGGCCAGTTCCCTTACCAAGTCAAAGAGGCAATGGTTCACCTTGGGGAGCCGACAGCCGATAAGCAGCAGGCGAGGAGGGAGGAGAGCAACCCCCCATGCCCAACACTTCTGCTGAGAGCTGCTGGCAGAGCTCATGGAGACAGGGACAGAAATAGCTGGGTCCAACTGCAGCAAAAGCTGCAGGACACCAAGGTTCGTATTAGCACGTAAGTACCGAGGCAGAGAGCTCACCGGCACAGCGGGCCAAACCACGGCCGCCAAGGTGACGTCTGGCAGTCACCGGCAACCTGCTTTAATGGAGAAACCTGTAGAAAGGCTGGATGAAACACAAACCAAAACCAGGAGTTGCACTAAATCACGTACTCTTGTTTCACTTGGGTGGTAAAGGCAAGTTCTCACCTCCCTGTAAGCGGCAGAGCAGCCCACTGGCCAGCTCTCACCTCCAGCATCTCATGTTCAGTTCTCCCTCTTCCCCACAGCAGCTATAGTATTTGATTACTTGCAAAAATAATATTATGAATATATAAAAATCTAGAGAAAAATCACTGCAATGGTCGTCTTTATTGGCTGATCTAGCCCACTAATTTCAGTAGTTTCCCTAAAACTGGGCTTTAGAGAGTAAGTCTCCTCTTTACCAGCACTTCCACCTCCGAAATTTGCATGATGTCTTACTGTTTGACATTGTTTCTCCCTGAACTTGCTGCCATCTGTAAACTGAATGATGTTGGGATTCATGGCAAAGAAATGCCTGTGGGTTGGGATTCATGGCAAAGAAATGCCTGCAGGAGAGCGAGGCTGATCCAGGCCATACAGATACGTGGTCCCTGGTGGGTGGGGTGGGACAGCAGCTGGCAGGGAAGGTCCCCCCCAAGGCACGGGTCAGCAGTGGGTCTGAGCAGTGCGAAGGTGTAGAAAGAAGGGTTTACATGGGGTCAAAAAGGGATTGGAAATTCATTAAATAAAATCCATTAGAGCTATTAGCAGTAAATATGCATCTCCGTGTCACAGGCTGCTGGAGGCTAGGAGAGTGTTCGGGGGGAATTTCATATATGCTTTTTCTCTCCTCACAATTTTTCCTAGACATTTGCTTTTTCTGTTGTTTCAAACACTACTACTGCCTATGTGAGCATTTGAGTTGATCCCTCAAAAGCTGCTCTGGCTTTTTACAGGTTCCTGGAGAAGTGGAACCAACAAAGTTGAGTTAACACAACATTCAAACACTCGCCTGCGTAATTTCTCCTGCTAAGAAACCCTGAAGAGCTGTTGTACAAACCAACTAGCTGGTTTAGAAACAGTGACGAAAGCTCTACCCAGCACTGTGACAGGGCAGGCCAGCCAAAGAAAAAGGCAGAAATATGGGATGAGCCAGCTCTCACAGGCAATAGCTGGAAGAGACTGTGCTCTGTCTGCTGGCCAGTTTTATTACCTCTCCTGACATACAACAACAACTGCTACCAAAGCCATAATATTTACAAAACATCATCTCCTTTGAACAGATACAAGGATAACACCGACATGCTGCATTAGGCTGCACAGCTTCTCCCAAAAGGTGTTTCCCCATCGTGGCAGGGCAGCTGCACAGGACCTGAGGAGAACAACCTGAGAAGTGTTTTAAATAAAAAACAACGCAAAGAAAGAAAAACCCTAAAGTTATCAGTGTACCCAACCATAGCCTCCAAAATTTTCTTCTGTGCTTCTAGAAGAAGAAAGAAAATAATGCTGAAGGGAACGGAGAATAGCACTGCTACCATATCCTGGGCTGACAGTGGCATCAGCCCAAGCAAAAGGACATAGCAAAGATCTTCCTGAACATTTCCCAAATTACTGTATGTCTGGCATACCCTGTGAGTGAATTCCTCTCCAAAGTTACAAAGAGTTTTGCTATTAACCTCAGCCGGGCCAAGGTTTCACCCAATATTTTGATTATGAAGCTCTCCTTTATTGCACTCTTCTGGATATAACATTACTTTAGCTTGGCTTCTGGGCCCCACAAAATCCCATTATAATTAATCTTACTTCTACGATAACTCTGGCTCAAAGGATGCTGTCATAATGACCATGAATATAATTGCCTCACCATGCTGCAAGCTGTAGTAAATCATCAGCCACCATACAAAAGATCAAAGTAGGCTAATTAAACTGTATCCTTAGCTGTCTGCTGCAGACATTTCAAACTGCTTTGGCTCCCAGCTGGAAATCAATGTTTCACAAGAGCTAAAGCAACTCTGAACAAAACCCAAGAAAAATACATACTTGTACTTAAACAGCTGTTTAGTCTGTCAAACTGTAATAAAATGCTGAAAAGACAATGGGTAGATAATGAATAATACAGTCAAAAGCATCTATAGGAATCACCAGATTATTGAGACATAGGCAAGTATGTACATAAGGTATTGAATGGTCTCTTGACATTAGTCATGTAGAAACAGCACGCCCTAATCATCTTAATTAGAAAAGTGTAAAAAGTAGAAGTGCTTGGGAAACCTCTCTGGGTTGTCCACAAACATGAGTAGTTTTCCAGTGAAGGAATGATGCTGTTTGCTAAGGGCATTTATTAACTTTAGAACAACTGGAACATTATTAAGGAGCTGATCCTTCATACCCTCCGCCTGGAGTTGGAAGTCAGATTAACTTGAAAGAAACTTTCCCTCCCTCCCAAATACTTCCTAAATTAACAAAATTTTGCAGTATGAGGCATGAATTAAGAACAGGTAAATTCGTATTTTTAAATAATTCACAAAGAGAATTGGATTTACAAAGTGAGTTATCTGAGTCACATCATAAAATTTATTCCATGTCAATGCAAAACATCTGATGTTTCTGAGGAATTAAGATCAGGCATTAAAATGCTCTTTGGGATTTTCCATGTTGAGTTGAAGCCAGGCTGGCCGTCACAAATTGAGGTGAGTTGGCCCTGGCCTGTTTCCTACAAAATATTTACGTGAGCGTTTTTGAGTGGTATCACCGACTGATGCAGATAAAGCTGCCCCAACTGACTCTCACCAGAGTTCGGCATAAAGCTCGTAGGGCCTGCGGGGTTTTAAGAACTGATCTTATTCTGCATTTCTTCACACAGAAATGAAGGCAGTTCACTGTTTCAGTATTGCAGAAAGAATCGTTGCTGAGGTGTGATAGGAACAACCTTTTATACAGGCTCCTGCTTAGCCCCAGAAAGGGGCTGTTATTAAAAGTGTAAGACAAGTCCCTGTTCTGATTGATGAACAGAGCTAGGGCAAAAAAAGGGTAAAATGCATACTTCTGAGCTAGAAATTAAAAAATTAAATACTTTGGTGAAGAATGAGATATTGTGTTTACAAAAGCAGGCTTGATGCGGCTGAGACTCCTCGTCCTACGAATTTCTTTTAATACTGCATTTTCCTACATGCACGACAGCCCCCATCACTCACAGAGTCCCTCTTCCTCCCCCTCCTGGATTCAGTTTCAGGGGGGCAATGCCTTCCCAGACTCCAGCCTTGCAGGGAGTGGTGAGGAAAGAGAGAGCCCAGCAGGGGAGCCCAGCCCATGAAGAAAGGAAAAACTACGCATTTCAGCTACAAAACCTGACAAGGCATCAAGGCAGCATTTCCAAATCAATGTATTTCTGCATTTGGCAATAATAAAAAAAATTTATTTTTTTCAGGAAGTAGAATTTATGAAAAAACTTGTTTTCAACAGAACAGAACGTTAAAAAATTGTGTCAAAAAATATTTCCTTTCCAAAGAGGTTCACCAGAAAATTTTTTCTGAGCTGCACTTAAAAATATCTAGCTGCCAAAAATTCGACATAAACCTCATCTTCTCCTCAGGGTATAATGTATTTACTCTAAAAATTCTACAGGAAGGATTCTTCTGTTTCATTTCAGAAGGCATCAGCAAAACCAATTTTTGGTATTTTTATTTTAGTTATGCCAGCAAAAGATTTACTTTTGTGTTGAAAGTCAGCAGGACTCAAAATCTGCCAAGAACTTCTGCTACCCTACACCTCCATTTCCATGCCATAGGCAGAATCAGAAAACCCAGGGAAAAGTTGCTCTCACCAGCTGATCTCAATTCTTAAAAGACCCTCCAGAGCTTCATCTCCATCTCTCATAGCCACACGCTCGTACAGGCTCCCGTGTACAACATCTGCACAGCAAGCAGGGTAAAAAGGAGGAATGAAGCACATCGGATGCAGGCGGGTTTTGTAGGTGATCTCTGGTCCCCAATGTGGCAATCTATAACAGGAGAAGCAAAAGCAGGAAAAAAAAGATGGTACTGTTGTAATAACAGTTATTTCCCACAGCAGGAGGAAAATTAATGTCTATAGGCAAGTAACAGTTCGGGATTCCTTTTCTTTTGGGTTTGGTGATGAAGCCCACACAAATATCTCAGTGTGGGTCAGCCCAAATACTATTTTATTATTAATAGAAGAAAATTAATTAGAAAAGTGAGGTTTAGATCAAAATGAAAAGTATTGTTCAGTACAAAATAGAGTATTACTTCCCTGTAAGGTTATTTCACTCTTTTTATTAACCCTTTTGTATATATGTTTATTTTAAAATGGAAAAGCTGCCTAAAAATGGTAAGTCCAAAAATTAAATTTTCAAAACATGGAAAGGAACCTTGTTTCCATTTTCCTTTTGCCTCTCCCCATTTTTGACAGAAGCTTTTTGCCCTGTTCAACCCATACTGTTGACTTCGGTCCCTGGGGTAGGGATTTCTCTTGCCAAACTATAGGCAGCGCTGAGATGGGCATCTGCAGCTCAGTAAGTCTCAACACAGCAGAAAAGTGTGAAGTACCTTGGGTGAATCACACCCCAGAAACACCTATTCCTCCCACTGAGTAAAAATGGCATCTAAGCAACTAGCTCAGGTGGCTTCCTCCGCCCCGCCAATGCTTCAAGGTAGGTGAGTTAAATACCACCCCTTTAACTTGCCCTTTCTGTAGAACTTACTGTCCAGCAGCAACAGGAATTACCCAGCTGGACCACAGCACCTTTTAGCAGCGGCTGGCATGTATGGTCTTTGCAGTCTGAGTTATTTGAGATTTATTTCCACTCCAACCAAACAGACCTCTTTAGTTCAGCTCTAGTTATTCTGTTTTTGGCCATGATACAAGAGCGTCCCTTAAGCGGCTCTTTGCTCTTTACACAGCATTAATAATAAGAACTGTGCTTATTAACTATTTGGAAGAAATATTCAAGGCTGAGATACTCGCGGCTGAGTACGATACCCAAGGCTGTTAGGTAGGAAGCATTTTCCCAGTTATCCATCCAACAAAAAATAATTCCTTTGTAACTGATTAAAACAGCATCTAGATGTTTCTTTAAGCAGAGTATCCTCAGAGAGTATCTTGGGAGTAAAAGGTGAAAAAATACTCAGTATCCGTACTTCAGTATGATCTGTCTATCCTTTCTCACCTGTCTGTCCTCATGTCCCAGCCTCCAAATTTTCAGGGTGACACCTGCAGTGCAGTTAGATCTGGGAGGGAGAGGAGGACAGGAAGCACTCTCCATAGCTAGGTGGAAACCAAGGAGTCATGTCTGGGGCCAGAGCAGGTGTAAGAGTTCATTAAATGTCCTTTGCTTGCAGCAGTGGTAATAGAGGATGCTGGCCACTTTCTGCAGGCCACTGCCCTTGTACCCTACCAGTGGCCAGGGTCACTGGATTAGGGACTGCAGGTGATACAACCCTGTCCGTTCTCTGTAACATTCGTTTTGCCCATGAACTCATCAAAGCCTTTTTTGTGCTCACAGACGCTACGTGTCCTCCAACAGCAGCACGTTCCAGTTCATTACCCCCCATTTAGAAGTTGCTTCCTTATATTTGTTCCAAGTGGTACATCTGATGAATCAGACACCAGAAACGTTTCTTTCTCTCCACTGACTTGAAAGGGCACATAGGTGCATTGTTCAGATGATTAAGGAACGTGACAGTCAGTGTCCATTTCTTAAAGATATTTAATAAGCTTGTTGTTGCATACGATAACATTTTTCGTTGTTCCTCTTTGATTACTGGTTATAATTAAAAAGCAGAAATTCCTACACGCATATATATAGACCTACATAGGGACAGAGCTGAGCCGATGCTACCTTGAGCTGTCTCTGGCAGAGTTCTCTGTCTCTGGCTGGGTTCTGCTTTCCCAGCCTGGCTGCAAGCTCCTGCCTCTCCTCTACCATGGTCCTACCCCAGCACTGCTCCAACCAGGAGATGAGTCCAGCCAGCCAAGCTGATCAACCGTAAGGTTGTCTGGAGCCCCAAGGTGAGCTGTCTGCGCTGGGAGTGGTGGGAACTCAGTGCCGAAGCAAGGAGAGAGGAGCAGAGCTGTACCTCCCAGCAACATCTACCATTGAGTCAACTCATGGCAATGCATCACCCTCTTCCAGGATGCTCCTAGGAGGCAGTTAGTCACTTCTGCCATAGAAGATGAAGCTCCCAAAGTGTCCAAAGCAACACACCTGGATTTCTAGAGAACCTGTAGGGCCCACATGCACATGAACTATGAGAGCAATGGGAGCTGGTGTATGAGAGGAGATAAACAGGCTGCAGAACATTACTCAGGAGGACATGAAGATTGACATAAATGAGATACAAGAATGAAGCACCATTTTTACACACAGTTTTGCTTCATCTAATTTATTGGCTTCCTTTTATCCAAATAGATAGCAGTGAGAGCAGTCTGAAAAAGGACCAAGAGAGTCCTTTGGAGTGCCAGGAGATGAACCATCCAGTTCCAATGTTCACTGTTACAAATATTCCTCCAAAGTATCCGCTGTCAATTACAGTAAGTTTAATGAGCTACTTTCACTGACTTGTGTTAGATGTTGCTGTGACAATTACAGTAAGTTTAATGAGCTACTTTCACTGCCCAGAGACTTGTGTTAGATGTTGCTGAGGACTGATGATTCTTTACTCTTTTACAACATATAAGAGAAGGAAAAAAGCAGTGTTCGATAGGAATGAAGTGCCACCCTAACTATGAGCTGGTACGCTGCAATCCCTGAGTCCAGGTGGCTTGTACTTGGTGTGTGACCTTGGAGATTTGTTGTGTCCAAAACAGAGAAGTTTCCCTGAAGCAGTGGAGACAAGGTACGGTCACCTCCGCATTGAAGCATTACAGATGGCATCAGGCCCTTTTAGAGTTGTTGATTTCCCTTCAGCTGCTGGGAGGATGCATCAGCACTCAGTCATACCTGCAGAAATCCTTCATGAGGAAGCAAATGTGAGCACTGCCATCTTCTCCCCTCCTCCTAATCCATGAGAGATGGTGCTCTAAGTGGATAAAGGGCCCGTGGTACACATGGGAAATGCACTCTCCGGAGCAGCTGTGGAGAGGACTTCGCCTTCAGCCATGCCAGAGAGGAGCTTCTCTGGAGATATTGTTGCCAGCCCTGAGGTCCAGGACACTCTCCCTCTGAAGGGATGCATCCATCAGAAAAACAACACATGCTGCTTTTGTCCTTGACAAATGACGTATTTAGGACCCACAGCTTAACTCCTAGCTGGTGCCACTCTGGGTCACTGTGTCTTAAGTATTTACGGACTTTCTGTGTTGCAGTACACAGGTTTCCCAGGGAAAATGATGCATGTGACAACTTCCTCTCAGTTTTATTACCCCTTTGGCCCAGTAAACCTTCCCTCCCCTTTTTCTCTGTGGCATGTTTCCTCAAAAGAAGGCTCGCATGGACTGTTCAAGTCTTTCACGCCAATTCTTGATGCAGATCTTGCCAATTTTCTGTACCTTCACTTTTAAACACGTGACTCATTTGTCCTACACATTTTTCCTCTTTGTGTTTCTACCAGAGCTTATACAAGACATGTCTTAACACATCCTTCTTCCTGCAACATCAGGGGCATTCACAAAAATCAGGCACAGCCATAAGAATCTCTGTGTCCAGAAGATTTTTTACATATGACACTTTAATCCAACCTAATCATTCCCATCTCCCAGTCCACGAATCTCAATTAACTTTCCAGAACTTATACAGGTTTCTAGCACTAACCTCAGAGAGTGCATGGGTGACTGTGGTGGTGTAACCTGGGCTGGCTGCCGGGTGCCCACCCAGCTGCTCTCTCGCTCCCCCTCCTCAACAGGGTAGGGGACATTTTAAGATTAAAAAGCTCCAGGGGTAGAGACAAGGACATCGAGATCACTTACTGATTACTGTCACAGAAAAACAGATTCAACTTGGGGAAAAATAGTTTAATTCATTGCCAATTAAAAAACAGAGTAGAAAAGTGAGAAACAAAAGCAAAACTAAAACCACCCTTCCCCTCACTCCCCTTCTTCCAGGCTCAACTTCACTCCCTCATTCCCAACTCTTCTAAAAAAGGCTCTACCAGCAGTCTTAGAAAGCACTTGACTGCATTTCAGTCCATGGTTTTTGCATTTCAAATCCTTAAATCTCATATATTCCACTTCAAGACAGTTCTTGACACTTTCACTCATGCTGAATAGCATGTTCTCTCAGTTACATTAACAGGCCTGCTTGAGTAAGCCTTTATGAGTGGTGAGAACAGTGGGAGGAGACCTTCTGGCTCTGAAACTTAGGCTTCAAGTCAGAGAAAAGCAGTAAATACAGATTTGAACTGACCCACTCTTCTCCCCACCGCAAATAAATAAAACTCCAGCAGAAAAAAAGAAAAAAAAGAAAAACAGATTCCTACAGTTTGAAGAGGAGATTCCCTTTAACCTCTTAATGGAGTGCATCCTGAGGTCTGTCAGTAGCATCACACACACATCCCCATTATACACCACGAAAGATCAAGCAGAGAATGGGGGAGAGAACTGATTTCCTGTCTGCAGAGTGGCAGCTCCAGCATAAGTCAATGTTATCTGGAGCAGTAAAGTGGAGCAGGGCACTTTAGGATAAAGGCTTAATGCTTTATCTGCTCACATAAATACTTGCAGATAAAAGAAATTGGATTTAAATAACATTCCAGCTGTGACACCAACTGACAGAAGTCAGGGAGTGCCCAAGATAAGGCCACATCCTTTACCCTCGGCAAAAAAAAAAAGAACAGGAAAGACAGAAAAGGCCTTGTTCAAGTTAAGACTGATACGTCAGCTTCATCTGTAAGTTATTTATCACCCTGTGAGCCTTGCCTCCAGATCCACACAAACATGTGAAGGCAGGAGGCAGATTCACCAAGGGACTTACATTTCAACACAGTAGCATTTTGCTGAACATCAGCTCTTCCTTCAAAGGCATTGACTTAGTCACCAGTTCAGCAAGATACCTGAGCAACCCCTTCAGATACGCTGCTGGGTGCAGAGGCTGTAAAACGTGCTCACCATCTCTGGGTTTGACTAAGGGATGGCTCTTCTTTTCCAGGTTTGCCCCTCCCTGGTAACAGGTGATAGGACGAGGGGAAATGGTCTGAAGTTGTGCCAGGGACGGTTTTGACTGGGTATTAGGAAAAATGTCTTCACAAAAAGGGTTGTCAAGCATTGGAACAGGCTGCCCAGGGAAGTGGTCGAGTCCCCACCCCTGGAGGTATTTAAAAGGCAGGTAGATGAGGTGCTTAGGGACATGGTTTAGTGGTGGGGTGGCAGGGTTAGGTTAACGGTTGGACTTGATGATCTTGAAGGTCTTTTCCAACCTAAACGATCCTATGATTCAGTTTCCTCTCTGGCAGCATGGTTGTATTTCTCTGCCCTCTTCCTCTTTCACTTGGCCATTTCTGTGTGGGTACAGCTCCTGTTGGCAAAATTCCCAACTGGCTTTACTTGGTTTTTTTCTCTTAAAAAGAAGGAACAGATCCTTGGTTCATATCCTGGCATCATCTGGCAAATGTCAAATTGTCATTTGCTGGAAATCTGCACAAGAGAAGGTTTTATTAAGCTGAAATGAGGAAAAGGGAGAACATACAAATTTGTTCTCCAAACTTACCACGGATATTGGCTGAATGTTGTGAAATTCTGCCAGCCTTGACCTCATACAACAAGGAAAACTCAAAAATGTAGCAGGTAGGAGTAACTTCAAAAACATGAGGGTAGAGAGGAGTCCGCTTATTTGAGTGTGCTTTTATGAACTATTACCAAGGATGCAGGCGGCCAGAGGTAGGATGTGTGGTGTAGTACTTATCTAGTGTAGTACATGCATATCAAAATAATGCAGTACAAATAGGGATCTGACTAAGATAAGATCATAAGTCACTTTCAGTAGTTCCCGTGGGTGATCCTGACAGCTCTCCAGGCAAAGACTGATTCAAAAGAACATCTGAGTGCATGCATAACTCTTAGCAGGTGTCTGGTCCTGTTGAAATGTATATGACTAAATTGCTTTAATGAATTGGAACTTCAGTAGCTGTGTGAAATAAATGGGGAACACTCAGCGAGCACTACAGCAAATAAAGCCTGAAACTACCCACACCATTTGTCAGACTTCTCTTATTCTTGAAAGGTAACATTAAAGGCATAAACTTTATCACTGCAAGATAAATGCTGCATTTCTAAGACCACATCCTGATTCTGTCAAAGTCAACATGAAAAATGGGCACAGACAAAAATTAAAACAGAAGGAACTTGATACAAATCACAATTGTATAACATCTCAACCCAGTACTTAGTGACTCAAAGTTGCCGCTGGTTCACAACATTAACAAAGGTTTCACTCAAATATTTTTAAAATAAAAGCATTCATGTGTTTTTCCTTTTATCAGTGGGAAAGAATTAGGCCAAATCACACAGATAACATCCTTTTTAAATGTTAATTTTTTCCTGGAACAAAAAAACCAGCAAACCTTTGCACAACAGACGTATTATGGACAGTCCAGCTTTTTACAGTGCCTAGCACCCTAGAGCCCATGACCTTCAAGAGGTCAGAAGATATGCCTGAAATATAAATTTTAAAAACTAGTATAAATAATGTCAACACACACGACTGTTAAGGTGCTGCCTGACTACAGTGTGTTGATAAATGGCTTTCAGCCACTTTGACTGAAATAAGTAAACTCCAGTTCAAAAAAGGGATTAGACCAATTTATAGGCAACAGGTCCGTGAAGTGATATAAAAAGGACTAGCCAGGATATTAAAAGGACTAGACTTACACGTTCTCCCAGTAAAGCATCTTCTCTGCCACTGCTGGAGATTAAATGCTAGACTAGAATGACCATTGGTCTAAACAGTATGGCATTTCTTACGTTATCGTTTGTAACTATTCATAGTTAATTAAGCCTAGCAAAACAATTCTGAGGCCAAAACCTCTGTCTTCAAAAGTTTGTGTATTCCCTAGGAGGGAAAGGCAGCAGCATGCATAACCACACACTGGGATGTCTAAAATCTCAAGCCATGTTTTGTAAACACGTCAGTATGCAGAGCCCTGTTGAATCTCCAGTGTTGATGCAGACCCTTTCAAAGCTTCATATCCCTAGGCAGCTTTCTGGCATACATGTAGCTGCTTTGCTAAATCACCTTTCACAGACATCTCAGGATCAATCCTCGGATTCCCAGGTGTCCATGTGCTTCAGTTTGAAAAATAGCATATCCTGGGAGAATGAAGCTCAAAATCTGACCCACTGGGCAGGTTGCAGTTCAAAAGTAAGGCACCAGACATCTGAATACAGATACCCACTTCTGAGCGAGCAATGCCATTATAGTCATTGGGCATCTAGTAATCAATTAAGTTGCCTAAACATTGCGTTTTACTGCCTTCAGAGATGCCTATATCTGGGCATATGTGGGGTTGGAGAGTCAACACAAAGATGAGACCCACACCCATTTGGAGAAAGGCATGGAGACCAGACAAAAGCAGGATGCCTGAGGGCATTTCAAACAATACATAATGCCTAGAACAACTGAGTGGCCCCTCTGGTCAATTTAGAGAACAGTTGAGCTTATCATGAAAGAGACGGCTACTAGATAGATAGCTGAATGTTGCCCTAAAGTTTCAGGACAGAGTTGAGTCAGTTGGTGATCCAGTTGCCTAAGCAAAAGTGTGTGGTGCCATTGGAGTTGTCCCAGGGTGTCTGAGACATCCACACAGGGCTGATCAAATGATTTGTGTCTATCCAGAGTACCAGCCAGACACCAAGGGTATCCTAGACACCCCAGGTATGGAGAAGCAATTGACTCCTGCCCTCAGTCTCCTGTAACAGGAGTTGGACACTTCACTTACAAATACGCACCAAAGTCTACACAATTTATGTTGAGTGGAAACCTGCCGAGAAGGTCCTTCTTTGGTGGTGATGTCCACCCAAAGAAACACTGTAACTGTGACCCAGAGGTCTTTGATAACGAGTTCCCCTCTAATGCTCCTAAATGCAATATGTGTCCCCACAATATATATTAAATGTTCTGATTACAGACAATAACGCAGAGCCTCCATCTCACAAAAGTATGTTGCATTAGCAGCATCAAAGGGTAAATGAGATGGGGCACTGGGAGAGGACTTGGGGAAGGAGATAACACCTGCAGGGAGGGAGATTTTCCATACACTTAGCAGAGTGGATGAATATTTATTGATAATGCCTAATCACTCTGGTTGATTGCACCGAGTTAGTGTACTGAGTCTTTATTTTTAAAGTCTATGATGCCACTGCACAGCAGTTCCTATTTCAAGTTAAATACAATTTAATTATAGCCAAATATTTTAAGATAATTTCAGTAGATTTAATGCTAAACTCTATCAAGGAGATCAAGTCTAAAACCATAGTTTATAAACCCAAGGCCCAGACTTTACCATATGGAGTATCATTCAGAGTATGATCAGTTTAGCAAAGTGTCACTCTTCAGGACTTTGTCCCTTTCTGTTGACTCCATCAATTGTGGCTGCACAGGTGAAGGCTCAGGCATCCCGATTTTCCTTTGCACTTCTCCTGATTAGCTGCTGCGGCTGATGAGCTTCTTCTCCAGAGAAGCCACTTAGCATACCACAACGAGAGTTCTTGTTTTGTGTTCTGTCCCAGCTGTAGGTATATTGCCTATGGAAAACTAAAGAGAGTTTTTGATCAAAGAGCATGAACATTGCACACTATGTTCCAGCATCTTTAAAATAGGTCCCAGTTTCTGATGGTCTCCAACTCTTCTCCTTCATGGCATTGTTCCATGGGAAGAGAAACAGAGGGAAGATTGATCTTGTGAGGCTCCAAATGCAAGAGTGTTTGTAGAAAAGGAGCAGTTGCTTATTATGACTTTCCTGATCTGTCGGAGAAGAGCACATGGTCAGAACAAGAGAAGTCTAGCCAGGCAATAAATATGGGGTGAAATAATACATTAACACACTCCCTTACCACACACAATGTCACATAAATCATGTGGAATACCGTTCTCTCTGGCTGAACTGTAACTGAGTGTGGTGAGTTTAGCTTTCTAGTCGTTAAGTCTGTTTGCATGTCTAAGAGCCTCTTAAGAGCTGAGATGTGAGGTTGACCTCTTCTCTATTCAGATCTCTGCTGAGGGCAGCAACAGCCATGTTTTTGCCCAGTGTTGGGAAGAGGGCTGCAGACAAGACACACATAAATGCCGAGTTCTCATTTGGACAACATACCCTTCTTTCTAGATTGGTTTCTTCTTATACACTAATATATGTAGGTTGAAAATAAGTATTTATTCTTTTTGTATCTGGAAACTCAGCATCAAGACTGCAAATGCTGCTTGTTTCTGACCTTAGAAAGAAGTAAGAGCTCGTGGGGTTAAGAAAGCACCTTGTTGGTGCTTGGTAGTGACTGCAGCCACCAAGAAACATTGTGTACACTCAGATGTTTACTCTGCAATTTCATGGCATTATCGTCTGACTTGCCTTCTGATTATGGCTCCATCCAGAATCTTTATTTCATCCACAACTACAATTATTTTTTGTTTCAAATTCTCCTTTCTTTTGTTTTTTACTAAACAGGTCAGCCCTCCTGTTCATCCTTTCTTTGAACAGAGAAAAGAACAGTTGAAGCCTCCTTTTTCCTGGCCTCTCTGTATACCCTCTCTGTAAAACACACCCTTGTGGTGCATCAACAGACACTTCCCATCTTAGGGAGGAAAGTACCCTTAAAAAATAAAATCAGAAAACTGTTCCTACGAGTGTCAATGAACCACGAAATCACTCTCAAAAGTTTATCAGTGATATACTTGGACATTACAAATGAAACATAATGCTCTAGAGCTTCTGCTTGTTCTAAGAATATCAACCTTCCCTCCACTGTGGCTAAATCCTACTAAGCCACCAACATCGTCTGCCACATGCGGTCTTGCTTCTGACTTCTAAGAAGTGAAATTTGTCCCTGTTTGGAAAAAATCACCTGGAATTAAGTTCTTTACTTTATTCCATGCAAGTGTAAAAACCAAAGAGTAGCTATAGAGCTATGAATAATATAAGATTGAATTTGGTTTAGTCACCTGTTTCCCCAGGGTGAAGGGAAGTTGAGAGGGAAAGGACCTCTAGCACTTCATTTTGGCTTGCACCCTGCTATATACTCTGGAAGCCTGTATTTATACAAAATCTGAATTTCTGGAGCGCTACAGAAGTGTACAGTTAAGAATACAAAAAGATAGATTCAGAATAAAATGCATAGGCCACCAATTCCCATTAAGAATCACGCAGCCTCTGCTTTCCACTGTTCTGCATCTCCAGCCTGCACCGATGCAATTCCTATTTGCATTCCCAAAGCATAATCCTACTCTTTCTACACACAAGTTATGCTGGCTGAGTTATTATTACACAAATGAATGAGGCTTCCAGGAATATGTCATAAAAAATCATAGTAACTATATTATGGTACATGCGTAATACCATGCTATTTACTGTTAGACCATAATCCTCATTCTGAATCATTATGGTCTATCATATCAATAGAGCTTTTAAGCCCTGGGAACAGAGAGACCACGGCGGTTTCCCTGGAGCCAGTCTGTAGTACTGCAAAATACAACTGTTACATGGGGACAGCTTCAGCCCAGATATAACTGCTGAAAAAAAGTTTTTTTGGAAGGAAATCACTGAAAAAATATAGTAAGCACTCTTGTGAAAGAATAACTGCCATATTTTTATATAAACACATAACTGTATTAGTCTAACTCATAGAATAATGGGATTTCAGTCTCATCAAATCCAAGGAATATCTTACTGTAATTTTTTTGCAAAAGCTTTCAAAATTATACTTGAATGCAGTTTCCCTTGCAAGGCAAAAGTTTGGGCACCAATTTTGTTTAGCAAGATTTTATGGAATGGCTTTATTAAGTGCTTGTTTATTCTAAAAGATGAGTATAGCCTTAAATTTGCTAGGTAAAACTTCCCCAGCATAAAGTCATTGTAGAAGTGAATTTGGCAATTTATGTGTCACCTATACTGTAAAAACATAAATGTGTTGATTAAATGTGATCATAGAATCACAGAACCATCTAGGTTGGAAAAGACCTTTAGGATCATCAAGTCCAACTGTAAATGTTAAAAAAAACTTGATGACTGATCACTGCTCCCAGATGTTTGGGACACTAAAATAAAATTCTAAAAGTAGTATTTTTTTGTCACAGAAGTCATGACAATAGTACCTCATTGCCACAATCTAGCAAAGAATAACCTACAATTTTTTAGCTTATCCACGGAGCTACGGGTGTGTTAACATTTATAAGCCTGAAGATTCACCATGGCCATTGATCCATCAGCAACAGAACACACAGAGTTTAAGACTTTTTCCCTAGGAAAGTCATTGTTGTTATACTTTGACTGCTTATTAACCGAATGTTGCGTACCAGTCCATCCTATCACTTCAAGCTTCCTGCTAATGATTTGTCCAGATTCCTGGTGACTTCAGTCCTTGTGATTTTGCTAGAAGCATCTCTTGTGGTGAGGCACCCTGGCTAGGCTTTTTTTCGCAAACAAATTTATTTCCTCATTTTACAGCCTTATACATCATTCTTCATTTTAAAAGCAAGATGGAGACCCCTGTGAAGATGAGATGGGCATCTCAGGAGGCCCTCCGAATGAGAAGTGTTTGCAAATAAATAAATCACCCTGGAGCTCAGAGTTTTGCTTTACAGATACACGTGCACACACACGTGCTCAAAGTCCCTTCTTCCATCTAAGGCTTGCCTTGTTCCCCGCCATTTCTCAGTGGATGCAGTATATCTATTCGGTTCCTACCCAGGCTCTCCCCACCACTAGATCACTGGAATTTGTTTTCTCTTGACCTTTGGGATCTCACAAAAAGTGCCTCCTTTCTTTTGTCTCTTAGGATGTTTTGTGGGGTTTTTTCTGTTTACAACCAAAGACAAGAGCATATGGCAAGAAAATAGAAATCAAAGAAAGGCAACATCCACCATTTAAAAACTCAGCTTTTACTGTCATTGCAAAACAAAGGTCATATTCAAAGTGCTAGTTTCAGCCCATTTTCCTCAACTTGGTTCTTCCACATGTAGGTACTTTACCTACAAAATGGCAAAGACCTCCCAGGTTCCCCAAAGGAAAGCCCCACGCACACCTAGTGTTTTCTTTCCACATGGTCTGCATAACTCAGGCACAGAGAGGAATAAGCCCACCACAGCCTCATCCCCTGGCAGATATACTGAGCAAGACATTGGTACTGGAGCCTGAGCTTGACTGACAGTCTACAAGATTATGAACAAGGGTTTATAATATTCAGAATGAAGCAAATACTGCTTATTTCTCATAATGCAATTCCTTCAGGGTGCCTGAGGGAAGCCAGCAAGCACCAGGTTTAAAACAAACCTGAAGAAAGCACTTTTCTCTGGTGCACAAGCACAATGTGGGATTCCTTCCAAAGAGCGCTGTGGAGCCTAAAAGCATTAACTGGCTCCTCAAAACCCTTCCTGGAGCTATCCAGGACTGCTAAAAATCATCCTCTCTTGGATGTGGGAAGCCCTGAACTGCTGGCTGTGAGAAGCAGGGAAGGATAAACTATGGAAAGAATCACATTAAAGAGCAGTCAGGGACTGACTTTTCTCTAGTGCAGCAGCTGCTTCTGTCATCAAAGGGTGGTTGGAGATACATGCTCCACATTACTTCAAAAACTTTCACTGCCAGCAAAAACCCAAAACTTTGAGCTCAAGTTATGGTTGGTAAGTAGAGGTAAAGTTTCTGTTACTTAGCGTTGAAGTTTTTTAAGAGAATGTATTCTGCCTAGGTTGTGAAATCCCTAAAAACCAAATAATAGTCATATTCAATAAAACGATTTGTTATATCAACATCATTATAAGATGTCTCATATATGCATATGCTTTTCTTCCAAAGATTTTAGAAACGAACTGTTCCTTTTCTTAGTTATTTTTACTAAAAGACCATAGCTAATATTTTATAATGTTTATTAGACTAATAACATATAAAGACATCTGCGGAAAAAAAAAAATAGCATCAACGAGAACAAAAAGCCTGTGTAATTTTTCATCAAGAATCTTTTTCTTCCTCATTGTGTTTCTTGGTCCAATGAAGGTTTTCACACTGGCTAACTTACCATAGTTCTTGTCTTCATTTTCGTGCTTTGGTTTGTTTAGTTATCATGTGCTTCCCATTTTCTGAAATATGATTAATGAGTGAAAAGTATTCCTTTCATAGTACAGCATACATCATTTGAACCACAAAAATATAAAAATATTGCTGACCAAGATCTCAGACAGATTCTACAGCTAATCAGCCTCTCCCTGCCCTGGAGGTGGGCCCAAACCAAAATCACAGCTCCAGACAATACGAGACTTTTGGAAACTTGCGATGCAGAGTAGAATACCAGCATTTAAACTCACTTCTAATTATAACAACCTGGACTTATAATGCAAATGTAGTATCTATCTTATATCTATGTTGTGTAGAGTCAATGGCAAAACTCTCACTGATTCCAGCAGGAGCCCGGATCATCTTCAGAGTGGAATCAACAGAAATAATTAGCAAAAAAAATAATTAAATGCAGAAATTAATCAATGCTGATTTTTTTTAAATGAAGAACAACATTTTCTGTGCCTACTTTCATTTAAGTGAAAACCTGCTCTCCTTTAAAAAAGAAAGATATGAATGTTTCAATTAGTCTTACCCCTCACCACTCTGGGGAAAAAAAAAAAGGCATTACAAAAGCCTTATTTGTTTTCTTGCAAAGTAAGAGATTGGTAATAAATCGTCAATCCCATACTTAATCTACAAATAGTAGCAATGTTAATAACCTGCAGCTTCCTTTTCCCTCAATACCCTTTTCCTTCTATATTTCAATTTCTGCATGAGGCTTGTGTCACTTCTGAGCTCTTGAAGATCCCTTGGCATTTGCTATCACCATACATATGTATAGATGCTTAAAATGCCCCATAACAAGCTGCATGGGTATAAGCATGCTTATAGGAATACAGTCATACCCACACTGATTTTCCCTACTTTTCCATGCTCAGGCAAAGTCTCAGATGCACTTAGTTGTTAAATCCCAGTGCCCACATTTATTTCAGTCCATATCCCAATGTCTGGGACGTGAGTCAATTGTCCCTTTGAATTCCCATTCTCTTTCCTGGCTTCTCAGTCTTTACATTATCCCCCAAATAAGTAGATTTTACCCATTCTTCTAAGAAGCCCACAGTGTGTATGGAAAATATACATCATTTTCCAGTATGAAAATGTCCCAGCACACAAGCCAAGAAATGTACATCTTGAAGCCTTAAAGGATTAAATCGGTTTTGGCAGTTACTGTAAATACAAAGGAATTCCACAAAATTTATAACCACAGCACAGTTTAACAAGCCTTCAGGTTAATATCATGTTCCCTCCTTTCAGTTCAGATGGTGTGATCCTTTCAAAAGGGATAAATGATTTGCAAAAGTTCTGTAGAATAATTAAGATTGTTCATAAACCAATTGATAAGCACTGCAATACTAACTGTCTGTAATGTATCTTTAGTTTTCCTAAGTGCATGTGTGCCTTCTCACACTTCCAAAGGTACAGGCTTTGTAAAGGGACTAAACTGCTCCTTTGCAGCAACAAATACACCGCATGGGAAGAAAAAGTCTAGATCCATGAACACTGAGTTCGTAGCTGGCTGCTGGAAACTGGGTTGGAGGATTTGTAGAATATCGATGGAAAGGTTTTTGTACTTGAGATTTACAAGTCTTCATGCAATTACATCAACCTTGCTAATAATTTGCACATTCTGGTTGTTGAGGTCAGGGAGAATTTATTTGACCCAAAATTCACATGTGTGAATTTGGTAAGAAACTGCAGAAGGAAGAAGAGGTCATGCTCGCGAACACCACATTGGAGGTAGGTGTAATTGAGTAGAATAGTAACGATATCTTACAGTATATCGGAGCTTCGCAATCTTGAGTATGGAAATAACATCATCCCACTGGGGAAACTGGAGTTCCGTAAAGGTGGAACACCACCTCCTGACAGCCCCGATTTAAAACTCACCCCTGCAAACCCACCGTGCACCCAGTGTTACACCAGTAACGGTGCTGGAAGAGTTCAAAATCGAAAACATTGTGAGAGAAGAATGAGACTTAGTGCTGATCAGACCAAATTAGTGGCTGATATTCCATAGAGGAGATCCATTTGGCATGTGCTATTGGAATAGGCAGTCATGTCAACAGTGGATTTGTGGCAAATTTTAAAGACATCTAACATACTTGCCAAGCACAAGGTTTTGCAGCTAAATTCAAGATACTATTTTTTGGCAAAAACATTTGTAAAAATTTCTCAGTAATTATAAGTTTCTTTCAGCATTTTCTAATTAGCCTTTTTTAACCCTTCATCATGGAATATTGTTTTAATTCCAGCAATTGCCTGAAATTTTTTCACAGGTTTTTGAAAAAAGAAAAAATATCAGGACTAAATAATTTGCCATACTCTGTATATTTATTTTTAAAAAATACTAAAAACATGTGGGCACAGCAATGAGAAGAATAGAAAAAAAAATTTATTTTCAGAATCACCAGTCAAATTTCAGTCATTCATATATCTCAGTCAATGGCAAGATTATCACTTAGAGACTTTGTACAGCCAGACTGGGATGTCAATGCCTAACCAGAAGTACACCTGTGGTCCTAAGTAATTTTAACTGGGACAATTCATTCCTTAGTGTTATACACACGGTCAAGAAATTTGCTTTAAAAGAAAAATATTTAGAAATTAAAATTAAGTTTAGGAAATTGACTTCCTTTGGTATTTGAAAATATTGATAGAATCATCTTTTGATTTTAGCAAAGGTGCAATTAAGCTTAATCAATACAGGTTGGAAATATTCTGCTCCTTGCAGGTATATCACACAGGGGGAAAAAAAAAGTCAGAACACCTCAGGCACTACTTCAAATTGGAAGGAAAAGGGGAAACACTGCAAAGTCAGGAAATTGTAAGCTTTAAATTTGCCTCCTACTGCCTACATTTCATAAAATAGCTTTTGTTTTTAGATCATTCCAAGTTCAACAGCAGCTCATGCAGGACAGAATTGCTTTAAAAACTTCATATACTGCACTTCTGGCAGGAACAAAGATGGTTGATATTATTATCATTTGTTAATTTATTTTTAAACACTATCAGATAACAATGACAATTTTAATTCAGCTTAAAAGGACAGACTAGATGACTTTTGATTTTTTTTTTTCAACAGTGTCAATCAATAATTTTCCCAGGATGACGTGGATTGCCCTGTTGAAATCAATGGACTTACTCACTGTAAGCAAAGGCTCCTGTGTGGCACTTTCACAGTGAGATTTGGCCAGGTTTTGTGAATAGCTCCGATACAACATTTCTGTGGGAAACACACAAGAAAAATGTTATTTGAGCATCAAAGACACACTTCAGAGCCGGTTGAAGCAATTCATTCAAACGCTCCAAAAAGGGCACCATTTGGCCGACCTTCAGTGTGTAAGCCCACTGCGACATCACCAGAAAGACACAAATTTCTCAGGGTAGAATATGCCCTTGCCAAGATCCCTGCAAGGGGATGAAATGGTGTCCTACTTTCCTTGGTTGCCTTTCTGGGCACCTGAACTTGTGGTAGAGAAGAACAGAACGGGCAATGAGTTTGGGGCACAACTATCAGCCCTCTGTCTTTTCCCCCTTGGGACCTCAAAGCTGCACAGATATCCCTGGGTCTTAACTCTCCTTTCAGGCAATGTTTTTTAACTAAGTCTTTTGCACCCACTAGTCTAATGCCTGTAAGAAAACCTACTCTTCTGCATCATGTGGGTTACACCCATTTAGGGCCAATGGGAGGGGAAATTTACTCCTCAGACCTGTCTTCCCTCTCTTTTCTCTCTTTTTTCCAGGTCCTGCTTGTTGTTCCCATCGGGATCCCCTGGCCCTAAGATGTCTCGTTGCTCCCATCTGTGACTTTGTGCAGCAGCTCTGAAGGCATGGAGGTTATCCAAAGGTTATCTGTGAGTGCAGGTTATTTGATGACTTCTGTTCAGTCATAGTGCCTTTAGAAGAGGGTGGATTATCTGAGGGCTGGGTGATCTGCAGTGTCTGATCCACACCCTGGTGAAGTCAAGGAGCTTTGATTTCCTATCTGACAGCAGCAGCTCTCCAAAATACTTTTATCTGCCTCCCTGTTAGTTCAGTTGTTAGTTCATGCCAACGCTGCATCTTTGCTGCTTGCATAGTGACTGTCTCCAGGTAGGACAACAGAGGAGGAGGGAATTAAAGCTGTGAGCGTACAAGGGAGATGAGCATAGGAAAAAAATGGTCCCTGCTCCACCTGGTTCCTCTCTTCCCTTTTCAGAGTTAATGAAGTAACACCACCTGATAGTCGGCGCAATGGTGGAGCAGGTAGCATCCCCTTGGTGAAGACCTGCACCACCAGCAGGGTGAGCTGCAATTAAAGGGAGGCTTAAAAACCCATACTGAGCTCTTTGACATCTTCCAAGGACTACATGAGCAACCCAGGTCAGAGTTAGAGAAACAGCAGCCTCTCTCTTCCAGTGGCCTAATTTAGCCTCTGGCTACTTTTAAAGTCACAAGAGAAGAAGGAACAGTATCCTTCTTGGAGGGAAGCGCTGCAGATACCGTAACTAAACAGCCTCTAAAATAATGTTGTTTCTTCTTTCTTGTGATGGCTGGTTCAGATGCCTGGCCAAGGTCTCTTCTCTTTAGCTTGGATTTCTAAAGAAAACAGGGAATGTCTCTTTGAACTAAGGGGGTGAAGGATAGATACGGTTGTCATTTAATCAGCACCACTGGAGAGAAGCATTTCAACCATAGTTTAGATGCATAAATAAATAGAAAGAGAGAGACAGAGAGAAAAAATAACTGTGTCGGTCGGTTCTGCCTGTACCTATTCCCATCCTCACTGACTGTCTCCAGCAGCCTAGGGTTGGGGGTGTTTCATGCAGGATTGCTGTGTGATCCCACAGAGAGCTTTCTCACACATGCATACACGGTACTTGTCAGCTGTCTGACAAACCATTTGCAAAGGAGACCTCTCCCTCCCTCCACGTGTGTGCCCCGGGGACCTCCTGCTGCGCTGAAGCAACCCATCACTGGTCACCTCTATGCATTGTCTGAAGGCCTCCCGCCATCTGGACCACCTAGGAGAGAATGTTTTCTTAAAGACGGGAAGATTAAGGAACAGGGATTTACACCTCGGTCCCCAAGGTAATTACCAGATGGCAAATGGCTTGTTTTCACTTGATGAATCAGAGCAACTGGATCAGGCCTACCGAAGCAGCTTGGATTTTGTTTCCAACTAACCTTTTTGCTTTACAAGCTGAAGAGTTTGTTTCCCACCCTTTAGATAATCATTTTAGGGTAAAGCTAACATTAAAGCAAAAGTCTGGCATTAGGCAAGTAGATTTCAGTGTGCTGGGACCCCAGCCATACCATTTCTCACACCGTCTTAACTCTTTGCTGACCACTGGTGGGTCTTGCCAAGAGCTCATGGCAAGAGTCTACTCACCTGAGTAAGCAAGCAAAATGAGGCCATCTCTCCCAGGGCTTAGGAAAGAGACTAGAAACCTGAGGACTGTCATCAGTCTTTCATTTTGAACTTTCTACTATGGTAAGAAAGATGAAATAAAAGCTGTTGCCTTTTGTGGAATTAAATTTCTTTTGAAAAAAAGCAGTAGAATGAAGCAGTATTTGGAGTGAGTATTAGCAAAACAAAAAGTAACAGAACAAACATATTCAATGGAACTTTATAGTCAGTGCTTTGTTTTGTTTCCTTTAAAAAAAAAAAAAGAGCAAAAGATTTAATTAAACCTAAAATGAATGCTCTGTTTAAGGCCTTCTTGTAAATATAGGCTCCTAGCCCTAAATTAAAGTAATGTGACATTCAAATGTCATCTTCCAAAATGCTAAAGCCAACTAAACTACAAATTTAATGTCTAACTTGGCATTCATGATGTTCCTAAATCTTCCGCTGACTTTCTATATATTAGCTGGAATAAACAGCAGGGTTTGTTTGGTTTGTTGGGGTTTTTTTTCTTAATTTCTATTCAAAGAGTTTTCCGAAATGAATAACAAATGCAGGCAATCAGCAAAGGGAATGCCAAGTAGGACTGGGACCCTCTCTAGTTTCACTTCGCAAAGTTTCATTATGAGCTTTCTATAGCAATTGCCATAGCAGTTTACCCAATTGTCTTATGGCCTTTTCTTGTTCCCTATCCTGCCTCCTAGCTATGGAAAAATGGGATTATATTAGAGGTTTCTTCCTTTACTCTGCCTTACAGGGCTCATTTTCTCTCACTGATGTATTTTGTTTCTATCACTGGTTTAGATGTTTCTGGTTTAATTCCAAGATTTCAGACACCCTACTTCCATGTACTGGAAGGTTCCTATCACCTTATTTTCCCCCCTGGAAGGTTATGCCCTGCTCAAAAAAGAAAAAAATTATGCTGAATGAAAATACTGCCTTTTCTTTAATACCCACTACAAAGCACAGCTCTGCCTGTGGAATGGTGATTGTTAATCAACTGTAGTCTTAAATCCAAAAACTAATAGAGACAGACCTTTTCTATTCTGGCCCTGAAACAAGCTTTTATTGCCATCGTATGGTCTACCACCCCACAGGTATTGGTATCAGAACAGAAGGCACGGGTCACCTTTAAGAAGAAAATGCCAGTGGTCTGGCATGCCAGATAGCACCCAGCAAACTGTAAGTCCTTTTCTTGTAAGAGATTTAGGATTAGGCAAACCAGCAAAAGGATCTGGTCCATCTAACCCTAAGCCATTCAAGACTACCAGGAAGAAACAGATGATTCCTTGTAATGGGTGACTCCCTGCTGGGGCAGACAGAGCCACCCATCTGTTGATCTGAACAGTCATCTAGAGAGATTTGCTTCGCCCGGAGCCAGGATCTGGGTTGTGGAAGCACTGCAGGAGCTCATCCAGCTCTCTGACTACTAGCCCCTGCTGTTATTGCATGTGGGCACAAATTATACTGCCAGGGTAAACCTGAATATTATCAAAAATAACTACAGAGCTCTGGGAGCAGTAATGAAGGCCATGGGGGCCCAGGTGGCCTCAACCCTTCTGGTGAGGGGCAAAGGTGCAAGGGGAAGGACACTAATAGGACAAGTCAGTAACTGGCTGCGGAATTGGTGTTGACAGCAGGGTTTTGGGTTCTATGACCACAGGACCCTGTTTGCAGATCAGCATCTGCTTGGAAGAGATGGCATCTCCCTCACTAAGCAGGACAAAGCTATTTTCACCAACAGGTTGGCTGACCTCATAAACCTCCTTTAAACT
>NW_009259239.1:546988-590198 GCF_000687185.1 Egretta garzetta | reverse complement strand
CAACCAGCAGTCCTGTGCGGGAGTGACAGACAGGCTTGTTGAGTGAAGGGCATGGAGCGATGTGACAGGAAGGGATCATAAAATCAACAAAATGGGGCTTAAGCAGGTTGACCTCCAGCACTTCCATGTAAGCAAGGAAGTGCCTACAATGCACCATTATGGAGAAATACCCCAAACCCTCTGCAGGAGCTCAGCATCCTGGGGTGCCTCTCTAAAGTGTCTTCATATAAATGCATGCAGTATGGGGAATAAACATGATGAGTTAGACATCTGCATTGGGAACAGAGATGTGGTGGGATGGCTCCCATGGCTGGAGTGTCACAATGGAAGGATACAGGCTCTTTAGGAAGGACAGGATGGGAAGATGAGGAGGAGGAGTTGTCCTTTACGTGATAGAGCAGCTGGAGTGCATGGAGCTCTGGCTGGGGACGGATGAGGAGCCAAGTGAGAGCTTATGGGCGAGGATTAAAGTGAGGACAGGTAAAGGTGGTATTATAGAGGGTGCCCATTATAAATCTCCTGACCAAGAAGATCAGGCCCTCCACAGACAGATGGGAACCACCTCATGTTTGCAGGCCCTGGTCCTCATGGGGGACTTCAACCACCCCCCGATATCTGTTGGAGGCTCACAGCAGAACACAAGCAATCCAGGAGGTTCCTGGAGCACATTGATAAAAACTTCCTTCTCCAAGTGATAGAGGAGCCAACAAGGAAAGGTGCTCTACTGGACTTCATACTCACCAACAATAAAGAACCCACTGGGAATGTGAAGGTCAAAGGCAGCCTTGGCTGCAATGACCATTAGACAGTGGAGTTCAGGATCCCAAGGGCAGTAAGGAAGGTGACAAGCAAGCTCACAGCCCTGGACTTCAGGAGAGTAGACTTTGGCCTCCAGGGGTCAATACTGGGTCCAGTTCTGTTTAAAATCTTCATTAATGATCTGAGTGATGGGGCAAAGTGTAGACAAAACTGGGAGGAGTGGCTGATACACCAGATGGTCATGCTGTTATCTGGAGGGACTTTGACAGGCTGAAGAAATGGGCTGTCAGAAACCTCATGAGGATTCAAAGAAATTCAAAGCTGTGCAACCCAAGGCACATTTTTATTAACCACTTTGGTGTGGCCTTGACTCAGCTTTACTGAAAAAAATTCTTGAGCTGTGAGAGATGAAGCGAGAGCCATGCAAGATTAGTAGAAACAAAGATGGAAATGAAATATCTGGGCTTGTAGCAGAAATTCAAGCAAAAATTGTTGAGAAAAAAGGTATAAAAAATGGGAAAAAAGGAAAGACTTGCATGATAAACAATGCGTGGATAAGAGCAACCCAAAGAGTAGGTATCAGGGCAGAGAGCTCGGCTCAGCAGAGCATGATCCATTCCTCCCGTTCCCGATGCTTCTCTGAGCATGGCATGAATCAACCTCTAGAAGTGCTTGCCAGACCAGAAAATTGGGCTGAACACCTACTGTTTAGGTGACCAAATTTACATGAGCTTAATCTTACTACGTGTGCAGATGTACTGGAAATTATATATCTAGCTAGCATCTTTAATATGCTGTGCCTTTTTATACTTATCAGTTAAATGTTGGATTGATGCAAATCAGCATAATGCTCCTATTCTGTTTACACCTTCAGGGGACAAGGTAAAAGGGTATTACAACACAGCAATAGTTTAATCTTAACCATCACAAGTTAAGAGGGCAGCACACTACAGATTATGTTGATCTGTTGACAAAACAGAGATCATATGCTATTCTTGATAGAGTTCTGCTTTAGGTACAAGTTTGATTTCACGACACTGCTCATCGCGTGTGGGAACCTCTTGGCAATAGAACTTGCTCCAGGTTGATGATACTTGTTTGATACTTGGTGCTTGATACTTGTTTGATTAAAAATGTGATATTCTGCCTAGTTGCAGGTAGTACCACATTACACTGTGACTAAGAAAGTCAAAAAAGAGCCTGGCCCATACTTCACGGATTGCAACTGTCTGCTGCTTAAGCGTCAAAAGCTACATCTATCCAAGTTAAAATAATGGACAAGGGCCATTTTCTGGCACTGCATGCAGTAGCACAACACAGTTTGCATCCATATGGCTATACTATTTTACACACACACCCCAAAAAAAGAGATAAATTAATCTGGATTTCCTATTAGAGACAGTCCCTGACCTGTTCCTGAACCATGCCAGGGCTCTGTCTGGGAGAATATTAGTTGGCATGGGCCAACACCCATGCCTACAAGCATGCCAGCAATTATACAATAGAGGCTATTGTAGGACAGTGTTCACCCTATGCCCCAGTCTTGCTTAGTTTAGTTACTAGTATAGACATAGCCAAAACAGCCAGAATATAAGGATATTATTTTCCCTGAAATTAAAAGCTGAAAAATTCAACTCAGCCTCTGTTTGTAGACCACATTATGTGCAGGATCTTCAACACCCCCTAACAACAGAAAGGCTGGCTGGAACTTAGAAATAATAGGGCCAGCACATGATGGTGGGGAGAAAGTAGGCAATGCTAAAGCATATCTCTCCATCCTGGTCCTAATTGCCCAGAGCTGCCTATCTCTGGAGCCCAATGAAGAATAAGCCCTCCACAGCCTGAGCCCTGAGTAAACACACCAGGCTTGTCAGCCACTGAAGAGCAGCCTTGGCGTTCCTCAGGGTCCCCACAAAAGAGTGAATTTTCTTTTTTTTTATTCTGTCCTTGTCAAACAAACACGCTCTTGGATACGGGCCAATACTGTGTAGCCAAGACCACACGGGACACTGCACAGCTATATCCCATGATGCGTGAATATGCCCAACACAGTAAAGATGCTAATGGGAAAGTCACAGTCAAAAAGTACCAGAGGGACAAGCACCACAGACAGTAGAAAGCTCCTCAGTTAGGCAGAAAAAGATATGACCAGACCTGATGCTCAGCAGCCAACAGCTCACAGTCAGGACTAGTAGATATGATGTTAATACACAGTGATAACGTAAAGGACACACAAGTCCTTCCCTTTATTTCCATGCTTTTAAGGAGAAGGGTGGGATGACAATGTCTAACATACTTTGTTTCTATGACTCTTACAAATGCCTGTTATTATACATAAACTATTTATTTAGGTGTGAAAATTAGCTCCCCCAAGCTCACTGGACCAAGGAAGGAGACTGTGAAACTGGGGCCCTGAAGGCAGTATCTTCATTTGGCAATGGAAAACAGCAATACTCACTCTTGTCGTGGTTTAACCCGGCTAGCAACTAAGCACCACACAATATTATAATAATGAGAATGGTAAGAGAATATACAGAATGTACAAATGAATGATGCACAACGCAATTGCTCACCACCCGCCGACCAATGCCCAGCCCGTCCTGAGCAGCGATCACTCCCCAAGCAGCGATCACTCTCCCTGCAACCAACCGACCAACCAACCCCCCCGAGCATGACGTTATATGGTATGGAATAGCTCTTTGGTCAGCTTGGGTTAGCTGTCCTAGCTGTGCCCCCTCCCAGCTTGTTATGCACCTGGCCAAGCAGGAGAAGCCCAAAAAGTCCTTGAGTAGCCTGAGCACTACTTGGCAACAACTAAACTCATCAGTGTGTTATCAACATTCTTCTAGTACTAAATCCAAAACACAGCACTATGCTAGCTACTATGAAGAAAATTAACTCTATCCCAGCCAAAACCAGGACAACTCTGCATTTGAAGGAAGACCTCTAAAGAACATTACGTTTGCTAATGCTTAACACTTTGGAGGCTTTCAAGAGTCAGTGATTACTCTGCTATCCAAAACAAATACTCACAAACCACATTTTTTTCAAACAAAACAGATATAATAAACAGAAGGGAGTAACTTATCAAGTGCTGCATACATGGATGGTTTCCTTCCTCCAGCTCAGAGGAACGATGAAATTCAGAAGTTGAAGGTTAGCTTCTTCTTGCTGCAAATCTCTCAGTTATTTACATTTGTGTCACAGTTCTTATTGGAAATCAAACCTTCACATACCAGCTACTGGTGCCTTACAACATTGTTCATTGTATTTCATCTAATTTAGGCAACGATTATTTTAGACTGATTTATGCTATGTTATCATCATCTATTCTCCTTAATAACTTTTGAGCCTTAAAGCCGAATTGCACAGAAGTGAAGAAATCTCAAAACGGTTACATTCCTACAGCATCCATGTGACTACACAGCCAGATCTATTGAAACAATTAATCTCCAACTACAGAAATGGTGGCATTATGAGCTCCAGCCTTACTAAACAACAGAGAATCTACAACTGCACTTACTTACCCTCAAAATACAAATCCTTAGGAAACTTAGCTACCGTGCTCCTGCCATTCATGGCATTACTGTGCAAATTAGGGGATCCAGGCAGGTCCAGTTCAAAGGAAGATACTTATCTCCAACTGGATGAGGCAGTAATTTAGTGAAGCAGATACCTGCATGGAGCACCCACAACAGTGCCACTTGTCCCACTACTATCAGATAATCACAGAGAGCGACCTGCGCTTAATATTACCGTGTCAGGTGGCATTAACAGTAGTGTGTCTGTGGAGCTTAGCAGAAGATGAGGGAGTAACTTATCAAGTGCTGCATACATGGATGGTTTCCTTCCTCCAGCTCAGAGGAACGATGAAATTCAGAAGTTGAAGGTTAGCTTCTTCTTGCTGCAAATCTCTCAGTTATTTACATTTGTGTCACAGTTCTTATTGGAAATCAAACCTTCACATACCAGCTACTGGTGCCTTACAACATTGTTCATTGTATTTCATCTAATTTAGGCAACGATTATTTTAGACTGATTTATGCTATGTTATCATCATCTATTCTCCTTAATAACTTTTGAGCCTTAAAGCCGAATTGCACAGAAGTGAAGAAATCTCAAAACGGTTACATTCCTACAGCATCCATGTGACTACACAGCCAGATCTATTGAAACAATTAATCTCCAACTACAGAAATGGTGGCATTATGAGCTCCAGCCTTACTAAACAACAGAGAATCTACAACTGCACTTACTTACCCTCAAAATACAAATCCTTAGGAAACTTAGCTACCGTGCTCCTGCCATTCATGGCATTACTGTGCAAATTAGGGGATCCAGGCAGGTCCAGTTCAAAGGAAGATACTTATCTCCAACTGGATGAGGCAGTAATTTAGTGAAGCAGATACCTGCATGGAGCACCCACAACAGTGCCACTTGTCCCACTACTATCAGATAATCACAGAGAGCGACCTGCGCTTGACCTGCGCTTAATATTACCGTGTCAGGTGGCATTAACAGTAGTGTGTCTGTGGAGCTTAGAGCAGAAGATGAGTATGAGAGTTGTCTTTTTTATAGTCCATTGCATAACAGGCCATGTTACCCTTCCTATGAACTCCCTTTCACCATCCTTAAAGAATCCCCCTTGGTGTTTATTAGACCTCAGCCTTCTTGACGTAGTAGTTGGGCAACTAACTGGGTAAAAACACAAAGGCAGTTGAACAAGATCTTCTTGATTCCCTGGCAGCCTAGCACTCTGTTGAGATGCTTGCATGATCCTTTCACAACTGGATCTGATTTTTTCCAAATCTGTAAGGACAAAACTGGTCTTCATTGCTTACCTCCTTCCTTTTGAAAAATAGCTTGATTGGGTTTTGCCTCCTTATAAAGTACTAGATCCAAGAAAAAAGTTCCAGTCATATTTTAGTCATTCCTGTCTCAGATGGGACTTCTGCATTTAGGGACCTTACCTGTGGCTTGAAGATATCACCCAATTGTAGGAAGTTCCTCTGTTTGGGCAGAAGGTTGCTGCCAATAGTTGCATCTAGCAATATCTAAAGGTGGCAAAGATCCCCCACTTATGAAGACTTTGGACAATGGTTCACCTCCGCCAAACAAAGAACAGGCTGCCTAAGACACTGAGGTGCTTGCTGCATCTTATGATCATTGGGGCTTTTTCAAATAGTGTTCTGGGAGATAGAGTAAATTGCCAAACACAGTACTGAAAATAATAAGATTTCCTATCAATTTTGGCAGGCATTCACTGTTGTTCATGAATCTGAAATAATCTTGCATTTCTGGAGCAAAATGTCCATGCACATCACTATCAGCAGGGCACAGTAGCGAAACAGCATTACTGAAGTCAGGAGCTCAGCCCTTGTTGCAGACACTTAACACCATTGCCCCCAGCAAGAAACACTTCATGACTGGGACACAGGAGTCAAAGGCAAAGATGTATTAAAAGCTTTATTCCTGTAGCTATTGCTTACGGAACCAGACCTGTCTGGACCAGTAATAGACCAAAGGTCTTGGGTAGACTTGGACTTTAAGCTTCACTATGAAAGTCAGAATGGCAGAAGAGAGACTTTGAATTCGCAGAAGTTTCAATCCATGAGGGATCTGGCTATATATAATATACTCAAAGCACTCTGTGTGCACAGGGAAAGCTGAGTTCAGCCCCAAGACTATTTTTTTTTCATGTTGCAAAAACACAGCGCAGCTTAAACCCTAATATACAATTTACAGTGCAGTTTCCATGACCTGAGTTTTGGTTGTCTGAAACATCTTTTTTCCCAGAACTGGATCGTGTTCTCTGCTCTCTATTAATTACTTTGAAAGTATCTCAGCTGCTTTTAAATATGTAATTGTCTGAATTCATATCAGCTTCTCTTAGAGATTTGTTTAGTATGAATTGCACCACATACTAGTTATTATCAGTCTGTATACTGAAAACGCGGGGCAAGAGAATGATGATAATGAATCTCAGGCAAGTTTTGTGTTCGCTGTTTCTTCTCCCCAGATGGCTCACCCAGCTCTAAACCTTACAAATACATAATACCATTCCTCAGAGTAAACATTGTAACTCGATTTTCTTCCCCCAAGCAAGCCACCAGATGAACGGCCTTGGTGGATTATTCTGTAACAGAAACACTCATAAGGGGGCTGTGATAAGCAAGCCAATGGAAATGGAGTAGTGCACTGTTTAAAATCATCTAAACATTTTCTCTTAACATGAAACATTTGAAAATGTGTAGCTCAGTGTTTGATGAAACACAGTACCCTGTTGTCTGCAGCCCAGTTCTAGCCCCTTCTTTAAATGTAATCTTTTATCAAAGTCACATGTGTTTTCAATAAATTCACATGTGGATGCAGTTATACCAGGAAAACTGATTCACAAGTACTTTAGAGGCTCGTCTATCTTTCAGGCCCACCTAAAGTTTCTTTCCATTTTTTTAAATATTTTTTTAGTAAGCATACGAAGGGAAATAATCAGTTTTGCTTGCTTACAACACAACCGCCCTGGTCTGAATCATAAGTGCAGCATTGTTCAAAGGAACAGCTGGTACCAACTCCAAAAGTTGAAGCGTTCCCCTCCAAACAAAAAACTCCGTTGAGTCTGTTAGTCATCATCTCCCACAGGTATTGATTCAAGGCTACAGTTCTGCCTATTCCTGCCATGGCTAAAAAGATTAGTTGCAAGGTTTTTGGAAAGGAGCATTTTCATGCACAAGCAAACATACAACTATTTCTTTCTTGTCCGCTAATCTCCGTGATTATTGTACCTTTTTGAAACTTTTTTAACCACATACAGGGCAATCACACTTTGATAACAACAATGGAGTACTAAGAAGTTGTTTCTGCAGAAGTGGATTTGCAAAGATAGTTTTGCCCTCAGGAGCTTAAACTACATCAACAGACAACTTTGCTGTAAATCCAACTCAGTTCTGCCAGCTTTTTTCTGCCAGGAAACACAAATTTAGGGGTAGGATCTGTTTAAAATATATTCTCAGGAGCTGAACTCCTATTGCACCAGACTTTCAAAGCAAGCTTAACACAGGTCACCTCCTCATTTCCAGGAGTCTAATTTTATTGCTCCCTCCAAGCGATGCCAGAGACGGGAGCTCTAACAAGCACTTTATCCACTTTTGAGACTGTTCTTAGGTTGTGCTTTCAAAGAACTTCTGCTAACAACCAAATGGTAAACTTTGAACTCGTTTCACAGTTTTCTAGGACACCTCTTTAACAGTCAGTTTTTGAATACAATTTGCATTCAGTTACGGTTCATACTGCCTTCATTAGTATCAGAGCCCATCTTGTCCTGTGATATGCAGATATTTCCCAAGGCTCCTTTCAAGCAAAGCAATTTAAATACACATGCCTCCATAGCCCATGGGCTGGTGGCTTGAGCCTAGATATAAAAGTAATCTCACTCCTTCAATTCAGCACAGGAACCTCCTTCAAATCAGCACAGGATCCTCCAACACTGGAGAGGAATCCAGCAGAAAAGGAGGATTTGGATGCCAGGCTTATGTGGCCTGGATCTGGTGTGACCAGAATACTTCGTCTGTAGCGGGAAACCAGAAGCTGTAAGGGACAGGGAGTTTTAGGAAAAGATTTTGAGTTCCAGCTACTCTGCTGCAGATGGGATATTTCCAAGAGAAAGTGGAAGAAAAGTTATTGCTGGTGGATATAGGGAAGTTCAGGGTGCCCAAATCTTTCAGTCAGAGAGCTGTGTCTGCAGTCTACATCTGGACTTGAAAAAAAGTATTCTCAGGTCATTGTCTGGCCATCCTACTGTAAAATAACAGAGAAATAAATGGAAAGAAGTTTCAAATGTGTATTTGCCCCATGTCAGTCTCAGGATCATCCAGCCCTTTTCTCCTCAGGGAGGAGAATACTCCTTCATTGCCATGAGATCCAATGCCAGGTCAAGTGGTGGTTCTCACCAGAGCGTGGAGATTCACTGCCCAGCCGTGCTGCTGGGCACCTCTGGGGGTGGCAGCATGACACCATGTTGTTCAACACCACAGCACAACAACACAGCCGGAGAAAGCTCAGCCCTGACCACTGCATTTTTCTGACTCTTCAGCAGCCTGTGTAAAACCCATGTCTGATCTCAAATACCACGCTGATCAGTGTGGTACAGGCAGAGGAATAAAGTGTCCTTCCAGGACACTGAGTTTCCAAAGTCCGCATCATCCTCGCTGCCCTCTCCTCTGAGTGACTCATGACAGAGGCTGAGGATCATCACAGCTTAAGTTGTACCAATTATGAGCATGGTGATTCACAACTGAAAGAAAATGGGTTCAGACTTTCAAAGTCTGAGGATTCTGGGCCACCTCCAGGAAAATACTTAACTCATAGAATCACAGAATCATAGAATCATTTGGTTGGAAAAGACCTTTAAGGTCATCAAGTCCAAACGTCAATCCAACACCAACATACCTACTAAATCAAGTCCCTAAGCACCACATCTACAGGCCTTTTAATCACCTCCAGGAATGGGGACTCAACCACTTCCCTGGGCAGCCCGTTCCAATACTTAACAGCCATTTCGGTGAAGAAATTTTTCCAAAAACCCAATCCAACCCTCCCCTGACACAACTTGAGGCCATTTCCTCTCATCCTATCACTAGTTCCTTGGGATAAGAGACCAACACCCACCTCTCTACACCCTCCTTTCAGGCAATTGTAGAGAGCGATAAGGTCTCCCCTCAGCTTCTTCTTCTCCAGGCCAAACAACCCCAGTTCCCTCAGCCTCTCCTCATCAGACTTGTACTCCAGACCCTTCACCAGCTTTGCTGCCCTTCTCTGGATGTGTTCCAGCACTGCAATGTCTTTCATGTAGTGAGGGGCCCAAAAATGAACACAATATTTGAGGTGCAGCCTCACCAGTGCCAAGTACAGGGGCACGATCACTTCCCTACTCCTGCTGGCCACACTATTCCTGATACAAGCCAAGACATCATTGGCCTTCTTGGCCACCTGGGCACACTGCTGGCTCATATTCCGCCAGCTGTCGACCAACACCCCCAGGTCCTTTTCTGGCAAGCAGCTTTCCAGCCACTCTTCCCCAAGCCTGTAGCATTGTCTGGGATTGTTGTGACCCAAGTGCAGGACCCAGAACTTGGCCTTGTTGAACCTCATACAATTGGTCTCGTCCCATCGATCAAGTGTGTTCAGATCCTTCTGCAGAGCCTTCCTACTTTCAAGCAGATTGACTCCTGACCAATTTGGTGTCATCTGCAAATTTACAGAGGCCACACTCATCCAGATCATTGATAAAGATGTTAAACAAGACTGGCTGTAGAACAGAGCCCTGGGGAACACCACTTGTGACCAGCTGCCAAGTGGATTTAACTCTGCTCACCACAACCCTTTGGGCTCGGCCATCCAACCAGTTTTTTACCCAGCAAAGAGTACACCTGTCTAAGCCATGAGCCTCCAGCTTCTCTAGGAGAATGCTGTGGGAGACAGTGTCAAAGGCTTTGCTGAAGTCCAGGTAGACAACATGCACAGCCTTTCCCTCATCCACTAGGCAGGATGTAAATACATGTTTACATTTTATTCATGTGGAATCAATGGGACAAAAAATGTTGTGCAAATTAAAGCATGTACCTCATCAAGGGCAGAGTGTCTGTGCCTTGGAGGATCAGGATTTGTCTAGCAAGGCCTTGATCCCAGAGTTGCAGATGTACCTTACAGTAAGAAATAGAGCAAGCACAGCATGATGGCAGGGTCAGGGCCAAAAGCTGGGACAATACCTCCAGAATAAGATCAAGGGACACAAAAAACACGGTGCTTCCACAGAGTTGGGGCCAAAGAGGGCTGTTAGCCCATCACCTTCGTCAGAAATAGTTTGTGCTGTCTTCTGAAAACACAGCAACCAAATGTGACTCCAGGAACTCACTTTCCCAAAATTACACACAAAGGATGAGGCTGCCTCAGAACACCCTCGGCCCTAAAAGAGACTAGTAATTAAAGCAAATGTAAAATGACTACAAAGTAGTATACCTGACTACACCACATACGAAAATTAGACTTAGAGTGCTTATCGTGTTGTCTAAGGCTTTCCCCAGATTCTTCAGAAAATGGTAACTTTTTAAAATGTAAGAATTACTCTTAAAATATACCTAACCAAATGAGTCTGACTGAATCTGACTTTCGCTGAGTGCATTTATATGAAAAATGAATGGGGAACATTTTTATAAAACTAAACAGCAGATAACTGCAGTTCCTCTGGACAATCCTGTGGGACACTTCAGTGAGTTTTAATCATTTGATCCAGACAATTTGATCTTTTGAGGAATGACATTCTCTCTGAATGCCCTTGTCTGTCATTACGTGTAACCTCTGCTTCCTCTTACTCCAGGAAGGCCCCACTCTGTTCAAAGGTGACGTTTCTGTAAAATTTTATTTATGATATGAAATTCAGAAAACACAATTTTAGGCTGCCTGTTACAATCAAAGAATAATAAGCAAAATCTGCCTAACAGCAATCCTTCCAAAGCTTGTGCCTTCAAACACCAACATCAAAATATAAATTCATTTTACCTGATATTTAAAAGATTTATATAACCACTGAGGTTATTTGGTGTAGTAAATCTTCACAATAAATTTGTTTACAGCCATATCCAACTTATTAGTTATTCCAGTGCAAATCCAGAATACTTCCAAAGAACGACAAATTTCATAGATGTGGATGGAGATAATAAGTGGTAGGGTTTCAGTGGAAGTGCTGTGGTTTTATACTGAAATAACAAAGCAGAATTGGGTCTGGAGAACACAATTCCCATGGAAATCTTTATGACAAATTCAGAAGGGGTATAGGTTACATGTTAAGTATAGGTTGATCAGAAATGCTATAAGTGCTGAAGTAGTGGTAAGCAGGATCTTGGACTAATTTATCCCCCAGTGACTGCAAAAAAGGGGTAATGTATGTGTTGAGGAACACAAAGTAAAAACTAAAATGAGAAATGAAGAGAAAGCAAGCCATTCTGCTCTCTTGGCTGAAATCCCTCTTATTCTTCAGATGAGGAGCTATTGACTTTGTTACAAAGACTGAGCCTTTTCTCATTCCATGCTACTCAGCAGCGATGGTGGTATATGAAGGGAAACTGCTGCCTAACACAGAGTAAAAACAGCTTCACTGTCTCAGTGTCCTATTACTCTCTAAGTACTAGAAGCAATCAGAGGGTAGGACTTTCTGGCAGGAATTTCAGCTGCAAGAACAACTCGTCCTGTGGGGAGAAAAATAAAAGAATCTTATGTGAACCTTCTTCAAGGGCAATACTTCCAAAAATGGGGGAGACAATCAAAATGTGAGCATGTCTACTTGTAAAAGGAGATCAGAAGGACAGAAAACTGGAAGAATATTGTGTGGTCTCACCAGTAATTTATTTCTTAAGGGGAAAGTCGGGTGAACTCTCCCCCTTCCCTTCTCAGTCTCAACCATGTCTGGTTCGATGGTTTAAAATTCAGTTCAATACCTTCCCAGACAGGGAATATGATTTCCTCCCTTCTTTATGGATTTCTCTGGTTTGCATTACCATTCAATAAATATATTAGAAAATGTTATTTGCCCCTGTCCACAGCTTTTGAGTTGTTGCAGTGATCTTAAAGATATCACAAATTTAATTACTGGATCCCACTCCAAACTCATCAGGGCACATTGTGGGAGAGAAAAAACGACCAACCCCATTGCATCTGTTGCTCAGTGTTTGAGTTTCAGCAACTCATGTTCCATTGTGCTAATACCCTTCTGGAAAAGCATCAATGGCAAAGAAACTGTCCCATTAACAGCAAGGACCAGTGCTGTTCTCCTAGCCAGCCTGGCAGTCAACACTGTGCTTGAGGGATTTTGAAGTACACAGACATGTTTTTGATTTGGTGACCTTCATTTTTTTGGGGGTAACCCCCAGTATAGGAAAGATGGGGAACATCTTTTTAGTAGGGCCAGCTGTGTTAGGACAAGGGGAAATGGTTTTAAACTAGAACAGGGTAGGTTCAGGCTAGAGGTAAGGAAGAAATTTTTTACAATGAGGGTGGTAAAACACTGGAACAGGTTGCCCAGAGAGGTAGTGGAGGCCCCATCCCTGGGAACATTCAAGGCCAGGTTGGATGGGGCTCTGAGCAATCTGATCTAGTTAGCAGTGTCCCTGCTCACTGCAGGGGGGTTGGACTAGATGACCACTAGTGGTCCCTTCCAACCCTAAACATTCTATGATTCTATGATTCTATGATTTTTAGCAGGAACTTCTCCTGAAGTAGGTCAAGGTAAATGACCAGAATCTGGAATGAAATCTAAGAACTGTATGCATTACTTGTATCCAAGTTCAGTAGTGGATTCAAAGCAGGGTAGCTGGAAAAAAGGAATAGCCTCATACCAGAATGTATTTTTAAGGTTAAGCGTATCCTGCAGAAGCAAATAAAAACCATCAGTAAGGTATTTATTGTCAGCAGGTACTTAGGAGCAGCACTGACTACTCACAAACCATGCAACTTCTGAACTAATTCTACTGAGACACTTTGGGCATCCCCTAAATCATCCCCTAAATGGCACCAGAAAGAAAAGTATCCCCTGTAGCAACGTTCCCTTACTGGGTTTGTGTTTCCACCACAGTGTAGATACTCTGGGGCAAGGCCCACGTGAGCCAGTGGAAACGCTCCTGACCAGGATGCGTGGATCCGAAAGCAGCACAAGCACATCTGAGGGGAACCCTCCCAAGCTGGTGATGGCAGGGCCGTGGGCAGGCAGCCGCGCTCCTCAGCTCTCACCCACATGTTGTGTGCCGCTATACGGGCCTCAGCAGGGCCAACGCAGCAAGCACTATGTGAAGGTGTGGGCATGGTCCTTTGGCATCGACCTTGTCATGAGGTCTCCCAATGGGCGATGGGTCTGGCAGCATCACCACAGAAAGAGCTCTCCCCCTGAATCTACTCTGTAAAGATGCTGACTGACATGTCCTCCTGGCTGTAGACCATGGAGATACAAATCAGGCCTCAGCACCCTTACAATGGCTTCTGAAGCTCCCTGTTCCATGGGAAACTTGTGCACTAGCAAGTGGTGAAAACTGCTAAAAGTAAATGGATATTAGAGAAAGGTCAGAAGCAAACCCACTGCCATAACCAGTTGTGCCTCTTCAAGGGAATGCAGGCATCCATTTGGACTCTATCATTTTACCCAGCTTTCCAGTGATGCTTCCCAGCGTTGTGATGGGAATGTGAAATATGAAAATTGTTACTGGAGAGCAATCTGAAATATCTGAAAAATAAGAACTTTTCTTTGAATGGGCTTTCTTATTTAACTTGGTGAGATCTATGTAGGTGGACTCACGGACTTTAGAGAAGAGCTGCTCAGGAGGCTCGGGGACTGCACCAGCAATCCCTTTGGTTACATCTCACGTCCAGGAGAGCTGGGCCTTATTCCTGGTTCTCTGAGGGGCCTCCATGCCTCATTGTCCCCACTGCCAAGTAATCTAATCAAGAAAAGGGATGTGTACCTCTTCCCTCAAGCAGTTTTTGACCAGCTGCATAGGAGAACCACCTGCTTTTAAAAGCCAGGACACGTTGGCATCATTCAAGGGTTTCTTTGAGGACTGATCTTTATCCTCAGATAACACTGGGATCCTTTTCCTACGACTAGAACCAAAAATACAAGCTGCATAAATGAAAAAGAGGCCAGCGGGATTTTTTTCTGCTATATTCAGCTATATTTGATTATTTCTGGGAGTCCATTCAAAACACCACTGATAAGAGCATCTCTCTTCTTCATCTTATTGTCTTATTACAACTCTCCAGCAATTTCCTCCCTTGTTTCCTCATGAAACACAAGCTTTCTTTCCTTGCCTTGAAAGTCTTCCAAAACACTGTCCTGTCCTATCAACCCAATCCATTACTACAGGGTCAATTAAAACCCAGGCTCTGCCAATGGCAACAGCCCAAACATCCTTTTCTCCAGAAAGCCCTCTAGCATGCCAGTTCAGAACCACTACCCCTAATGGTCCTATTTCTGTGTAAGGGCAATAAATATAAGGCGTCTGTGGATGGTGTTTGACAGCACCAACACAAATAGACCTGTTTGACTGAAATCTCAAATGCGCCATCAAAGAACATAGGATCACAGACTTACAGGAGAATTCATGGTGGAAGGGACCTTAGCAGGTCCCTAGCCCAACCTTCTGCTCAAAGCAGGGACATTCATAAGACCAGACCAGGTTTCTCAGTGCTTTATCCAGTTGGGTCTTTGAAAAGCCTCCCAGGGTGGAGATGGCACAACCTCTCTGGGCAACCTGCTCCCACGGCTGACTCTTCAGGCTGAAAATATTTTTCCCTTATTCAAGTCAGAATCTTACTGTTTCAATTTCAATGTGCCTTTAATCAAAATAAATATGATATCGATGCACAATTATCATTTGTAAGAATTAATGTTATGTAATGATGCAGGGCTTTTCACTCCGCTTTGCCCTCAAAACTTAAGGGGTAGATAAACTTGTATGCCCATTTTAAAACTACACCAGCTGTTGCTTGTTTATTGTCTTGGGAAACAACTAGTATACATTCAGAGCTATTCTATAACCAGATATGATATCGTGCATTTCAATGTCCTTTACAGTAAAAAAGACCCCCCAGGCACTTAAACATATATCACATAACCCTGCATTAACTGGCGGTTGCTTCTTCGGTAAAGCCTGGCAGCTGTTTTACCACAAACAGAAAATCAGGAAAAAAATATTTCAGGATAAGACATGGGAAGTACTGCAGGAATTTGGCTTGTCCTTCTGTGGTGATGTTTCACTGGGAAGAGCTGTTGTCAGCGTTTCTCTTAGAAAAGGTTGTCTGGAAAGAAACTCCTAATTCACTTCAGTACACCTAAAGAGCAAAGCTCAGCAACTCCCAGTGATGTTACTAGAAACTCTTGGTTTCTCAGTCTTATAGAGAAGCAGAAAAATTGCTTTTAGTTAATGAAATCCAGATTTTGATACCTCATACGAAGCTCCTGCAATTCAAAAATTTCTTTTTCCATTTTCAGTCCTGCACACCACGGCACATCACTTCACTAAACTAAACAGGGGTTACGCAGCAAAGCAAAATGCAGTGAGGCACAACACGCTTCTTGAATTGGGGTTTGAACTGATGTCCTTTGCAATACGCCTCAGGATATCTTCGTAGTCCAAGACTGATGAAGAACACAGCCCTGCACCACCTCAAAAGCACTCACGCCCCCAGACAGGGTCAGAGCTAAGATGTTTTAATCTGATAATGACCCATCAGAAGGAAGGATTGCTCTTTGCTCATCTATATAGCGTGTTCAGATGCTTGCCTTGTAAAAGCTACTATCCAGTGCTTACTAAATTATTTGTCTCCACCTCTGCTAAAGGAAAAGAATAGGGACTTTAAGTAGTAAAGAAACCTCAAGCTCTGGTTCACCTCCACAATATATTTGGATTAGTAACAACAACAAAGGTGATGTATTTCTTTTTTCTAGGATTGTTCAGTTCCATGGATTACAGTTCTTATTTTCTGGCAAGATATTCAGCTGCTATTGAGCGCTCTCTAAACTAGAACAGATGCTCTACAACTTGTTAGTACCCTTCTCTAATATCCCTAGCCAGTGTGCTGGAAAAGGAAATTAATGTAATGCATTTGGCTGGGTTTTTTTTCCTTTTAATGGACAATTTGTCACAATGAGGAAGAGCGAGAAATAGAAACAATCGACAACAGCTTTCGTAGTTAATACAGAGAACCAGCCTGGTGACACAATTAGCCAAGAGGCTCCAATGACTTTGCTTTGGCGTTCCAGGTTAATTTCTCTCCAAGGGTGGAAGAGACAATCGGGGTTTGTGTCTTCAGAGCAATTTGCAGCACTCACAAAATAATACAGTATCCTCAGCGTGTTGCTTTCAGGAGCGAATGCGTGTTTCCCACCGAATCCATCAACAACGCTGTATCGACTGAGAGAGAGAATCACCATCCACTTCCCAGGGCAGAAGGACTTCTCTGGCCAACCTTCAGAAGGCTGGGCCATCAACTAAAATTCAGGTTCCCCCACAACTATTGTGCATAGGAAATGACACCTACCAATGCTTGTTCAAGGTGGTTTTACCCTCCTGCCACCACTGAAATGGGTGAAATATTCACAATAATCTTTGCCAAAATTCTCCAAATTCTTAAAGGACAAAGATCCATGCAAAATCTGTCAGAGACCCCAGTTTACTCTTGTAAATAGCAAGAAAAAGAAAATCTCTCAGCCATCTGGGGGTTTTTTCCCTCATTGGACAAAGCAAAACTGCAAACATAGGTTTTTGTGTCTAGATGAAGACAGTAATGATGATAATAACAATAACAATAACAATAACAATGACAATAACAATAACAATAATAATAATAATAATTATTAATGTATACAATAAATTAAGTGCACAGGAGAAAATTTTGCTGATAAGACTTATGCACCGATCCAGCAGTGACCTCCAGACGATTATATCAGGGAAGTCCTGAACAGAATTAGCTCACAAACCCACCACATCCCAAATTTGTTATCCTGAAAACAACTTGCAAACAGGTGAATATGGTGGCAAGGAGAGCGTGCAATGCCAATAGCCTTTATAGGGGCATTTGTGGGGGGTCCAAATATCCATTGCAGGGGTCAGACATTTTTTTTCAAAATGGATTTTCAGGTAGGATAAAGATATTTCAGTCAGAGCATTTAAATAACAGATTCATCCCTTCAGTTTAAAAACATTGCAGTTCTTCCCTGTCTCCCATAAGTGATTTTTTCCTCTTCTCTGTTTGATTCAGATTAGTGTTTCACAAATAAAGGGTTCCTTAGTGCCAAAGTTAAATCATATTATCAGAAACACAGAACAGAGTTCAGTAGGCAAAAAGCTAATTCTGCTAATACCCCATGAATGAAATTTTAGCTGCCAATTAAAGAAGAAATATTTCCTCCTCTTTTTAATGTCGGAGAGCAGAATTAATGCCACAGCCCAACTTCTATCATACAATGTAATAACACAATTATGAAGCTGAGAAAATCCTAAAACTTATTTTGCTTGGCCTCCAGCCTGACCATTTTCAGAACTGTGTGCAATGCATGGATATGTTTCCCATTACAAAATTATTTGCTAAGCTCCATTCATTCAAGATGCAGGAAGAGACAATTCAATGGTTTATCAATTTCATCTGAACATCACTTGATTTTTCTGCCTGGCCTGCTCTCACATTACAGTTTCTCTAAGTAGTTGCAACAGCCCATATTCAAATAGCATCTCATACCAGACGACAATGATTTACAGGCTTGTCAAGTCTCTTGTGCCGAGTATGGGATTCCCACAGCTGGACTGTTTCCTTGGATGTTTTCTGTGCAACATCACACCAGGTCGACCCAGTCTGTGCCCTGCTAATCCACTTCATCTAGCACAAGTAAGGACATTCAGCTCCAAACTGAAACACCTAAAGATAAATGTTCCCACGTGACTGACTATGTGTGCACTAAATAACTGAGTTTCAGTCAGTAATGATCTAGGGCTCAGTTTGGTGCCATTAGAAATGCCCTAGGAGATCCCACATGACCTTCAGGCACCACTCCAGAACAGGATGAGTCTCTTCTAGGGCCATGTTTTGCAGATCCACCCAGACATGTTGAGTACTCCGGAGAGTATCTATCTCCCATATTATGAAACTGAGCCCTGTCCTTCACCTTGACTTAATCCCACACAGAGGGGTGGACAACCAGAGCTTTTCAGCTGGAGAAGGGATCCAACATGTACCTGGCAGTGTCCATTTTCCTCACAGCAAAGTGTTAGATTCATTACACCTCATTGGACTGTATTCATACACACACACACAAAAAAAAAAAAAAAAAAAAAAAGAAAGAAAAGAAAGAGGAAAAAAAAAGAGCTTATGGTGTAAACTAGTCACATTCAGAGCTGGCTCAAAATTTGGAACACTTCAAGATTAAGGGCTATATGGGTGTGGGCTACTGCCTCCCTCCCCTGGAAAGATGGTGTCTTTTGGAAAACTAGAAATTAGATGTAGATTCAAAATACTGCTAAAATTGTGGTAATGTTGGAATATAAGGATTGGGTCAGGCCTGTTTCCCAGTATTCGAAAAATACTTGAAACCAAATTCATAAACAGAAAAATCTGTTAAATGAAGTGCATGGAAAATGAGTAATAATAAATCAGCTGCTGTATTTGAAATGGCTCAATTTTTTTCAAAAGTTGCTCAGTTTATCTCCATTTTGGCTGCTATGCAGTCCCACTGAGTGTGATTTCTGATTAAAGCTGCTTATGATACTTGTCTTGAGGCCAACACTTCTAGTGTGTCCATTTATAGTACAGCTTATTTTCATTGCCACATGGACCCCAATTCTGGGTTAAACCAGCCAGACAGAGGGCATGCAAGACCTCATTAGCAAAGACTTTAACTGGGGAAGCAGGGTAGGTTGTGGGGAAAAGTTGGGACCAGGCCACAGCCCCAGGTATCAGGCACCTCCATGGAGCCAAGACCATATTGAGATATCAGGCCACAGGTTGGGTTAAGAACCAGGACCAGTGAGGCAAACCAGGGTCAGACACAAATCTGGAATGGCTGGGCAGGGTCGGAGGGATAGGAATGGGCTCCATGGGACTATGACTGGGCAGGGCATGGCTGTGGCAGAGCTGGAGACCAACACCTTACAGTATTGCTGTAGGATCAGCCAATATCTAGACCTCAATTCAGCTGCCTGCACACAGGGATCTTGTGATAAGGGAGTTGCCGCAGAACATATGAGATATCTGCAAAGTGCTGGAAGATGTGATATAGGACCAACAGTGGACAGGCAGATGGAGACCAGGAGCAATTCCCTGAAGTACCAGGTGCCTCTCAGGAGCTATGTATGAGCTCCTGGAGAGAGCTCCTGACAATGTGCTTGATTAAGCAATTCAGTTCACCAGACAGTGGGTGTCTAATTTAAGGTAAACTGAATCAGTTTTCATGGAGCATACTGGTTCCTGGAGAAGGAATGTTCCCTGAAAGCCAGAATGAGCTGGCACATGCACTCAGCTGGACAAGCAGGGTCACAGGAAAAGGTGTTAATCAAAAGGAAACAGTACACGGCCATTCCATTTAAGGAGGCCTTGTCTATCATGGGGATGGGTGGAGGTCAGAAGAGAGACAGTGTGAAGTTAAGGTGTGGTAGGACATGGTAAAATGGGTAGGCACAAGGCCCATGATGCTGGGCTGAAACATCAGGAAATATCCAAAGAATTTTACAAGTGGCAGCCAGAAAAGTCCTAGAGCTGATACGAAGGCATAAAAGCTCTGGCACTAGAAATTTAGGCTGCTCTCTCTTTTTCCCCCTCTCCACTACTCCCATGGATTTTCCTGAATAAACCATAGAAGGGGCTTGCTGACTTCTCAGTAAAAAACAACAGTCACGAACAGTGTCTTGGTGTCTTTCATTAACTCTTCTAAGAGAGCAATGCTCTCCAAACGTATTATCCAACCACAGGCTAGTGGATGATCCTTACTAGCAGTTCCTTTTTGTTCCCCTTCTGGTTTGCATTTATTTGGCCTAATTAATATTCAGTCTGAGGAGTTCACTTTCCACTTGCTCAGACAAATGAAGCAGAATTCAGGCAAAGAGGGCTTTTTGAATTTATCCAATGATCAACTTTCAAGTGCACGTCCTGCCATCTCAGGTGAAAGAGAGCTCATGTGTCAATAGTGAGGGGGTGAAGTACCAGCACTTCTGAGTCCATTGCAAGGTGCTGCATGGGCACAGACCACAGACCATTTTTTGAATGTCCTTTCCAAGGACAGGCAAGGTAAAATCTGGGAATCCAGCCTCAATCCCAAGGTCTATTGCACCATGGTAGGGACTGAGCTGCAGTTCCTCCATTTTCTAGCACCTTAACTCACCTTATCTTCATCTGCACATGTCCATAGGCTAAGGTGTTCTGTGTCAGTCTTGCTGCATACTTCATTTAAATATTCTAACAAAAGAACAGTTATAGAGATTCCAGTGTGACACCAGCCTGGAAGCAACACTAGTGGAGGGACACTACCAACATGAACAGAGGTAGAAGCCAAATATTGGTTTTGGCCCAAAGTTGGAACAGCTCTTGGTGACTCTGTGTATCACAACACCTAAGGATTAGGAAGCTGTCCCCAGCTGGGTGACTCAGATCACCAGAGTTGGGACCCAAACATCGGAGAGAGTCAGACACCCCAAAAAGCAGTGCAGAAAGCCTGTACTCCAAGCAAGAATCTGTCCAGATTTGGGCACCAGGAAATGTTAACCCTATCTAAACACTGCCCCAGATGTTTTAGTCCTTGCAGGGTCAGCAATACGGACCTCATAGAATGCACTGAGACCTTCCATCTCCTGTACTGACAGGGAAGCTCTAAGGAAGGACAGCAGCCAAATGCAAACCAGGTTTGATATGAAGGCCTATATATGCCTACTGTTTTCATATTGAAATATAGGAGGTTAGAGAACAGTAAGGCTGGATCCATCAGATGAATTTCAGTTGCTTATTTATGCTTGAACAAAGGTGAGGCAATGGAATAGATCGAATTTGTATTTCTTGAAATATTTTTTGTCATGCTAGAATAGAAACTGAAATTTAATCAAAATAAACTTGAGCAGTAAACGTAAGGGCTTGGATAAACTTTCTGACTGCCAACTGAGCCACTGTAACCATATGCATGTTCATAACCTGTGGAAAACGGGCTTGTGTGACCTCATAGAATCGTTTAGGTTGGAAAAGATCTCTAAGATCATCAAGTCCAACCATTAGCCTAACACTGCCAATTCTACCACTAAACCATGTCCCTAAATGCCACATCTACATGTCTTCTAAATACTTCCAGGGATGGGGACTCAACCATTTCCCTGGGTAGCCCATTCCAGTACTTGACAGCCCTTTCAGTGAAGACATTTTTCCTAATATCCGGGTAAGACCTCCACTGACACAACTTGAGGCCATTTCCTCTCATCCTATCTCTTGTTACCTGGGAGAAGAGACCAACACCCACCTTGCTACAGCCTCCTTTCAAGTAGTTGTGCTATGGTCTCCCCTCAGCCTCCTTTTCCCCAGGCTGAACAACCTCAGTTCCCTCAGCTGCTCCTCATCAGACTTGTGCTCCAGACCCTTCACCAGCTTCATTGCCCTTCTTTGGACATATTTCAGCACCTCAATGTCTTTCCTGTAGTGAGGGGCCCAAAAATGAACACAATATTTGAGGTGCAGCCTCACCAGTGCCGAGTACAGGGCATGATAACTTCCCTGCTCCTGCTGGCCACACTATTCCTGATACAAGCCAAGACACCATTGGCCTTCTTGGCCACCTGGGCACACTGCTGGCTCATATTCAGCCAGCTGTCAACCAACACCCCCAGGTCCTTTTCCACTGGGCAGCTTTCCAGCCACTCTTCCCCAAGCCTGTAGCATTGCCTGGGATTGTTGTGACCCAAGTGCAGGACCCAGCACTTGGCCTTGTTGAACCTCATACAATTGGCCTCGTCCCATTGATCCAGCCTGTCCAAATCCCTCTGTAGAGCCTTCCTACCCTCAAGTAAATGAACATTCCTGCCCAATTTGGTGTCATCTGCAAACTTACTGAGAGTGCACTCAATCCCTTCATCCAGGCCATTGATAAAGATATTAAACAGAACTGGGCCCAATATTGAGCCCTGGGGAACACCACTTGTGACTGGCTGCCAAGTGGATTTAACTCCATTCACTGCCATTCTTTGGGCTCGCCCATCCAACCAGTTTTTCCAAACATTTTTTTACCCAGCAGAGAGTACACCCATCCAAGCCAGGAGCAGCCAGATTCTCCAGGAGGATTCTGTGGGAAAAGGTGACAAAGTCTTTACTAAATTCTAGGTAGATATGCTGGTTTTGGCTGGGGTAGAGTTAATTTTCTTCACAGTAGCTTGTATGGGGCTATGTTTTGGATTTGTGCTGGAAACAGGGATGTTTTAGTTACTGCTGAGCAGTGCTGACATACAGTCAAGGACTTTTCAGCCTCTCACCCCACACCACCAGCAAGGAGGTTGGGGGTGCACAAGAAGCTGGGAGAGGACACAGCTGGGACAGCTGATCCCAGCTGACCAAAGGAATATTCCAGATCACATGGCGTCATTCTCAGCGCATAAAGCTGGGGAAAAAGAAGGAGAGGAGGGGTATTCAGAGTGATGGTGTTTGTCTTCCCAAGTAACTGTTACATGTGATGGAGCCCTGCTTTCCTGGAGATGGCTGAACATTGGCTTTCCTGCTGGTGGGAACTAGTGAATGAATTCCATGTTCTGCTTTGCTTGCATGTGCAGCTTTTTCTTTACCTGTTAAGCTGTCTTTAGAGTTTTCTCACTCTTCCCCTTCCAGTTCTCTCTCCTATCCCACCCAGAGTGGGGAGTGGTGGTGCTTAGTTACCAGCTAGGGTTGACAACATCCACAGCCTTTCCCTCATCCACTAAGCCGGTCACCTTCTCATAGAAGGAGATCAGATTAGTCAAGCAGGACCTGCCTTTCATGAACCCCTGCTGACTGGGCCTGATCACCTGGTTGTCTTGAATGTGCTGCATGATTGCACTCAAGATGATCTGCTCCAGAACCTTCCTTGGCACCAAGGTCAGACTGACAGGCCTGTAGTTCCCTGGATCCTCCTTCCAGGCCTTCTTGTAGATGGGCGTCACATTTGCTAACCTCCAGTCAACTGGGACCTCCCCAGTTAGTCAGGACTGCTGATAAATGATGGAAAGTGACTTGGTGAGCACTTTTGCCAGCTCCCTCAGTACCCTTGGGTGGATCCCAAGGTGGAGTCCTATAGACTTGTGCGTGTCTAAGTGGTGCAGCAGGTCACTAACCATTTCCCCTTGGATGATGAGGGCTTCATTGTTCTCCCCATCCCTGTCTTCCAGCTCAGGGGGCTGGGTACCCAGGGAACAACCAGTCTTACTATTAAAGAATGAGGCAAAGAAGGCATTAAGTACCTCAGCCTTTTCCTCATCCTTGGTCACTGTGTTTCCCCCCATATCCAATAAAGGATGGATATTCTCCTTAACCATCCTTTTGGTGCTAATGTATTTATAGAAACATTTTAATTGTCTTTTACAGCAGTAGCCAGATTAAGTTCTAGCTGGGCTTTGGCCCTTCTAACTTCCTCCCTGCATAACCTCCTGACATCTTTGTAGCCCTCCTGAGTTGCCTGCCCCTTCTTCCAAAGGGCATAAACTCTCCTTTTTACCCTGAGCTCCAGCCAAAGCTCCCTGTTCAGCCAGGCTGGTCTTCTTCCCTGCCAGCTCATCTTTCAGCACATGGGGACAGCCTACTCCTGTGCCTTTAAGGTTTCCTTCTTGAAGACTGTCCAGCCTTCCTGGACTCCTTTGCCCTTCAGGACTGCCGCCCAAAGGACTCTGTCAGCCAGGCTCCTAAACAGGCCAAAGTCTGCCCTCTGGAAGCCCAAGGTAGCAGTTCTGCTGACCCCCTCCTTACTTCTCCAAGAATTGAAAACTCTATCATTTTGTGATCACTATTCCCAAGATGGCCCCCAACCATCACATCACCCACCAGTCCTTCTCTGTTTGGAAACAACAGGTCCAGCAAGGTGCCTTCCGTAGCTGGTTCCCTCACCAGCTGTGTCAGGAAGTTACCTTCCACACACTCCAGGACACTGTCTGGATCCATGGCGCTGACCCGAGAGGGCTTGCTGCCCTGACACCATGGATAATGCCAGAAAGTGACCTCAGTGCTCCCTTCTCCCCTTCTGCAGCCCATCACCCTGGGATCAGGGAAGCACAGTTTTTAGTTTTCTCAAGCAGCAGGAAGACTCGAGCCCCAGGATCCCATCTCCTGGCGAACAGCCAGCCAGCTCTTACACCAACAGCAGGGCCACTTCCCCCCACTCTGTGGAAAGCTCTAGAATCCAGCTCTTCAGGGTGGTATTCGACTGCATTAAACATTAGGCCACACTTTCTCTTTCTGAAATCCCTTTATTTGCTCCCTCCACACTTTCCAAATTTTGCAGCTAATGAGTCTGGGACCCTACAGACAATAGCCTTAGTCCCACACCATCTCAATTAACATTTTTCACCCTACGCACTGCATGTAGCAAGGATCCTGTGAAACAAATAATATATGACAGGGTATAATCTTTTCCTGCTAGCTAGCCCTGTCCCAAGATGGATTAGTTCTCCTTTATTATGGGTCCTTTATCAACCAGCCCAGAGAACTACAGTTTTATTACTATGAGCTTAAATAATTATGTATGTCTATCCTAATAAGAGAAAACATGGTTTGAATTTTGTAACAGATGATCTTGAGGACTTCAAGCCTGCTATGTCGCTGCAGTTGGCCATAACTGTCAAACTGACTAGTTTTATTATAAATTTAAATTACGAAAATCTCATTAAGTTCTGAGCTTTCACTGTGATACATGCATCGTACAGATCTTATTTACTTGTTATTCACATTTCTATGGTGCTAATCATCAGAATATCCTCCTGATGAAAGAACATGCCATCATTTTGGGTAGGAAAGCATTTCCATGCCAGGAAAAACTGTAACAACCCAAATGTACTTCCTAAGCTGGAGGAAAGAGAATTCCTCCTGCATCAACCAAAGACTGGCAACGTTAGCACTGAGCTGGTATCTCCTCCAGATTTAAGAGGTCAGCTGTTGCAAAGATGTAGACTGTTCTTACTCTACTGAAATATGGGAAATGCATCTGCCAATGTCTGGGTTGGAAGATTAGTATTTTTAAAGTGATTTAATCACTACAGTTTAACCTATGGAAACTTCTGGACAAATAAGCAGTGGACGTGCAGTGCCAAGTCAATCTAAACACACGGAGTTCAACCTAACACATTTGGGTTGAACCTACTGTTTTTAGCCTGACCATTGTCAGAGGGAAAAAGTAATAGATGTGTGGATGTGAAAACTGGGATACTTTCAGAGATTTGGAGGTACTTATGAGCTGAGTAGTGTCCTGAACTATTGTTGTTGAATCTCATTTCTCTTTGGTACCTTGTAATTGGGTGATTGCAAAGGTTTACAATACCCAACATATTGTAGCACAATACAAGACTATAAAATTGCTTTGTTTTCCTGCCAGTTATGTGGTGAGAAATATATGGCTGACATGTCTTGCCACATAGGGGAAAAAAATCATTTCCCAATTAGCTTTGTATATTTTTGGCTAAGAAGTTTTCTCATGAGTCACAAATCATTTTCTCATGGCATCAGTAGCCTTATTACATATGCAACTAATTTTGTTCTGTAATCTAAAGCAGCAACAAAATGAAAATTTCTGATATCTCTCCTGGCATTCAATTATGAGAAGCTGCAATAATTTTTCCTTGTCTTCAAACAGCAGTAGGTACAAAGGATCTCAAGAACAGGAATACCATTGTGCTTTCAGTTGGCAATAAGGAACATAATGAATAGCATGTATAATGATCCTGTCCTCAGCGCATCAGTCACCACTGACAATTTTCTGTCAGAGCTGCAAAACAATGCCAGCTCAAAAAAACATTTTCATAGAGCTCTTCTTTTACTTATTTATCACATGGAATTAATATTGGCCCCACCCTATTCTCAGTGAGATCAAGAGAGAGTTCAAAATTGGTTTCAACAAAAGAGAAATTAAAGATTCCTTTTTCATTTGCTGACCCATGAAAAAGAGAGAGAAATAGTAACCACATTAAATAAAAAGCAATGTAAGTACTTGGCAATCGACAACATTATAAATAGAAAATGTTTCATTTTGAAGAACATTAGAAAATTTAAACATAGTGATTCCTGCTTGCTTGCTCCTTCTGGGTTTGTCTACCTCCCCCAAGAAGTGGTCTTGCTGTCCTCCATGAGAGACCATCCACTATGAAAGCGGTGAAGTTTACCATAGGATATACATTTTGTGAAAGATGGGCCACTTGACAATGGAACTTGTGTTACAGACTGGCTACTTTAATGTTGAAGTCTTCGTCCTGAGAGTTTCTTGAGTTGCTGCTCTTTTCATGGTTCAATTGTTTTGAATATTCCCTGCTGTAAAATGACATCTGATGCAGTCTACATCTTTTTTAAAAAAACAGCCAAACTCCTGTCCATGACAAAAATGCTCCATAATGTCAAACCAATTGCAGGTATGTTGAAGTTGGCATGCTAAACCTTCGAAGATATATTATCTAGAATTTTGAGACAAAGGTAAATTATCCAAGAAAGGTAAATTATCCAACAAATCCTAGAAAACTTCCCACTGCAGCCCGCAAATGAAACAGCAGCACGACTATTTCACCACAGGCATGAAAATGACTCCAAAGATTTAACTCATAACATGGACATAAGTAGGAATAACTCACCTCAAGATTTTCAGGCCTTTAAACGTCTCAATACTCTCTGCTTTCAGCAGAAAACTTTGAGTGGATTAGCAATAGATATTTTCAGCTTCATTTCTGCGATGCTACAGAAGGTTAGAGATATAGTGTCTCAGGTATTACATTCAGGATGGAGGGCAGGCACCAGCACAGTCAGAGGGAGCCCTGCCTTGTCAAATTACACTACATCGCATAGGAGGCCACAACCTCAGCTTTCACCCAGTACGCCCAGCACCTCTGTCAGCCTCTAACTACATTTTCGTGTATAAGCACCGACCCACAGGTCACATCAGGTGAGTTCAGATTGTCTTTCTTGCTGATTGTCAGTCAGCTGCATTTTAGCAAGGACCAGTGACGGCTGATCAATGAATTAGGTGCAGGATCTTTCCATACTCCCACCTGGGTTTATGCTGGCCCAGCAAGGGCACAGATGCCAGACTGGCTGTGTGCAATGAAGGGGGGGAGGTTCCTCTTCCTTTTTGGAGACCGCTCTCCTTTGCACAGTGTCCAAAGAGATTCTACAGACAAAGACAGTTGCCAGCACCATCCGCTCTCCCTCAGGCCTGGGTTAGCAAAGCTGGAGGAGCCGAGGAGAGGAACTGACGCAGTCCAGCCACAGGGGAAGTGTTTTGCTGTAAGATCAGGAAAGCCCAGACCTATCACACTCACTAGGACTGTGCCAGTACCAAACTGTACCAGCCTGACTCCAACACCAAGTAGCTCTCCAGATCTCTGGTGGGGAGGGTCGTTAGGATTATGAGCCTGATTCCAAACCCACTAATGACTCGCTTGTTTTTAAAGAATCAGGCTGCCTGTACATCCAGGACTGCTGAGTTCAGTTTCTTCTGCAAACCAACATACTTTCAGAAATGAAAAATGAACAGAGACAGGAGCCAGTTTTAAGGCAGGCATGCCTCGAGAGGAGAGTTCACTCTTGTCCCTCAAAGGTATTTCAGCTCTACCAGTTTGTTGCAAAGCGCTGGCTGCTCGGGATTCTCCAAGCCCACCTCGCTTCCAGGTAGTGGTGAGCTTCAAGTAGAAATATGCTGCAAATCAGGGGGTTTTCTTGTCTAGCATCCGCCCAAGTCCACATTATAGCACTTACAGTCACTGATGGCTCAGTCCCAAGCAATGACAAGGCTGAGGGCCTGTTTCATCTTAATCAACTCACACTGACTAGCTTTAACTACCTCTTATGGATTGGCCTTACAGCTCTCCAATTGTACTTTTCCTGCCAAGATTGTTCATTTCAATGTTTTTCTTTCAAGTGTCTCAAGAGCACAGTTCATACGACTCCATATAAATCTCCAAATTTACAGTATGTCAACATTATACACAAGATGGTCAGGAAATTATGCCTAATAGAAAACTGTCAGCAGCAGATTATGAGAGAAGTGTGGGGGACAGGTAACGATAAGGCAGGAGAGAAATATAAAGACCTGCAGGAAAACAAAAGAAGGAGCAGCAGGTCTGGGTACAGAGGCCAGGTCACCAGTTGGCATTTTTGCCAGCTTAATCATGTCAACTGGTGGTCCTATTTTTACAGCATTTTTCTCTTGCCCTAGCAATCTTACCAGCACAAAAGTATCAGAGCTTTCTTTGCTTCAGGAATCTAGGAAAACTACACAAACCCTGAATACCTGTTTTGTTGGTTGAGTCTGCCTCCAAACCCAAAGTTTAATAAATCAGCCACCCCACCAGTCCTTCCTTCATGCAGGGATGGGGTCTGGGTGTCAGCACAGAAGAAGAGCAGGGGCTGCATGAAGGCACTGCCCATCCTCCTTCCCTCAGAGGGCACCAGCACTCTTCACTCTGAGTTTGTCCATGGGTGAGGACAACATGGCAGGTGAAAATGGGCATGGTAGACCCATGCCTTACCACTGGGTAGATGTGCTTGAGCCCCCTTCCCTCTCCTCCCTTCCAGACTCTGAACCATAGGTCCCAAGGCCAGCACTCTCCTCCTTTTCAACTGTAGTTCCCAGCTGGGTTAATTTCTCTGTCCTGCCAAGATGGACAGAAAGGTAGGCTGGTTTTATTAACATGGCAGACAGGAAGAATGGAGCCCAGAGGACCTATTTCTGGCAGCCTTTGATGTCTTCCCCTTCTAACCTTGACAAAAGGGGTGAGGGGAGGAGAAAGCAAGTGGTTGGGTTGCGAGCCTCTTGCTGGAGGAGTGCAGGAGGAAACCTGCCAGCAACAGAAGAGTGAGAAAGGGACAGATATGAGCCTGGAAATCCGGAAAAGCAAATCAAGAGGGACACAACAAGCCACCCGTACCAACAATCAGTGCTTAAAAGTCCATCTGCCTGCCCCCCTCCCATCCTGCCTACTCGGGTGCCTGGTCATTAACCAGCCATCCCAGGGTGTTCTGGTCCCAGCCTCCTCCTGTGAAACTAAGGCTGTTTTCAAGCAGGATCGTGTGCTAAGGGAAAACCCTGAGTAGTCCTGCTGGACCAGGACAGATGGTCACAGCTTTCTGCAGCTAAACTTGTTGTGCAGCCCAGGCAGTGGTAAATCTTTGTTCCTCTATTAAACACTTCTGTAGTTAGAAGACACTCAAAGCTGAGTTTTTGGTAGAGCCAGTGGGTGCATAAGGTTAAGCCACACTCATGTGTTTAGCTATTTCTTTTTCCAAGTGAGAAAAAAAAAGGAAACTCAGCTTTTTAACGAAGGTTTTGTCGCATCCTCCCTCGGTACCCAGTTCAGGTTTTGTTCTCCAGACAGGACATTTATTCGTCTGTCTTGGAGCTAATAAGCAGAGTTTTGAAGTTAAAGCAGCCTTTGTAAGTGAATCTTGTTATGGGTAAGTTTAGGGGTGGGGGGGAGGGTTAATCCTATGCTTTTTCCACTATGAAACCCAAAAACCATCAGCTACTGTCTTTTTCCCTTCAGCTTCTTTTTTCCTTTGCCTTTCTTTCCAAAAGGTTGGGATAGAAAATCCAGATCCCTATCCCTCTGCACTTTTGTTTCTAATAGGTTTCAAAGACTCAATGATGAGCCATGATTTTTTCCCTCCCTCCCCTCAGTCAGCTGAAACAGAAACCGTGTTCTGCCGTCATCTGGCAGAAAAGAGCAGTGTCAGGGACCCACGGCAGGGAGGTCACCAGTAAAATGGACATGGAACCTGAAATATGTGCTGCCCACAGAAGGACACCATCTGGCTAAGGGTCAAGGCTTCTCTTCGGCTTGTGGCTATTTTAGTTATTAACATTTGAGATATTCAGGCCTTGGGAATCGGTTCTGAAATAGGGAGCCCACGTCTTAGCTTGAAGCCTCCCAGTATTTTCACCTCGAGCTCAATGAATGGTGAATCAGGTCCTTAATACAAATACTAAAAGGGAGAAAATACTGCCTTTCATTCAATGCTAATATACTTGACCGCACACACACTTTTCCCAGCTGATAGATTAGAGCTTTTATTTGCATTTGGGTCCCTCTAGTGGAAAAAGAAAGAACTCTGAAGGCCGCTGCAAAACTTGCGTGTGATGAGCTTCGTTACGCAACCGCACAGTTTGCAACCAGTGGCGTTTCTGTGCCTTTGTTTCACCATTTAACACCAGGGCACACCGCAGCTTGGTACAGATTAAACTGTTGTGGTGATAGAACCCAAATATCAGCCCCACACACACACATCCTGAGGACTCCTCCTGGACTCCTGGTCACCTACGTACCAGGATATTTCACATCTTTTCCATCATTCAGGTGTTCTGGGATGGAGCAGCCCCATGGAGCTGTACAGACTGGGAGACAGCTGGCTTGGGAGCAGCTTTGCAGAAAAGGACCTGGGATCCTGATGGACACCAAGTGAACCCGAGTCAGCAGGGCACCTTTCCCAACTGAGCTGTAGCAAGACTGAAGCTTTGGGCTTCGAAACACAATGCAGGCATTGACAGACCAGATTAAGTCCTACAGAAGGCCACCAGGGTGGTTGGGGGCTAGAGCACATGATGTAGGAGGAGAAGCTGAGAGAGACAGCCTTGTTCAGCCTGGAGGAGAAATGGCTCAGCAGAGACCTTACTGCTGTCTGCGACAATCTAATGGGACGGCACAAAGAAGGTGAAGTCCATCTCTTCTCAGAGGTGGACAGTGAAGAGACACAAGGCAACAGACACAAGTCAGAACTAGGGGAATTCTAAAGAGACACAAGGGAAAAATATTTCACTGTAAACATGGTTCATCAGTGGAGAAAGTACCCAGAGAAGGTGGGGAATCTCCAGCTCTGGAAATACTCAAGACTTGATCAGACAAGGCCCTGAGCAATATGCTCTGATTTCTAAGTCAGCTCTGCTTTGAGCAGGAGGTTGGGCCAGGTGAAGTCTAGAGGTTTCTCCCAATCCAAATTATTCTGGTTTGCAACTCTCACCCACTGAATAACTCATCTGGGCCCTGGCTTCGGTGAAGATGATTTTGAAAAGGAGAGGTTAACTATATAAGAAATTAGCCAAATAGACAAATCCAACATCTGAGGTTGTAGAACAGAGCCAATATCTGAAGGACAGCTGTCAGTCTGCATTCGTCCCACCTAAGGTCAGGTGCCTGCATGAGGAATATGGCCACCCAGTCCTGACCCGTTCTGAATCACCCCCTCTCTCTCCATCACTGAAGAAAGAAGCTGAAATGCAGAAAAATTCAGTGACACATTCTCATAGTAATTCAGCAGCTCCGGAGAACAATTCTTGCGTGCTTCAAATCAAGTCACACTGCTGTTTAGAGATGAAATAATAGGATTTGGGGTGGGGCAGAGGGAGGGAGTTAATGCTTTTCGCATCGCAGCCAGAGTAACAAAATGGTTATATTCATTTGGAAAAAAAATTCTGGCAGATCTGCTTGACTGTGTTTATTTTTTTGCTAGTTATTTCTTCATTCTTCTGTATTTTACGACTACATGATGTTGTTAGGAATTACAGGCCTGGTTTTGCTCCCGCTGAAATAAGCGGAAAACTCACTGATTTGTCTACTGCCAAACCAAGATTTTTATGACCTGACGCAGGCAGGCTTCCACAGTGGTCAGCCCAGCACATGGCCAGCCTGGCCAAGAGAGTGGCCAGCCTTTCTCCAGGGCAAGGTGCTTGCTGTCCTCAACAGATGGTTGCGTGGATATTTCCTCTCTTAAGCAAGGGACCGTTCTCTCATCTCACACGCAGCACAGCAGCTTTTGCCAAACCTTTCAGAAAATATTCAACCTGGAGCAGGAGGTCTTGGTGAAAAGTTGTGGCTCCAAGGGTTAAAATGCAACCGAGCTGTGGGTCTAAAGAAGTAATTGGTAACATTACTGTGTACAACAGTATGAGCTGCTCTGTCTTCTGCTGGGTAGTGTTAGCATGGTCTTGCAGGGCTGTGGAGCAAGTGATGGGTCATCAGTAGGAAAGCATATGGCACAAGGAGCATTCCTTCTGGTTTCAAGTTGTTCAAATACCAGTTGAGTGTCACACTGAAACAGGAAAACTCCAGGACTATACTTCAACACAAGAATCTGCTCAGCTTCAGGCAGAAAGAGAAAAATGTTGTGTGTCCGTGTGACCAAAGCCACAGACCAGAAACTGAGCAAGGAATAAGGGAGGTGATAGGACAGCAGGTCCCTACCCAGGTCATCCTGAAGCAGCGATGTGAGCTGATGACATGACCTTGAAAGAGAAGTTTTCTGTCATGGAATAAAAAATGCCAGCATTAATGAAATAACCCCCTTCTTTCTGCTTTGGGGACTGGAAAAGACCTGTCTGATGTTGCTGGGCTGCTGAGCACCTGATTCCAGTGCATTTAAGACACCAGGCCTTAGCAGGTGAGCTTCAGTCCTTAAAATCATATAATTACCCAAAATATCACACTGATCTGACAGCCAACTCCCTGAGCCATTATATTTGAGAGTTCAAAACAGTGTGAAAAGTGAAGACCCATGAACAAAATTCTTCGAAGGACCTCAGTTCCAAGGGCTTCCCTACCTATGTAATTAAGTGACTTTAATATTATAAATGCATACCATGGCACATGAAGAGTGGTGGTTAGAAGAGAGGAGCCAGCTTCCTTCATCCACCCCAGTAATGCCATTGTCCAGCTAGGTTTTCCTGCACATGGGACCCAAGGGAGAAGGGAAGGTGTCTTGCACTGAGAGAGCATGAAGGCATGGCTGAGCATGCATTTGGCTTTAAGCCCCCAAGTTCAGTAATACACAGCAGCCTCAGTGCACTTTTTCCACCTCTCTCTGCCTTGACTCAATGCGTGACAAAGCAACAGGAGGTCATGAAGACAGGAGAAACCAAAGAAAGGACGAGAGCAAAACACAGAAGCCAAATGTTAGAGGAATGAGTGCCAGATCTTTGCATAAGCAAATCTGTTGCCAATCACTTTACTGGATAGAGAAGCTGGTGCGCCTTGAGCACAGTTTTCCCATCCAAAGAATCTGGATTTTAAGATAATTCTGCTGGCTAAAACTTGCCATAGGACCCTGATCCCTTCAGCTCCATGGCAAAGGGTGGAAGGCAGCACATGGACCTCGCTGGTAACCACACATGACATTGGTTTCAAACATTATTTTGAGCCTCAGTTAAAGAGGGAGGCATGATTGCCTGATGTCCATCTCTCTGATTTCTTGGTAGCTGTATGTCCATGTGATAGTTCTGCACAACTGAGTCCCAACATAACTATTCCATAGCAACTGTCTTCTCGTTTACCTCCTTGCTGACATTAGCGTACACTGCGGTCACACTGTAGACCCCTAGCTGATCAGGACAACTTTGCATCCTCACTTCAGGGTATCTTCCCTGGCAGGACTTTCCCAGCCCAGAGCTTTACTGTCTGGCAGAAACAGGTCCATCCCTCAACCTCTGCTACTGCCTGTCTCTGTGGGATCTCCATGGTGGTTGCACTGACCATGATGGTGAGTGATCCAGTATGGCCCACTAGCCCCTGCTCCTTTCAGGGCATGAATTCTCCTCTCTTCCCTATATAAGAGAGAGAAGCTGGTCTGGCTGAGAGTGGCCCTGGCAAAAACCTCCTGGGCAAAGGAGCCGACTGGCGTGCCAGAGCTGTGCAATGAGTCCTTATGGCCCAGGTGTGCTGTCTGATAGGACAAAGTATAAAGGAAACCCATGTTTAACAGTGCCAAATTCTGCCAAAGGGGGTCTCATTCCAGGGATCTGAGACCATGCTAAACACTCCATTGCTTGCCCCGCAAGGGACCTGCTCGCAGCTAATCCTTCCTGGCCAAAACACCACCTCCCAGACAGCAAAACCCAAAATACCATAGTGGAGAGCTGTAGAGATGTCTTAGCTATGCTGGGACAGGGACTTCAACCATATCCATGCATTAGCAGGGAGCTCTTCTTTTCCATGCAGAGCTGTCTCTTACTCTGCCAGCAGGTTTCAGAAATAATCATCAACAACAGAGGGCTTTCAGGACTATTTTACACCAGGATCTACAAAGGGGTGTCCACAAGGTTATAAAATATCATGTCCCACATTGCCCCAGTTCTGCTGTTAGTGAAAGCTGAAAGGTTGGGCTCTGCAGAGCCCTAGCAAGCTCAGAGGGTTGGAAAAGCAGCAGATAATGTCAATCTACTCTGTAATTAATAAAATATTTATACTTTCACCACATTTGGCATTAATTCTTGGGAACAAATGACAATCAATCATGATGTTAAGATGACTTTATTGTGCAATTTTAGGTGCTTGCTCCCAATACTAGAAGCAGTCAAGTTTCTCAAGCAAAACAATTTTATGAAAACTCTGACATGAACAAAGCAATACTTCACCCCCAAATTCAGCCTGCAATTAGCTGAAATTTTCTTCCAAAAATCACAGTCCAAAGAAACAGGAGAACTGATGAATTTCAGCCTAAGCATTTTGAGCTTCACGGAGTTTCAAGTGAGAAAAGTGGACCTTATAGTGGAAAAATGTTTGGCAATACTATTGGCATATTGGCATAGCAATTACTACCAGCTCCACCTATAACATCTTCAAACCAGTATATACTGTAGAGTGCCTAGTAAAAAGTAGATTAGTGAGCCCGAGTGTTTCCACTATTATTTGTATTGATGCTTGCCATGAGAATAACAATGTTTCATCTATGAATAAAAACATCAAGTTTAAGCCTTTCTGGCACTACATATAAAACTTCCCTTTTCTCCCACATGTTAACATGGAGATTCACAGGCAACATGCCAAGAAGACCGGAGAAGCTAAATTCACTGTATAAATAATTCAGGATCAAAACCACTGGTGGTAAATCTGGAAAGTCACCATCTGACCTACCATATGTGGTTACTATGGAAATAGCTTTCTCCTTTAACTTAATGTACTCAGTAGTGGGAACCATTTCCTTGTGATTCACATGAATCTCTGGCATGTGCTCCACTGCTAAGTGCCAGCGAAAAGCTGTTTGTTGCAGTGATATTATAATACCGTGACAGGACTACAGGACTGGAAACTGCCACAAACTGGGTCTGAGCTAACTGGAGCAATGTTAGTGTCGAATGCCAGTAATATCAGTCCCAAGTCGATAATAAAACTGTAGCTCACAATGAATAAGCACAGCTTGTTTCCAACCCAGAGATGAGGTTCATGGCCACCTGCTTGTAAAATGTGTTCTTGTTTGGATTAAAAAGGGTGGGCTTGTGATTTGAAGGATTAAGTACAGTGTAAAGATTCGAGAACTCAGGACTTGTTACCTGCTCCTGCTAATGCTGCATTGTCCGTGAAAGTCATTTCACTTCTCTATGGCTGTAAAATGGAAATACTTAGATATTCCTATATATACATCACAGTGTTTTAACAGATTGCGTATCCTGGTGATTATAGCATCAGTCAGGAAGAAAAGAAAAAGATCTTGGGATTAAATCTATTGGAGTGATAAGGGAAAAGGAAGAAGGGTCAAGTACTGGTATAAGTCTCCAGAGTTTTAGCAAAATCAAGAACAGCACACTAGTGATGGTCAAAATCAGTCCACTCTGAGCACCACCGGGAAGCAGTGTGGGAAACTGAACAGGAAAGGAAAGAACAGAATGGCCAGGTTATTGTTACATGGGTAGTTTTTCCAAAGCCTTCACTTCACCTGTGAGATAAATAGCGTGTTTTGCTAAATAGCAAAAGAATATTTAAATTTGTGTAATGCCTCTACAGTGGCAAATCAAAATTCTGCATCATGCACCCTAGCTTTACAAGGCCACTGAAAGGAAGCCACCTCCAGGATGAAGTGCAGTAGTTGTTATGCTGCTCGTATTAACGGTCTATCCAAGCGCAGCAGCAGCAGATACTAGTTTATTTAATATTTTAGAAACCAAAGCCGGTACAACCCCTGGTTATTAACCAGTGCTCTGCAGAGCAGGCAGGACAGCTGGTTTCACAGCCTGCCTTTCCCTTGCATGGGCCAGCAGAGATCCCTGTCCTTTGCAAGGACGTAAAAATTCCTAGTCTTTTGCTACGGGACAAATAGGACAATGGTGCAAAGCTCCTTAAAGTGAAAGGAAAAGGGCAGGAAAGCCCTATAGAAGATGCTCTCCTTTAGGAATGCTGGGATCCATCAGGCCCTGAAAAGTAGCGAGCAGGTCCTTGAAGAGCAGTCCACGGGATGATGGGTAGGCACGGTCCCTGCAGAAAGCAGAGAGAGGCACATCCAGAGGGCTCAGGACTCATCACCCCCTGTCTCTCTCTGTGGGTGATATGGCTCTCCCACTCCTTGATGCAATCCACGACTCTGCAGTCAAATGTGGAGAATATGGACTTTGGAGAGTCTCTGGGAATTTGGCACTTTAATAATTCCTGGCTCACTTTAACTCCTTGCTTTCCCCCACATTTTTATCGTGGAGTAAGAACAATGGCTTTCAAATATCCCAGAGTTGAGCGAACACAAAGCACAAAATAAAAGTTCTGTTTGACACCTTTGTAACAACAGTGAACACAACACCTTGGTGTAATTTAGGATACCATTGGTGACTCCAAACTGAGTATTTGATATCTACTGACATGGAAAAGTCATCATTTGTGCCAGCTGGGTCACACTGGTACCTACAAACATGATGGCCACTCATGATGGCCACTGCCTGCACCCAGATATATTACAGACCAAGCCATTAAGATGCTCTCATCCTTTTGTAGACAGAACTCAACCATGTATCTAGAAGTACTGATGTGATGGTGAAGTGTAGTTGTCATCCAGGTATTCAAGCATCCCACGATTCAAGCAATACACATTTCAGTGCCTCTGACAGAGTTTATTAATGATTCACAGACCCTAGCACATGTTCCCACCTTCATAGGACACTGAAATGATCAGCCGACCAGCTGCTATATAGGCAAAAGTACTCATCAAAAGTGCAAAGCATGATGCCACGGTGTGGGGCCCCAGAGAAAATTTGGTATAAAACCTTCCTCTGTGGCGCTCGTGCTTGAGGTGTCATTTGGATCCACCATCATTTCATTTTCTGTGTGCAAGGAGGAAAGGCCTAACAGCTGGGCTGCTCAAACAGCAACTGTTTGCAGAAATCCATGTTTTGCCCATTGCAATGGGCTCCCCCTGCGGTGGACAGTGAACCTCCAGATGAGAAGGTGTTAGGGGACTGTAACAACTCTCAAGAATCATACAGCTCTTGAAGGACAGCGGCCCTGATTCTCCTTACTTTTAATAACCACTGTTCATTATTTTTTTTATTTGTTCTGATACCTGAGCTGTGTCCAAAATGGGGAGCAATACTGCCTTTTACAGTTATTAGAAGATTCAAGCACTAGTCAAGATCCTACATGTCCAGATATGATGAAGTGTAACACACTTTTTTTCTGGAATTCAAAATCTTTTCCCCTAACAGCCAGCTAGTCATGATAGAGATTAAAAAGCTAGCGGATGGGTCACTAGTTCTTTCCAGACCCTGCCCTAGCTCTGTAATACAGTGACCATCACAGTCTACAGATTTACACCCCATTACCTGCGCCACCGATGTGCATTTTTCAAACTCAGGCAAATGGAGTTTGATCTCATCTGTTAAAACGGTGTCAGCAAAACATGCATCAAGGAGTAGCAAAAAGCTCTTCGCTATGGATAGAAAGCTTTTGCTTTGGTCTAATCTCAGCATTGCCCTTTCCCAAAGTGCAACACACAGCACACTGGTTTTTGGAGGCAGCGTGCAGATTGCCTGCACTTATCCTCGCACCGTCATTTATTAAGTGTTAGCAAAGATACTGTGTGCTATCAACATTTACGGAGCATCGACCTTGTTGTAAGGGGCAATGCAGAGCTCATGCTGTCCAGTGGGAGAGTTTGCAGCAGCAGACCCTGGAGAGACACTTTCCTCTCCACCTCCACACCTGGGCAGGTCGGCTGCTCTGCTCTCACGGGAGGACAGTCCCAAAGTGTTGGCAGTCTCCTAGGGGAAAGGCGGCTCCTGCACCTTCACACACAGGGCAGCTGCAGTGGGGACAAGGGTTAAGAGCTACACCCTCTGCAGTTGTCTCAGTCTGGACAGATGCATTAAATGGCTGTTCTTCTTAATCAGCCATTACAAAGATAAATAATTATTCAGGTGAGGTGTGAATATCTGAAATGGAGGCTGCAACCTTGCAGCTATGTGTGTGCTGAGATACAATCAGTCTATAGTCCTAGAAATGAAATTTTTAATCTTCTAGGGCATCTAGTCACAGGTACTGCCTCAGGTATGCGGGGGTGATCTTGACCTTGGACATAGCCCTCAGCCTGAGCAGAGACTCACCTGGCACCCGATAATTTAGGTGCACCTCCCCAAGCCAAGGCAGGCCAGCTGTCCCAGCACCTCAGCCCCTCAAGCTCTGCCTTCCTAATTCACGTGGTGCTGGGGTGCCTGTGTCTGGTCCTGCCCCATCCTCCGGATATGGAGTGCATGCAGGGAGACCCACAGCAGCGCTTTCAGGGCTCGACGGCTCTGGGTCTGCATGGCCTGGGCACAGCTAACCCACTTCCCGGACTGACTCAACCCTGCAAACACCATCCCCATGCCCACACAGCCCTGCTCTTAACATTAGTAAGCTCTGTCAGCTCCGTGTCTCTGGTCCGGTTAACCACAAGGCACCTGAGCTCGTCATGAATGATGGAGGAGGAATGACGTTGCCCTCCCTGGGCTGGGCAGTCTGTCTCAGCACTTTGAATGCCAAAAACTTTGCCCTACCAGGCAGGCAGATAGACCTCCTGTAATTAAGTAATGAGCCCCAGTACCTTCCATTACCTCGCAATCACATACTATTATGCTGACTCTCCTTACCCTCCTTAACTTTCATGTGAGAACGGCTCGGATGCTTAATTCTGAAAATGATGGATGATCTCTAAATGGGCAAAGAATCTCAATTTCCTCACATGCGATTAATATTATCTGGCCTAGGCAGCGCTGCATTTCTGAGAGCTCTGCCCGTAAAGCCCTGCTTTCCTACAGCCCACAGAAATTCAAAAGCCATCTCAACATGTCCAAAATGTAAAAGACACAGCTGAGCATTTTTTCACCATGTTTTATGGTCTTTATGGCATCCAAAGCAAATCAAGGAATTTGTGTGATTAGCAATTATTTGTGTCAGGCAGACTCTGAACTCACAGTTGTGGCTCAGTTATCTGCTTGCATGGCCATGTCCACCCATGTCTGCAGGGGATGCATAAGCATTCACATTATTAGGACATGAAACCCGAATCTTTTTGTGCAAAACAAAATAATCTTTGACTGGACTATTTATGAGAGTGCAAACATTTGGCTGTCCTAATAATGTTTTTATTTTGTTTTGCACAAAAAGATTCGGGTTTCATCCGCTGAAAAAAGGAAAGGCTTTGGCTCTCAACCCAATTCACAGACAAAAACATTTGGACCTTTAGTTATCGTGAACTAAAAAGAAAAAAAATTATTTGGCTTTTACATTGTTTTGTTTGTTTGTTTCAATAAAACCAGGAATTTTCCACATCAGTTTCTATTTTGACAATGAAGTGATTTCTTTTCAAGCAGCATTTTCAAAGGAATATTCCAACTGGCTTTAGCTGCTCACATTTTTTTCCAATAAAGAAAGGGAAAATGTCAGTGCAAGAGACAAAAGCTGCAGAGTCATACAAGGATGAGTGATCATGAGGAGTGCATTTTACTTGGCTATTTCCAAAAATCTGTTCCTCAGTAAATAATAGTTCTTGTTCATCTACAGATCTCAAATAACATTTCTAAGAGAAGCCTTTATCCTTAAAATAAAAATTCACTTCTTTCACATGTTTTTCAGAAAAGGGATGTACATACACTTCACATGCAAAATTATTTCTAGCCACCCACACTAACTTCAGTAACCACATATTCCAATTTCCATAACCCATTTTCTTCCCCACACTTTCTCCTCACTGAACTGTCAAATCCTTCGTTGCACTGTAATCTCCTTTTCCATACAATTTCCTTTCAAGAACCTCATTTATTTTCAGGTGCTATCAGATCAATAATCATTTTCAAAATTGATCACCAAAGCTAAAATCTAGGCCTGCTGCTGCTGTCATTCCACATGTAGCTCCCAGTCGCATACACACGCATGCACAGACATGAAGAAAATTAGGAAAATCTGGCACTAAAATAAGAAACTTGAGGGATTTAAGGACCAGTAGTCTTTGATTTTTTTATACTCCTAAGGCTATGGTAATACTCAAAGCAGTCGAGATTCACTCTATTTCACAAAAAGAAGCAGTCAAGTTGCATGCTTCCATCTCACAGTTTCAGCCTACCCAAAATACCATATCCAGCAGAGTCCTGACCATGTTCATCCAGGTGACTTAAATCCCCATTTTCCTGTCTCTCAGGCTCATGCTGGCTTGCAGGCAGTTTGAGGTACCTGGTACTAACATCCACGTAAGAATTTATTCGGACAGAGCATCATATATCACATGCAACATTGCAATAACAGACACAGCATACTCTACTAGAAACTGAATTATTCATTTTCTTATTTAACTTTTCTATCTCTGTTCTTCAATATAAATTGAAGCTGCTGTAGAATCCCTACTCCACTGCAGCCATATAAGTTGGTTCAGGAAGTTACAAGAGGGAACTGGAGGATGACAATTTCCAAAAGAAAAAATTGAAAAGGAAGATCCAGCCTTCATGGCAGCTACTGTTCGCTCATTTTGACTTCAAGATTAGACTCTCCAGGTGCATTTGGCAAGCCCGTTCCAGAAGATCTGCCTGGATGTTCAGCCCAAGGGTACACTTACAGTAGCAGCTGGTTGGCAAGATTTCGTTAAAGCATTTCTGGGGCCAAAAAAAGATCTGGTTTTGTCATAATTTATGCATTTTCAAAAATCTGTTCATTCTGATAGCATTTGCCCTAGAAAGAAATTGAATGACACATTGTGAAACTCGTGTGCCTTATTTTGTCCTTTTGGAATGGTAGTTTTGATTTTCTTTCTCCTGAAATGGACTTTCAAACCAAAATTCAGTTACAAAAGTTACAAAAGATTGAAATTAAGACCAAACATTTTGTCTCATTTATCTGCTTTCCTGGAATTTCACTTACTTGGAAAGGGTAGTTTTTCCTTTCCAGTTGGGAATGGAAAATCAGAGTTTCCTTGAAACAGAAGATTTAGTCTCCACCCATACTATTTGCCATCAAGTGTGCTTATAAATGCTAGGAAAGGATTTTCAAATAATCAAAACCATATCAAAATTGCTCAAAGCTTCATCCGTGCTACGCAGAGGAAATAGTGCTGTGGTCGCTGTCATCAGGCTAAGTCCCACAGTGGAGCACATGGATCCAAATGGTAGGTCTTCCCCAGTGCCTTGCTCCATTAGAAGACCCCCAGAAGAACCAAGAGGTCAGAAAGTAACAGCCAGCTTTCACCAAGTTAGGCACCACAAGAGTGACCACATGCAACAGTGGCAGAAGGACATAGATGGCAACTTTTGCAGATAGTATCGGTGAGCTTTAATGAAGGTTTGAATCAGAATCCTAAAGAATCTTTCAAAGCAGAATGGTTGGATTGTCCCTGGATCGAGAGACACTGGTCCAGTTCTCCTTTAATGTGATGAAACTTCTGATGTCTCAGAAGGACACACTTCCAAAATTCACTTTTACCAGAATCCTGAAAATTACTATAGGTAGCACTTCTAAAACCAGATAGGATAGAAGGTTGGATCCATTGCACAAATAAGTCAATGAACTCACTGTCACTGACAGACTTTGGATCACACAGTGCCAAAACTCAGCGGTCTCGATCTTCCCTTTAATCAATCAGTAAAGGATTATCCTACTAGATGACATATCCACAATTTTTTTTTTTTCCATTCCCAAATAATTACAAGGAAGATGGAAATTCTCCACTGGGAGAAGATGAATGAGTGTGTAAGTACACAGGGAACTGAGTTGGATGTTACCACACCCAAAACAAATGAATCTTGGAACAACACTTTGAAGAACGTCACATTTTATGATTCCCGCATTATTCTGGAGTGGTTTAGGACAAGAAAATGTACCTGTGACGTCACCAGGCCTGTTGGGTACTTCCAATCTGGGCTTGCGCTGCCAAGTATTCCCGGAGCGGTGATTTAATTTTGGCTGTGTCACTGCTGCTATGTCAGCTGTACTGCTCCGAATGCAGCTCTCGTGTTGTTCCAGCTAGGCTGTTGCTGTCTTTCAAAATCCTCGTCGTGTGTGACACCACAAATGGACAAGTCAGCAAGGTACTAGTCCCAATAAAAAGTTCTGATTGCGTGTATGGGTACAATCAATAATGCTTCAGGATGCATTACTACAGCTAGCAGTTGCTATGGGGCAGAGTCTGGGGCTAAAACAAAACTAAATAGCAGCCTGAATAAAATGAGCTTTTTGCAGACTCATGCTAACCAGGTGTGTAAATGTTTGCCTGCTCCCGACCTCGGCAGAGCGGCTTGATGGGGAAAGGCCATCGGTGCGTGCTTTGCCTGGGAGACTGGGGCTTCTGTCCTGATGTGGGTCCTCCAAATTCAGAGGAAAGGTTATTTCTCCACATTCCTCTACAGCAAATAAAAAAAACAGACCAAATAACTCTTGTCATGTGATTGTACTGGGTTTGCATGGCAGGGTTTTGGTAGCAGGGGTGCTACAGGGGTGGCTTCTGTGAGAAGCTGCCAGAAGCTTCCCCCGTG